>NC_057801.1:241315760-241615760 GCF_018294505.1 Triticum aestivum
CGGCGGCGAAGTGGGCGCGCGCCCACGTGGCAGCGCCTGAGTGGCGGAGGCGGGCGGCGGCGGACGCGTCCGGCGCTGGGGCGGACGTGTCCGTCGGCGGCGGAGGATGTTTTTTTTTGGACTAGGGTTTCGGACGGGGGAAGAAGAGATCCGAATGGAGGGGGTATAAATAGGCATAGAGGGAGCTAGGAGAGTCCAAATGAGGTGCGGTTTTCGCCCACACGATCGTGATCGAACGCTCTAGGACATGGAGCAGAGTTTGGTGGGTTTTGGGCCAAATTTGGGGGGTGTTGGGCTGCAACACACACGAGGCCTTTTCGGTCCCTCGGTTAACCGTTGGAGTATCAAACGAAGTCCAAATGACCCAAAACTTGACAGGCGGTCTACCGGTAGTAAACCAAGGCCGCTTGGCAAGTCTCGGACCAATCCGGAAATGTTTAAACCCCACACACGAAAGAAGACTAGAAATGACCACCGGAGGAGAACGAAGCGCCGGAATGCAAAACGGACAACGGGGAAAATGCTCGAATGCATGAGATGAACATGTATGCAAATGCAGTGCACGTGATGACATGATAAGAGATGCACGAAAAAGAAAAACAACACACGGAGACAAAGACCCAACCCGAGAAATAAATATAACTTAGCGCCGGAGACGGCAAGAGTTGGATACATATATGGAAAGTATCTCTGGGGCGTTACAAGATAACACCCCTAGTCCTACTCTGCGGGGTCTCCGCATGATCACTAGATCAACAAGTGGCTACGAGAGGCTCCTTGAGCTGTTTGGCGAGAGGAAGAAGAAGGGCAAGGCTAGCTCTCTTCTCCCCTCAATGTTGTATCTAAAACTATCAGAGTCCAACCCTTCGCATGGGTGCCCCAGGGGGTTTATATAGGCCTACCCCCCAGGGGTACAATGGTAATCCGACTGGGTGTGGGCTCCAGCCGTCAGTGTCTACGTTCGCCGGCTTCTCCGCCGACCACTGGGGCCCGCCGACTGGTGGGTCTCACCGGCTGCCAGCTTCCTGGTCGACAGGTAGGTCCTACCGCTTGGGGGTCTTATCGGGGGCTAGTTACTGTTGCCTCACTCTTGATGATGAGGTCTTTGTCGAGGTAAGCATGGCTACAGTGCCGCCACCTGGCGGGTGTCATTGTAGCCTTACCTCGTCTTGTCTCCTTAATGGTGCGCATACTTCGAGGGAGGGAGCGAGCCGGCTGGTGAGAGCCGGCTACGTCCCTGGCCGACTAGGGGAAGCGTGGCCGCCTTCGGATGTCTCTCTGACCGAAGGGGCCCGCTGCCTGCGGGCCGTACTGACAGCCCAACGTGGGTGGCGTTATGGTCAGCATGGCGACAGTGCCCCGCCGGACGGGTCGTGGCTGCCCCGTACGGCATACTGTGGCCATGCGTGCTCCAGGATTCGGGGGTGGCAGGCTTCACTGTTACCACGCCCCGTCCTATCTCCGTTATGTGGGTGCAGACTTTGAGGGCACGACCTTGGCCGCCTGTCGGGGGCCGGCTTCTTGGAGTCGGTCATATCGTGGCCAGCTTCTTGGAGTCGGCCCTCTCGCCACTTTCTGCATGAGTGTTTTAGGGCCGGGCCGCCTTCCGGTAGTCGGCTTGTGGGATAGCCGGCCGGGAGAAGGCGGCCCCGTGTCTTGGGTGCTCGAAGGCTCGATCGGCCTATTATTTTTTGAAGAGCCACGGGGAGCCGGTTAGGCTACCCGTGGTCATTTACTTCGACAATAGTCCCCAAAGCTGGTTGGGGTTCGGGGCTGAAAGGGGAACGAGAAGCACAATCAGCTTCCTATCCTGAAGTACCGGCAGCTAGGAGCCAGCTTTGCGCAGGCGTGCCACCCCGGCAAGTTTGTTTGAAGCCTGAAGGCGGGAACCAGCTGGCGCGCAAGCCCGGCTGCGGGCTGGCCGCCCGCCGCCTGCACGCCACATGGAACACTTCGGCTGGAAGGGCCTGCCAGCCCACGCACGTGACGGGACGCCGCTGTAGACCGGGGCCTACCACTTCCACGCCTCGGCCCATGTGCGGATCTTCTATGGCCCGAACTGGCCGCTCGTCTTCCGACGGCGGTTTGTGCTCGTCGTTAAGTCGCGATAATCGGAGGGCATGGAGGAGTGGGCACAGTTAATCCCACGTCCCCCCACGCCTCGCCTCCTCGGCTTCGCCGCACGAGGCTATAAGTAGGGGGAGGAGGGGGAGCGGAAGACGCTCGCACGCTCGCCGTCGCTCGACATTTTCTTCCTCTTCTTCCTCTCCGTCGCCACAACTGATCTCCACCGCGCCACCGCTCCACCAATCTTCTTGGCGCGCCGTAGCCTTGCCGCAGCCGAATCGCGCGCCCTCCACCGCCGAGCTTTTCCTGTCGCTTCTCCGTCCTCATGGCTGCAACGTCCAACTCCTGGGACGGCTCCAACGTTCATGAGGACCACGTTGACTTCCTCCGCAAGATGCGGCGGTTGCCAGGCAAGGATTACGTGCGGGTCCGTCTCACGCCGGAGAGGGAGATCTCGCCAGCGCCAGAAGAGGGCGAGCGCGTAATCTTCCGCTCACACTGTCTGCGCGGCGTCGGCCTGCCGCCGAGTGGTTTCTTCCGCTCCTTCCTCGAGTTCTATCATCTCCAGCCGCACCACCTCACTCCAAACACGATGGTGCTGCTGTCCGCCTTCTCTCTCTGTGTGAAGGCTTCCTCGGTGTCCTCCCCACCCTCGAACTTTGGGGGGAGTTCTTCCAGTCCAAGCTTGGCACCGTCATCGCGGGCGTGCCTGCCCCATGCGGTGCCTTCATCGCCATGCGGAGATCGACGGCCGACAACCCCTTTCCGCCCATCGCGCTGATCCAGTCGGTGAAGCTCTAGCAAAAATCTTACTTCTATGTGAAGAACGTCGCTCCGCAAGGCGACTTCATCAATCTGCCAGCTTACGTAGCGGGCCCGCCGGCTGGGAGGCAGCCTTCGTGGTCCTACTGGGCCAGGTCGCTGACGCCGGCTGGGGCTGGCGCCATCGGCCGGCTCCGAGTGATGGTCCAGTCGGAGGGCCTGACCGGGTCCGACCTGATAGCCGCCTTCGTGGAACACCGGGTGATGAGGGTAGAGACCTGGGGTAGGGTCATAGGCCTGACCTATACGTCCTACCCAAGGTCACTACCCCAGAAGATAAGAAGACCCAGAATCCACTCGGTGATGTAATCACTCGACCATCATTCCCCACTTTCACTCGACCGTGTGGGGAATGACTCGACCATATTGAAGACCAGGGATCGGAAGAGCGCACAACGGCCGAGCATTCATTCCTTAGTCTTCATGAGCATTAAGAGCATTCAAGGCTGCCGTTACCAGTAACTCCCTTACTTTATGTACATTAAGCCCCTTGTAATGGAGGGGAGCTAGGGTCCTGGCGCACTCTATATAAGCCGCCCCCCTCCTCTGAGACAAGGGTTCGCACACTCTGTGATTCAACACACATAATCCAATCGACCGCCTCCGGGCACCAAGACGTAGGGCTATTACTTCCTCCAAAAAGGGCCTGAACTCGTGAACATCGCGTGTACATCTTCGCCATAGCTAAGATCTTGCCTCTCCATACCTACCTCCCTTTCTACTGTTAGGTTTAGAACCACGACAGTTGGCGCCCACCTTGGGGCAGGTGTCTTAGTGATTTATTGGTGAAGTGGCAAGTTCATTTTCCGATCATCATCATGGTTTCCGGCGGCGAGATGGTTGAGGGACGCGAGATCCTTCTTGGCGCGCTCGTTTTCGTCACCGACGACTCTGCGTGGCTTCAGGAAGCTCCGCTCAATGTCGAGGCGCTCCACATCCGAGGGGCGACGGACTTTCGTGCATGCATTCGTGGTGTTCTTCTTCGATAGCCGTCGACCCAGTATCAGTTGGCTCCAGTAGCGTCCCCCCTTCCCGCTATCTGTCGCCGCAAGCGATCTGGTCGGTCGCGGCTTCAGCGGTGGGTGAGGCATGCAGTGGCTCGACGTTCGGCCACCCATCAAGTCACGACAATCGAGCCCAACGAAACCCTCCACGGCCTGTTCGATCTGTCGACTGGCTCCACGGAGACGGTGTCCGAGTGCAATAGCAGCGATCCTGCGGCTGAAGTCTTGATGGTCGATGGTCCGCGTAGCCCACCTGGTTTTCTCCGCAAGGACGGCGAAGAGGTTGGTCGAAATCCATCACGGGTCCACGAGGAGTATCATCCCGAACCTCTCTCCTCGCAGCAGAGAGAGGATCTTCGTCGTCGCAATATGGACGCACTTCACACGCCCATCGCCGGAGAAACCCCCGAGGCTCGAGCCTTGGAGGAAGCGTGCTTAGCCAAATTGGCTGAGAGAGCTCGACTGGATAGCCTTCAGCGTGCTCACGACAAGCGCGCCCAGGAGCGGATCCATGAATCCAGTCGATGACAACTTTTCCCGCCTCCACCTAAGGTATACCGCACGCCGATTTAGAATCTCACAGCTGCGGCCTGAATAGCAGAGTCCATCCAACCTTCCCAGTCGGAAGCTGGCAGAGGGCTGATGCAGATCTGGGCCCTGCTCAGAGCAGCAGGAGAGCAGAATACAGCAGTATCTCAGTCGCGGAAAAGGATTCATAGCAGATCCGTCGCAGCGGACACGATTCAGTCGGCTCACAGCCCAAGATAGCCTCCGCGGCATGAAGTCCGTGGGCAGTATGATCATCCACTCGACCGTGACAATCGTCGTCGAGGACCCACGCCTCCTCCGAGGAGTGCGTCATACGTTCCTCAGCGGAATGACGATAGGCACCGTCACAGTGGTGAGCGCAGGAATTTAGTCGACCCAAGGGAGCCGGGCTTCCACGCGAGGTCTATACTCGTTCAAGGCCTGGTCGACCGGAATAGAGCACATAGAGAAGACCATGGCAGAGACCGTCCAAGTGGCAGCCGAGTGCATGTTTCTGGTCCTGAGTGTTTTAGCAGAGCCATCAGGGCAGCAGTGATACCTCCCAAATTCAGGCTGGCATCCGGGATCAGTAAGTTCACTGGTGAATCCAAGCCTGAAACTTGGCTTGAAGATTACCGAGTGGTTGTGTAGATTGGGGGCGGTAACGACGAGATAGCAATGAAGCATCTTCCCCTCATGTTGGAAGGGTCAGTCCGAGCATGGCTGACACAGTTGGCTCCAGGCAGCATTTCAGTTGGGAAGAGCTATCCCGAGTGTTTGTGAGGACTTTCGAAGGCACATGCAAGCGACCTGGAGGATTTCCTGAATTGCAGTACTGCGTGCAAAAGCCGAATGAGACTTTGAGAGAGTTCATCCAGAGATGGTCCACCCTGCACCACACCATCGAGAATGTTTCAGAGCATCAAGCCGTGTGCGCCTTCAAGGAAGGCGTCAAATACAGAGAGTTGGTCTTGAATTCGGTCGCACTGGAGATATGACTCTGGCTTGAATGATGGAAATAGCCACCCGGTACGATAACGGAGAGGAAGAGGATCGACTCCGGAGCGGGAAGAGCAAACCAGTCGGGCAAGATACCGGTGGAGGTAACTCCAGTCGGAAGCAGAAGCGCAAGGCCGAGCCGGCAGCGCCTGGAGAGATTGCGGTAGTAAATCAAGGGAAGTTTAAGGGAAAACCTAAAGGGCCCTAGGCCCCTAAGAAGTGAAGGACAAGGAAGGGAATGATGTGATGGATTTGCCGTGCCACATCCACACGAAGAAAGATGAGAAAGGTAATCTGATTTACCCGAAACATACCACCCGGCAGTGTTGACTCCTAATCCAGCAGTTCAGAGAGAAACAACCCACTGAAAGGGAGAAGGAGTCGGACCAAGGTGAAGATGAAGAAGAAGACGATGGTTATCCCAAAGTCAATTCCACCCTCATCATTTTTGCTGATGTTGAGAGCAAGAGTCGGTTGAAGGTCATCAACAGAGAGGTGAACATGGTTGCTCTGGCGACAATGACCACATACTTGAAATGGTCTCAGACAGCCATCACATGCGACCAGTCGGACCACCCAGCTCGCGTAGCCACCCCCGGGAGGCAAGCACTGGTGGTCGACCCAGTGGTTGGTGGCACTCGACTGACTAAGGTCCTGATGGATGGAGGCAGTGGCCTAAATATCCGGTATGCTAAAACTTTGAAAGGGATGGGCATCCCGATGTCCAAGCTTAGCGCGAGCAACATGAGCTTTCACGGTGTTATTCCCGGAAAGAAGGCCGAATCACTTGGCCAGATCACTCTCGACGTGGTTTTTGGTGATTCCAAGCATTACCGGAAGGAAAACTTGATGTTTGAAGTTGTGGATTTCCAGAGTTCTTATCACGCCATCCTGGGGAGGCCAGCATACACGCATTTCATGGCTCGACCGTGTTACGTGTACCTCAAATTAAAGATGCCTGGCCACAAAGGCGTGATCACAGTTACAGGAAGTCGACAGAAAGCTGAGGAGTGTTTCCAGAAAGGCTCCAAGATCGCCGATGAGCAGATGGCAGCAGTTGAGCTCCAAGAATATCAGAACAACACGAATCCGAGTGATCTGCTCAGAGCAAAGAAACCTGCCATAGATTCTGCATTTCAATCGACTGGTGGGATTAAGCCAATTCATATTCACCCGACGGATCCTAGTGCCGCACCGACCCATATATCAACGACACTCAACAGCAAATAGGAAGAAGTGCTCGTCCAGTTCCCCTGTGAGAACTGGGACATCTTTGTGTGGAAACCTTCTGACATGCCAGGTGTACCCAGAGGACTGGCCGAGCACCGTTTGCGTGTCGACCCCAAAATAAAACCCATCAAAGAGCATCTTCGGCATTCCGCCGTGAAGAAGAGGAAAGCAATTGGCGAAGAAGTGGCTCGACTGTTGGCAGCAGAGTTCATCCATGAAATCTACCACTCCGAGTGGCTAGCCAACGTAGTCATGGTTCCTAAGAAGGATAATTCACTTTGTATGTGCATTGATTTCAAGCATATCAATCGGGCCTACCCGAAAGATCACTTTCCTCTCCCTCGCATCGATCAGATTGTTGACTCGACTGTAGGGTGTGAACGCTTGTCTTTCTTAGATGCATATTCCGGATACCATCAGATCCGACTGTATGGTGCCGATGAAATAAAAACAGCCTTCATCACCCCATTCGGGTGCTTTTGCTATGTCACCATGCCTTTTGGTTTGAAAAATGCTGGAGCCACATTCATGAGAATGATTCATAAGTGCCTGCTCACTCAAATCAGTCGGAATGTGGAAGCGTACATGGATGACATTGTGGTCAAGTCTCGCAAAGGTTCCGACCTATTGACTGACCTTGCAGAAACCTTTGCCAACCTCAGAAGATACGATATCAAGCTTAATCCGTCAAAATGCACGTTCAGAGTTCCAGGAGGAAAGTTACTCGGTTTTCTCGTTTCCGAACGAGGGATCGACGCCAATCCAGAGAAAGTTGATACTGTCCTCCGAATGAAATGCCTTGTGCGAGTGCATGATGCTCAGAAGCTGACTGGTTGTTTGGCCGCTCTGAGTCGTTTCATTGCTCATCTCAGTGAAAAGGCCTTGCCTCTTTACTGATTGATGAAGAAGTCTGATAAGTTCGAGTGGACTGATGAAGCTGAAGCAGCATTTGCAGAACTCAAAACCCTGCTTTCCACCCAGCCGGTGCTTGCTGCGCCAATCAGCAAAGAGCCTTTACTACTCTACATTGCAGCCACTGGACAAGTTGTCAGTACAGTACTCACGGTCGAGCGGGAAGAAGAAGGAAAAGCCTACAAGGTTCAGCGCCCAGTCTATTATCTCTCTGAAGTTTTGACTCCATCCAAGCAACGATACCCGCATTATCAGAAGCTTGTCTATGGAATATACATGACCATGAAGAAGGTTGCGCATTACTTCTCTGACCACTCCATTACAGTCGTCAGCGATGCGCCACTATCCCAAATTCTGAACAACAAATATGCAACTGGTCGAGTGGCCAAATGGGCGATTGAACTCCTCCCTTTAGATATCAAGTTCGAGGCAAAGAAGGCCATCAAGTCCCAAGCAATTGCAGATTTTCTGGCCGAGTGGATTGAACAGCAATTGCCGACTCAAGTTCACTCGGAACATTGGACTATGTTTTTTGCTGGTTCCAAGATGCTAACTGGTTCAGGTGGTGGAGTAGTTTTGGTATCCCCCCGCGGAGACAGGCTTAGTTACGTTCTCCAGATTCATTTTGATTCCTCCAATAACGAAGCCGAATATGAAGAACTTCTATACGGGTTGCGTATGGCCATTTCACTTGGCGTCCGTTGCCTTATGGTTTATGGCGATTCCGATTTGGTGGTTAACCAAGTCATGAAGGAATGGGATGTCAGGAGCCCAGCCATGACCGGTTATTGCAATGCAGTGGGAAAGCTGGAGAAGAGGTTTTAAGGTTTGGAGCTCCACCATATACCCCGACTGAAAAATCAAGCTGTAGATGAGTTGGCCAAGATAGGCTCAAAGAGAGAGTCTATTCCCCGAAACATGTTTCTGGAACATATCAATTCTCCTTCGGTTCAAGAAGATCCTTTCACCGAAGAGTCACCGCAGCCCAAGAGTGCCACAGATCCGACTGAAGTCGAAGTCCCGGCCGTGGTCGACTTAATCATGGAGGTTTTGGTCATCACTCCCGACTGGACAGTACCATACATCGCATATATCATTAGGAAGGAACTCCCAGAGGATGAAGAAGAAGCTCGACAGATCGTTCGACGGTCTAAAGCCTTTACTATGATAAGAGGACAATTGTTCAGAGAGAGTGTAAACGGAGCCTGCCAGAAGTGCATCACTCCAGAACAAGGCCAAATGATCCTTAATGATATCCACTCGGGGACCTGTGGTCACCCTGTGTCCTCTCGGACCATCGTAGCCAAAGCATACCGAGTCGGGTTTTACTGGCCGCACACTAACGAGATGGCAAAGGAAATAGTGGACAAGTGTGAAGGTTGTCAGTTTTATTCCAACATGTCTAACAAACCTGCGTCAGCTCTGAAGACTATTCCACTCATCTGGCCCTTCGCCGTTTGGGGATTGGACATGGTAGGACCTCTGAGGACAGGCAGGAGTGGATTTACTCATGTGCTGGTAGCAGTCGACAAGTTCACCAAATGGATCGAAGCCAAGCCCATTAAGAGACTCAAAGTGAGCACCGCCATGAGTTTTATTAGAGAACTTATATTCAGATACGGCGTCCCGCACAACATCATCACGGACAACTGCTCGAACTTTGATTTTGAAGAGTTCAAAGCTTTTTGCGCCTCCCAGGGCGCGAGGGTAGATTACGCTTCAGTCGCCCACCCCCAGTCGAATGGACAAGCTGAGCGAGCGAATGGATTGATTCTCAAAGGGCTGAAGCCTTGGCTAATGCGTGACCTCAAGCACACGGCAGGGGATTGGGTCGATGAGCTCCCATCAGTGCTATGGGGACTGAGGACAACCCCCAATCGGTCGACTGGATGGACTTCATTCTTTCTGGTCTACGGAGCCGAAGCCGTTTTGTCGAGCGATTTGCTCCACAACGCTCCTCGGGTTGAACTCTTCTCAGAAGAAGAAGCAGAGCAAGCTCGACAAGACGCAGTCGACCTCTTGGAGGAATATAAAGAGATGGCTTTGATCCGGTCGACCGTTTATCAGCAAGACTTACATCGATTCCACGCCAAGAACGTAAGGGGTCATGCATTCCAGGAAGGGGACTTGGTCCTCCGAGTGGATCAACAAAGGCCACACAAGCTCGCCCCCGCTTGGGAAGGCCCTTTCATCATCACCAAGGTGCTCCACAATGGAGCATACCGTCTCTTCAATGTCAAACACAATAGAGATGAGCCGCGCGCCTGGAATGCGGATCTGCTCCGCCGTTTCTATTCTCAATAGTTAAACCGATCGGATGTAATAAGGGATACCTGTTAGCTTAATTATTGAAAGACATAATTTACTCCTTCCGAGTGGTTGTTGTTTATTTCTTTCTGTGTATGCTACTTTAGCCGCGAATCTATTTCGCCTGAACCTAAGTGATAAAAATCCTACCGAGTGATGAGTCTGCCTCTCACTCGGGGGCTTAGCTGCAGCCTAGTGCTCGCCTAAGTGATAAAAATCCTACCGAGTGGTGAGTCTGCCTCTCACTCGGGAGCTTAGCTGCAGCCCAGTGCTCGCCTAAGTGATAAAAATCATACCGAGTGGTGAGTCTGCCTCTCACTCGGGGGCTTAGCTGCAGACCAGTGCTCGCCTAAGTGATAAAAATCCTACCGAGTGATGAATCTGGCTGTCACTCGGGGGCTTAGCTGCAGCCCAGTGCTCCCCTAAGTGATAAAAATCCTACCGAGTGATGAGTTTGCCTCTCACTCGGGGGCTTAGCTGCAGCCCAGTGCTCGCCTAAGTGATAAAATCCTACTGAGTGGAGAGCGATCCTCCCACTCGGGGGCTTAGCTGCAGTCTCGTACTCGCCTAAGTTTTAAAAATCTTACCGAGTGAGGAGCGATCCTCCCACTCGGGGGCTTAGCTGCAGTCTCGTACTCGCCTAAGTTATAAAAATCCTACCGAGTGAAGAGCGATCCTCTCACTCGGGGGCTTAGCTGCAGCCCAGTGCTCACCTAAGTTTGAAAAATCCCACCAAGTGGAGAGCGATCCTTGAAGGAAATATGCCCTAGAGGCAATAATAAAGTTATTATTTATTTCCTCATATCATGATAAATGTTTATTATTCATGCTAGAATTGTATTAACCGGAAACATAATACATGTGTGAATACATAGACAAAACTATGGTCACTAGTATGCCTCTACTTGACTAGCTCATTAATCAAAGATGGTTATGTTTCCTGACCATAGACATGTGTTGTCATTTGATTAGTGGGATCACATCGTTAGAAGAATGATGTGATTGACATGACCCATTCTGTTAGCCTAGCACTTGATCGTTTAGTATACTGCTATTGCTTTCGTCATGATTTATACAAAGTTCCTGCAACTATGAGATTGTGCAACTCCCGTTTACCGGAAGAACACTTTGTGTGCTACCAAACGTCACAACGTAACTGGGTGATTATAAAGGTGCTCTACAGGTGTTTCCGAAGGTTCATGTTGAGTTGGCATAATTCGAGATTAGGATTTGTCACTCCGATTGTCGGAGAGGTATCTCTGGGCCCTCTCGGTAATACTCATCACCTAAGCCTTGCAAGCATGTAACTAATGAGTTAGTTATGAGATGACGTATTACAGAACGAGTAAAGAGACTTGCCGGTAACGAGATTGAACTAGGTATTGGATACCGACGATCAAATCTCCGGCAAGTAACATACCGATGACAAAGAGAACAAAGTATGTTGTTATGCGGTTTGACCGATAAAGATCTTCATAGAATGTGTAGGAACCAATATGGGCATCCAGGTCCCGCTATTGGTTATTGACCGGAGACATGTCTCGGTCATGTCTACATTGTTCTCGAACCGTAGGGTCCACACGCTTAAGGTTTCCATGACAGTTATATTATGAGTTTATGTATTTTGATGTACTGAAGGTTGTTCGGAGTCCCGGATGTGATCACGGACATG
This sequence comes from Triticum aestivum, assembly GCF_018294505.1. Taxonomy (NCBI): domain Eukaryota; kingdom Viridiplantae; phylum Streptophyta; class Magnoliopsida; order Poales; family Poaceae; genus Triticum; species Triticum aestivum. The sequence goes on from NC_057801.1 coordinate 241,327,302, forward strand.
ACGAGGAGTCTCGAAATGGTCGAGACATAAAGATTGATATATTGGACGGATATATTTGGACACCGGAAAGGTTCCGGGAGAGTTTGGGAATATACCGGAGCTCCGGGAGGTTACCGGAACCCCCCGGTAAGTATATGGGCCTTATTGGGCCTTAGTGGAAGGGAGGGAGAAGGATCAAGGGAGGGGGCGCGCCCCCCCAAGCCCAATCCGAATTGGGAGGGGGGCCGGCCCCCCCTTTCCTTCTCTCCTCCCCCCTCTTCCTTCCTTCTCCTACTCTGAATAGGAAAGGGCGGGGGCAAACCTACTTGGAGTAGGATTGCCCCCCCTAGGGCGCGCCACCCCTTGGGCCGGCCTCTTCCTCCCTCCCTCGTTTATATACGGGGGTAGGGGGGCACCCTAGACACACAAGTTGATCATTGATCGTTCCTTAGCCGTGTGCGGTGCCCCCCTCCATGATATTACACCTCGATCATATTGTAGCGGTGCTTAGGCGAATCCGTGCGACTGGAGAACATCAAGATCGTCACCACACCGTCGTGCTGACGGAACTCCCCCTCGGCGCCTCTACTGGATTGGAGATCGAGGGTGCGTCATCGACCTGTACGCGTGTCAAGAATTCGGAGGTGTCGGAGTAACGGTGCTTGGATCGGTTGGACCGGGAGGACGTACGACTACTTCCTCTACGTTGTGTCAACGCTTCCGCTTCGGTCTATGAGGGTACGTAGACAACACTCTCCCCTCTCGTTGCTATGCATCACCATGATCTTGCGTGTGCGTAGGAAATTTTTTGAAATTACTACGTTCCCCAACAGTGGTATCAGAGCCTAGGTTTTATGCGTTGATGTTATATGCACGAGTAGAACACAAATGAGTTGTGGACGATATAAGTCATACTGCCTACCAGCATGTCATACTTTGGTTCAGCGGTATTGTTGGATGAAGCGGCCCGGACCGACATTACGCGTACGCTTACGCGAGACTGGTTCTACCGACGTGCTTTGCACACAGGTGGCTGGCGGGTGTCAGTTTCTCCAACTTTAGTTGAACCGAGTGTGGCTACGCCCGGTCCTTGTGAAGGTTAAAACGGAGTCTATTTGACAAACTATCGTTGTGGTTTTGATGCGTAGGTAAGAACGGTTCTTGCTAAGCCCGTAGCAGCCACGTAAAATTTGCAACAACAAAGTAGAGGACGTCTAACTTGTTTTTGCAGGGCATGTTGTGATGTGATATGGCCAAGACGTGATGCTATATTTTATTGTATGAGATGATCATGTTTTGTAACCAAAGTTATCGGCAACTGGCAGGAGCCATATGGTTGTCGCTTTATTGTATGAAATGCAAACGCCCTGTAATTGCTTTACTTTATCACTAAGCGGTAGCGATAGTCGTAGAAGCAATAGATGGCGTAAACGACAATGATGCTACGATGGAGATCAAGGTGTCACGCCAGTGACGATGGTGATCACGACGGTGCTTTGGAGATGGAGATCACAAGCACAAGATGATGGCCATATCATATCACTTATATTGATTGCATGTGATGTTTATCCTTCATGCATCTTATCTTGCTTTGATTGACTGTAGCATTTTAAGATGATCTCTCACTAAAATTATCAAGAAGCATTCTCCCTGAGTATGCACCGTTGCCAAAGTTCATCGTGCTGAGACACCACGTGATGGTCGGGTGTGATAAGCTCTACGTCCATCTACAACGAGTGCAAGCCAGTTTTGCACACGCAGAATACTCAGGTTAAACTTGACGAGCCTAACATATGCAGATATGGCCTCGGAACACGGAGACCGAAAGGTCGAGCGTGAATCATATAGTAGATATGATCAACATAATGATGTTCACCGTTGAAAACTACTCCATCTCACGTGATGATCGGTTATGGTTTAGTTGATTTGGATCACGTGATCACTTAGATGACTAGAGAGATGTCTGTCTAAGTGGGAGTTCTTAAGTAATATGATTAATTGAACTTAAATTTATCATGAACTTAGTACCTGATAGTATCTTTCTTGTCTATGTTTGTTTGTAGATAGATGGCTCGTGCTGTTGTTCCGTTGAATTTTAATGCGTTCCTTGAGAAAGCAAAGTTGAAAGATGATGGTAGCAATTACACGGACTGGGTCCGTAACCTAAGGATTATCCTCATTGCTGCACAGAAGAGTTACGTCCTGGAAGCACCGCTGGGTGCCAGGCCTGCTGCTGATGCAACTGACGACATTAAGAACGTCTGGCAGAGCAAAGATGATGACTACTCTATAGTTCAGTGTGCCATGCTTTACGGCTTAGAACCGGGTCTTCAACGATGTTTTGAACGTCATGGAGCATATGAGATGTTCCAGGAGTTGAAGTTAATATTTCAAGCAAATGCCCGGATTGAGAGATATGAAGTCTCCAATAAGTTCTATAGCTGCAAGATGGAGGAGAATAGTTCTGTCAGTGAACATATACTCAGAATGTCTGGGTATAACAATCACTTGATTCAACTGGGAGTTAATCTTCCTGATGATAGTGTCATCGACAGAATTCTTCAATCACTGCCACCAAGCTACAAGAGCTTTGTGATGAACTATAATATGCAAGGGATGAACAAGACTATTCTCGAGCTCTTCGCGATGCTGAAAGCCGCGGAGGTAGAAATCAAGAAGGAGAATCAAGTGTTGATGGTCAACAAGACCACTAGTTTCAAGAAGAAGGGCAAAGGGAAGAAGAAGGGGAACTTCAAAAAGAACGGCAAGCAAGTTGCTGCTCAAGAGAAGAAACCCAAATCTGGACCTAAGCCTGAAACTGAGTGCTTCTACTGCAAGCAGACTGGTCACTGGAAGCGGAACTGCCCCAAGTATTTGGCGGATAAGAAGGATGGCAAAGTGAACAAAGGTATATGTGATATACATGTTATTGATGTGTACCTAACTAGAGCTCGTAGTAGCACCTGGGTATTTGATACTGGTTCTGTTGCTAATATTTGCAGCTCGAAACAGGGACTACGGAATAAGCGAGCACTGGCCAAGGACGAGGTGACGATGCGCGTGGGAAACGGTTCCAAAGTCGATGTGATCACCGTCGGCACGCTACCTCTACATCTACCATCGGGATTAGTTTTAGACCTAAATAATTGTTATTTGGTGTCTGCGTTGAGCATGAACATTATATCTGGATCTTGTTTGATGTGAGACGGTTATTCATTTAAATCAGAGAATAATGGTTGTTCTATTTATATGAGTAATATCTTTTATGGTCATGCACCCTTGAAGAGTGGTCTATTTTTATTGTATCTCGATAGTAGTGATACACATATTCACAATGTTGAAGCCAAAAGATGCAGAGTTGATAATGATAGTGCAACTTATTTGTGGCACTGCTGTTTGGGTCATATCGGTGTAAAACGCATGAAGAAACTCCATACTTATGGACTTCTGGAATCACTTGATTATGAATCACTTGGTACTTGCGGACCGTGCCTCATGGGCAAGATGACTAAAACACCGTTCTCCGGTACTATGGAGAGAGCAACAGATTTGTTGGAAATCATACATACAGATGTATGTGGTCCGATGAATATTGAGGCTCGTGGCGGATATCGTTATTTTCTCACCTTCATAGATGATTTAAGGAGATATGGGTATATCTACTTAATGAAGCACAAGTCTGAAACATTTGAAAAGTTCAAAGAATTTCAGAGTGAAGTAGAGAATCATCGTAACAAGAAAATAAAATTTCTGCGATCTGATCGTGGAGGAGAATATTTGAGTTACGAGTTTGGTTTACATTTGAAATAATGCGGAATAGTTTCGCAACTCACGCCACCTGGAACACCACAACGAAATGGTGTGTCCGAACGTCGTAATCGTACTTTACTTGATATGGTGCGATCTATGATGTCTCTTACCGATATACCTCTATCATTTTGGGGTTATGCTTTAGAGACGGCCGCATTCACGTTAAATAGGGCACCATCAAAATCCGTTGAGACGACGCCTTATGAACTGTGGTTTGGCAAGAAACCAAAGTTGTCGTTTCTTAAAGTTTGGGGCTGCGATGCTTATGTGAAGAAACTTCAACCAGATAAGCTCGAACCCAAATCAGAGAAATGTGTCTTCATAGGATACCCAAAAGAGACTGCTGGGTACAACTTCTATCACAGATCCAAAGGCAAGACATTCGTTGCTAAGAATGGATCCTTTCTAGAGAAGGAGTTTCTCTCGAAAGAAGTGAGTGGGAGGAAAGTAGAACTTGATGAGATAACTGTATCTACTCCCTTATTGGAAGGTAGTTCATCACGAGAACCGGTTCCCGTGACAACTACACCAATTAGTGAGGAAGCTAATGATATTGATCATGAAACTTCAGATCAAGTTTCTACTGAACCTCGTAGGTCTACCAGAGTAAGATCCGCACCATAGTGGTTCGGTAATCCTATTCTGGAAGTCATGTTACTTGACCATGATGAACGTACGAACTATGAGGAAGCGATGATGAGCCCAGATTTCGCAAGATGGCTGGAGGCCATGAAATCTGAGATAGGATCCATGCATGAAAACAAAGTATGGACTTTGGTTGACTTGCCCGATGATCGGCAAGCCATTGAGAATAAATGGATCTTTAAGAAGAAGACTGACGCTGATGGTAATGTTACTGTCTATAAAGCTCGACTTGTTGCGACAGGTTTTCGACAAGTTCAAGGGGTTGACTACGATGAGACTTTCTCACCCGTAGCGATGCTTAAGTCTGTCCGAATCATGTTGGCCATTGCTGCATTTCATGATTATGAAATTTGGCAAATGGATGTCAAGACTGCATTCTTGAATGGATTTCTAGAAGAAGAGTTGTATATGATGCAGCCAGAAGGTTTTGTTGATCCAAAAGGTGCCGACAAAGTGTGCAAGCTCCAGCATTCCATTTATGGACTGGTGCAAGCATCTCGGAGTTGGAATAAACGTTTTGATAGTGTGATCAAGGCATATGGTTTTATACAGACTTTTGGAGAAGCTTGTATTTACAAGAAAGTGTGTGGGAGCTTTGTAGCATTTCTAGTTTTATATGTTGATGGCATATTATTAATTGGAAATGATATAGAATTTCTGGATAGCATAAAGGGATACTTGAATAAAAGTTTTTCGATGAAAGACCTCGGTGAAGCTGCTTACATATTAGGCATCAAGATCTATAGAGATAGATCAAGACGCTTAATAGGACTTTCACAAAGCACATACCTTGACAAAATATTGAAAAAGTTCAATATGGATCAGGCAAATAAAGGATTCTTGCCTGTGCTACAAGGTGTGAAGTTGAGTCGAACTCAATGCCCGACCACAGCAGAAGATAGAGAGAAAATGAAAAATGTTCCCTATGCTTCAGCCATAGGCTCTATCATGTATGCAATGTTGTGTACCAGACCTGACATATGCTTAGCAATAAGCTTAGCAGGAAGGTACCAAAGTAATCCAGGAGTGGATCACTGGACAGCGGTCAAGAACATCCTGAAATACCTGAAAAGGACTAAGGATATGTTTCTCGTATATGGAGGTGACAAAGAGCTAGTCGTAAATGGTTACGTCGATGCAAGCTTTGACACTGATCCGGACGATTCTAAATCGCAAACCGGATACGTGTTTATATTAAACGGTGGAGCTGTAAGTTGGTGCAGTTCTAAACAAAGCGTCGTGGCAGGATCTACATGTGAAGCGGAGTACATAGCTGCTTCTGAAGCAGCAAATGAAGGAGTCTGGATGAAGGAGTTCATTTCCGATCTAGGTGTAATACCTAGTGCATCGGGCCCAATGAAGATCTTCTGTGACAATACTGGTGCAATTGCTTTAGCAAAGGAATCTAGATTTCACAAGAGGATCAAGCACATCAATAGATGCTTCAATTCCATTCAGGACCAAGTCCAAGTGGGAGACATAGAAATTTGCAAGATACATACGGATCTGAATGTTGCAGACCCGTTGACTAAGCCTCTCTCACGAGCAAAACATGATCAGCACCAAGACTCCATGGGTGTTAGAATCATTACTATGTAATCTAGATTATTGACTCTAGTGCAAGTGGGAGACTGAAGGAAATATGCCCTAGAGGCAATAATAAAGTTATTATTTATTTCCACATATCATGATAAATGTTTATTATTCATGCTAGAATTGTATTAACCGGAAACATATTACATGTGTGAATACATAGACAAAACTATGGTCACTAGTATGCCTCTACTTGACTAGCTCATTAATCAAAGATGGTTATGTTTCCTGACCATAGACATGTGTTGTCATTTGATTAGTGGGATCACATCATTAGAAGAATGATGTGATTGACATGACCCATTCTGTTAGCCTAGCACTTGATCGTTTAGTATACTGCTATTGCTTTCGTCATGATTTATACAAAGTTCCTGCAACTATGAGATTGTGCAACTCCCGTTTACCGGAAGAACACTTTGTGTTCTACCAAACGTCACAACGTAACTGGGTGATTATAAAGGTGCTCTACAGGTGTTTCCGAAGGTACATGTTGAGTTGGCATAATTCGAGATTAGGATTTGTCACTCCGATTGTCGGAGAGGTATCTCTGGGCCCTCTCGGTAATACTCATCACCTAAGCCTTGCAAGCATGTAACTAATGAGTTAGTTATGAGATGACGTATTACAGAACGAGTAAAGAGACTTGCCGGTAACGAGATTGAACTAGGTATTGGATACCGACGATCAAATCTCGGGCAAGTAACATACCGATGACAAAGAGAACAAAGTATGTTGTTATGCGGTTTGACCGATAAAGATCTTCATAGAATATGTAGGAACCAATATGGGCATCCAGGTCCCGCTATTGGTTATTGACCGGAGACATGTCTCGGTCATGTCTACATTGTTCTCGAACCGTAGGGTCCACACGCTTAAGGTTTCGATGACAGTTATATTATGAGTTTATGTATTTTGATGTACTGAAGGTTGTTCGGAGTCCCGGATGTGATCACGGACATGACGAGGAGTCTCGAAATGGTCGATACATAAAGATTGATATATTGGACGGATATATTTGGACACCGGAAAGGTTCCGGGAGAGTTTGGGAATATACCGGAGCTCCGGGAGGTTACCGGAACCCCCCGGTAAGTATATGGGCCTTATTGGGCCTTAGTGGAAGGGAGGGAGAAGGAGCAAGGGAGGGGGCGCGCCCCCCAAGCCCAATCCGAATTGGGAGGGGGGTCGGCCCCCCCTTTCCTTCTCTCCTCCCCCCTCTTCCTTCCTTCTCCTACTCCGAATAGGAAAGGGGGGGGGGGCAAACCTACTTGGAGTAGGATTGCCCCCCCTAGGGCGCGCCACCCCTTGGGCCGGCCTCCTCCTCCCTCCCTCCTTTATATACGGGGGTAGGGGGGCACCCTAGACACACAAGTTGATCATTGATCGTTCCTTAGCCGTGTGCGGTGCCCCCCTCCACGATATTACACCTCGATCATATTGTAGCGGTGCTTAGACAAAGCCCTGCGACTGGAGAACATCAAGAGCGTCACCACGCCATCATGCTGACGGGACTCCCCCTCGGTGCCTCTACTGGATTGGAGATCGAGGGTGCGTCATCGAGCTGTACGCGTGTCAAGAACTTGGAGGTGCCGGAGTAACGGTGCTTGGATCGGTTGGACCGGGAAGACGTATGACTACTTCCTCTACGTTGTGTCAACGCTTCCGCTTCGGTCTACGAGGGTACGTAGACAACACTCTCCCCTCTCGTTGCTATGCATCACCATGATCTTGCGTGTGCGTAGGAAATTTTTTGAAATTACTACGTTCCCCAACAATCCTCCCACTCGTGGGCTTAGCTGCAGTCTCGTACTCGCCTAAGCTCGAAAAAAATCCTACCGAGTGAAGAGAAATCCTCTCACCTGGGAGGCTTAGCTGCAGCCCAGTGCTTGCCTAAGTTATAAAAATCCTACCGAGTGATGAGCGATCCTCCCACTCGGGGGCTTAGTTGCAGCCCAATGCTCGCCTAAGTGATAAAAATCCTACCGAGTGATGAGCGATCCTCCCACTCGGGGGGCTTAGCTACAGTCTCGTACTGGCCTAAGTTTGAAATAACTCATCGAGTGAAGAGCAATCCTTTCTCTTGGAAGGCTTAGCCGCAGTCTCGTACTTTCCTAAGTTTCAAAAACCTTACCCAACCGGTCGACTGGAACGTCAAGACCATTGCTAAGTGCCTTGCCGATGAGCTGATCAATGCTACTCAAAGGTTGCTCGATCAGGCGACTGGCCGTCCTTCTCCAGAAGCTGAGTACCTTGCTGATGAGCTGATCAATGCTACTCAAGGATCACCCAACCGGTCGACTGGAACGCCAAGACCATTGCTGAGTGCCCTGCTGATGAGCTGATCAATGCTACTCAAAGGTTGCTCGATCAGGCGATTGGCCGTCCTTCTCTAGAAGCTGAGTACCTCGCTGATGAGCTGATCAATGCTACTCAAGGATCACCCAACCGGTCGACTGGAACGTCAAGACCATTGCTGAGTACCTTGATGATGAGCTGATCAATGCTACTCAAGGATCACCCAACCGGTCGACTGGCTGTCCTTCTCCAGAAGCTGAATACCCTGCTGATGAGCTGATCAATGCTACTCAAAGGTTGCTCGATCAGGCGACTGGCTATCCTCCTACAGAAGCAGCATTAAGAAAACGGACAATAATTCGATAGAAAGGCGAATTTCATTCGAAGACAGACACAGTGTGTGAGGTGACAAATCCAAAGTTTCTTAACCGCAGAATATAGTGCTCGAGCATCAGGCTTGAAGCAGTTTTTACGGTTACAAATTCACTCAGCATTCCGAGGCAAATAAAAGTGATAAGCATAATGTTTTTCTTTTGATTACTCGGCGGGAGAAGGACTGGCCGGGTCACAGAAGCCGTCGAGGTCGATGCTGTCGGCGATGTGAGTGGCTGCCTCGAGGAAAGTGTCCATGAAATCCTGGAAGGAGTGCTTCTTTGTGTTCGCCACTTTGAGAGCTGCTAACTATTCCTCTTTAGCTTCCTTGCAGTGCACTCGAACCAGAGACAAAGCCACATTAGCACCACAGCGGGCAGAGGATTTCTTCCACTCTTGCACTCGACTTGGAATCTGGTTTAGCCGAGCCATCAAGGACTCGAGGTCTTGCGACAGTTCCTCTCGAGGCCAGAGCTCAGCATCCACTCGGGTCATCACCGCCTTCAGCCGAGCCAGATAGTCAACTGTGTCATTCAAGCGTGATTCCAGTCGGAGCAAGTTCATCACAACTTCATCCTTCATGGGGCAGTTGATAGGGTCGAGACCTGTCTCGACCCGTCTAGTTTCTTCCTCGAAGTCCTGACAGAGTTCTTTTTCATCACAACAAACAATCAGTCGACAGTATTACAAATCTCAACGACAGTTATTTAATGGCATAGACGTACCCTCAAGCTTCAGAACAAGCTTTTCCGCGAGTTCCTCTAAATGAGACTCTAGCTTGCCAGTCTTGGTCCTGAGGCCTTCGACTTTAGCGGTCAAGTTCTCCTTGTCCTTCCGTAGTTGCTCAACTTCACGGTTAGCGTCCGAGACAACCGTCTTCAACATCGCATTCTCATCCTCCAACTTGCCGACTGAAGCCAGATTCTCGTCCGCAAGCTTCATCTTCTCGCGCGCTTCCTTTTGAGCAGCTGCAAGGTCCAGATCCTTCTGCTCCAGAGCTTCCTTCATCCTCTCTAAAGAAACAACACTCTTCAGACGAGACTGGAGTTGGCGGTTTTCACTACGCACATCTGCTTATGTGAATTCACTCGGTTCAAAGAGACTGAAAGAAAAGCCAGTGCCAAGTTTAAAGCTACAAAGCATACAAAACGGTCGAGTGATTACCTCCCATGATGGCTGTTTCTTCTTGAGCTTTCTTCAGATTCTTCTTTGCAAGTTCGAGTTCAAGTTCAACGCTGATATGCTTCTTCTACAACTCGGTGAGCCGAGCTCCAAGATCACAAGACCTCTGCAACTAGAAAGACAGAACATATCAGTCGACAGCTCACAGAGCCAAGTGAAAGCAAAGAATTATTCTAAGACTACTGCCGAATCAAGTTTTCAACAGTAGTCTCGGGGACTACACCCAGTGGGTGCACTTAGCGTGCCCCCACTGGATCAGATCAATACTCAGCATGAGTTCAAAAAAAAGAGAGACACATTATTAGACCTCAGTCGACTACCAGCAGCCGACCGTGGCCTCGGGGACTACTCCCAGTGGGTGCACTCGACGTGCCCCCACCGATTCAAAAAGTGCAGAATTGAAGATTTCCTGAGTTCTAAACAAAAGAACACCCAGTGGGTGATCAGATATAGAAGTGACATCCAGAAATTTCAGTCGGAGCTTTGCTGACCTGAACGTTGGTCTGAAGAGCAGTGCTGGCGTTGTAAGCTATCTGACTGGCTTCATGCATCGCTTTCACCTGTTCCATGACAAGGTTCGCCTGGTGAAGAGCTTCCCTAGCCGCACTCGGCGAGTCGTTTAGAGTTTGATATGTAGCAAAGAGAGATGGCTCTAGAGGGGTTGAAGTAGCTGCCGGGTCAGATGAGTGGAGTTGTACCGGTGCAGTAGGTGTCTACGCAGTCGACCCCGATGGACGATGAGCCGTCAACGGTTTAGCGAATGTTACGTTGGTCCGGACCATCGCTTCAGGCGCCGGTGTCAATTGAGGGACCTGCACTTCAAGCTTCCTCCTGCTTGAGCTTCCACTCTTCTTCTTCCTCTCCTATAGAGGAACTTCTTCTTCGTCATCAGGAAGCACAACGATATCTTGCGGAGCTAAATAAGAAGAGAAATGACAAGTTTTCAGCCAATTGGCCATTCACTCAACTAAACATAACTTGGTCGAATGAACTTACCAGCTCGAGAGGTGGCCTTTTCTTCTCCTGGTGGCAGCAGAGGTAGGGCTGCAAAGGCGCAAGGATGGGTTGGTCAGATCAAGAAATTTTTCAGTCGACTTACGGGAACATGAACAAGATACCCACCCTGAGGCAACGGGGACATCCATCTTGATGCGCGGCAGTGTCTTCCGAGCCTTGGAGGGTGCAACTCTAGGCTTCTTGGCCACCTTCTCCGTCGGCTCCGGGGTCGACGTTCGAGTGCGCTTCTGGGTATTGGCACTCGGAACCACACCTTTCCCGCGCCCATCGGCCGGGTCATGCCGCTGTTTGGATTGGTGTTCGGAGCGCGGTGGCGAGTCGACCTCCTCCTCATCGTCCAATTCCTTGCTCTCCTGCTCCTCCTTGTCATCTTCCTGAGAATCCCACTCGTCACTATCTTCTGCGCTGTCCTCCCCTTCCTGGGTCTGCTCCAAAGCCTGCTCGCCATTGGGCATCGAATGCATCTTAGCGAACACCTGCAGAACAAAGTTGGTCAAACATGAGTCGGTCAATCTCAAGTACAGTCGGAACATGAATGGGAAACAGTCGGAGCGAAAGGCATACCTTGTCGGGCGGGTTGTCGCTGCTAAAGGGGACGACTCGCCTAGATCCTCTGGGATTGTCCTGATTGCTTGTAATGCTTCTCAGCCACGAAGCTACTATTGCAGATGGTACTTCCTCCGGATGAACCCGTGCGGTGTCGTCCGGTCTGGAATACAGCCACATCGGATGATCACGGGCCCGGAGAGGCTGGATACGTTGACTGAGGAACACCTCCAGCAGATCCAGACCCGTGACACTGTCATTGATAAGCTGGACCACCCTATCTACCAGCATCCTCGTCTCCATGGTCTCACCAGTCGTAACTTTGAGCAGGGCAGGAGTATGGACTTGATCAAACGAGAAGTAGGGAAGGCCGGTCGACTGACCTGGGGCCGTGACATCCTGGCAATAGAACCAAGTCGATTGCCAACCTCTAACGGAATCACGAAGAGTCATAGCAGGAAAGGCACTCCCTTTCCTCTTTTGGAAACCTAAACCCCCACACATCTGGATGACATGGGTTTTCGAATCACTCAACTTCGCCTTCTTCACCGATTGAGAACAAATAGTGAAGATGTGCTTGCAAAGGCCCCAGTGTGGTCGACAACCCAAGAAGTTCTCGCACATCGACATGAAAGTAGCTAAATATGTGATGGTGTTTGGGGAGAAGTGGTGGAGCTGAGCACCAAAAAAGTTCAGAAACCCCTGGAAGAAAGGGTGCGGGGGAAGCGAAAAGCCGCGGTCGACATGGGTGGCGAGCAGAACACACTCACCTGGCTGGGGCTGAGGTCTCATCTCCCCCTCCGGAAGCCTTGCCGCTCCCTTGGTGATTAACCCCGACTCCGCCAACTCGTCCAGATCCACCTGCTGGATTGAAGACCGGATCCAATCGCCCTGGATCCAGCCCAGCGGTAGTCTCGCATGCGATGACGACCCGCGCTACTGCTTCCTGCCCTTCGCCACTCCCTTCATCTTCTTCGTGTGCTCTAGCGCCGCCGTCGTGTCCTTCACCATGGCGACGGGGTAGTGGCATCGGAGCGGGAGAGTAAGGTGTGACGGAGAGACGGAGAAAGAAGAAGGAAGAGAAGAGGTGCACTATACCGGCGCCTCGGTCCAGCCACCTTATAAGAGGTTGTTTCCAAGTTACTAACGCGTGGGACCAGGCGATCCCGTCAAATCCCGAACAGTCGCGCGCAGCGTACGTGGTGAAAAAGGAAGCACGAGAATCGAGGAATCACTGTTTATCCGTTTCGCCCGCTTCAGCATTCACCGTCTAGCGCGCTTCCCCGAAATTTTGTATCCCACAGAATCCGGGATACACTGCAGGCAATCGCGTCCAGGATCCCACGCTCCAACGCAACACTCGGCATATAAGATCAATAGTTCACTCGACTGTCCACTGAATGGATCAAGGCGACTGAGTCAACACCAAACATCGACGCGGCCACTCAGACGTACGGAAAGCGCTCACGACCTCCTCAGGCTCAGGTCAAGCTTAATTTCAGTCCATTTTGCACTCACACCTTAATCCTTTCAGGGGCTACTGATGAGGGTACAGACCTGGGGTAGGGTCATAGGCCTGACCTATACGTCCTACCCAAGGTCACTACCCCAGAAGATAAGAAGACCCAGAATCCACTCGGCGACGTAAACACTCGACCATCATTCCCCACTTTCACTCGAACGTGTGGGGAATGACTCGACCATATGGAAGACCAGGTATCGGAAGAGCGCACAATGGCCAGGCATTCATTCCCTAGTCTTCATGAGCATTAAGAGCATTCAAGGCTGCCGTTACCAGTAACTCCCTTACTTTATGTAAATTAAGCCCCTTGTAATGGAGGGGAGCCGGGGTCCTGGCGCACTCTATATAAGCCGCCCCCCTCCTCTGAGACAAGGGTTCGCACACTCTGTAATTCAACACACATAATCCAATCGACCGCCTCCGGGCACCGAGACATAGGGCTATTACATCCTCCGAGAAGGGCCTGAACTCGTAAACATCACGTGTACTCGCCATAGCTAAGACCTTGCCTCTCCATACCAACCCCCTTTCTACTGGAAGGCTTAGAACCACGACACCGGGTGCTCCCGCTCCAAGGACGGCCTCACATGATTTGCCAGATGAGCGGTCGTTTGGACCCTAGTCGGCTAAGCACCAAGGAGATGCCTCATGACGAGGTATCTTACATGGTGAATTATATCGCCAACTGCAAGCTCGCCGAGGGGTGGCAGTACAACAAGGAGCCGTATTCTTGCGCCAATCCCCCGCCCATGGTAAGCCTTCCTTCTTTTCTTCTTCTCTCGTTGCTGAGTTCTCACTGGCCGGCTCCTGACCAGTCGGCTTGTTTTTAATCAGAACCCCCTCCTTCATCCGGCGGCCGGAACCGCGGGGGCGGAACGCCAGTTCGCTCCTGACCGTGCGACGGACGACTTGGATGACTCCTACTTGGGGGCGGCCGACCTAGACGATGACGCCGTAGGGGGAGGCGGCGAGGCAGGTGGCTCTGGGCTCACCGCCGGCTTCGAGGACTGGCCGGATGATGACGAGGCTAAAGCTATTCCGCGCCGCCAGCCGGCATCCAATCATCAAGGCGCGGGCTCGTCTGCCGCGCTGGCTGCTCAGGGCGGCGCACGGAAACGCCGGGCGGCGCCGGCCTTCTTCGGCAGTCGGCCGAAGAAGCCCAAGCGTTCTGCGGGGCAACCAAACGGGACGAGGCGGCCTCGAAGGCAGCCCGCTTCCGCAAGGTGGTGAAGCAGCCACAGGTAGTTTCGGCATAAGTGTCAATTCTCTCACGCCTTTCTTTTTTATCTTTGCTTGGTGTTCTTCCAAGCCTTTCCTTTACTTATCAAACAGGGCTCCGCTTTCTCATGAGCGGACTACTGCCGCCTCCATAGTCGGAGGGGCGGGAGGATATGCGGGCTCCCGCCGTGTGGACCCCCGTGCCGAACTCCTAGCGGCGACGGAACGGAACGCACGAGAGGCGTGGCAGGAGCGGAAGGCGGAGGAGCAGAGGGCGGATGCCACCAGGGCGGCTCAGGAGACGATGGAGGAGTCGGCCGAGGCGCAGGCCGACACGGCGGCCAAGGCTCAAGCGGAGGCCGCGGCTGTGGAGAGGGCGGCGGAGGCCCTGTGTAGCCAGCCTCCACGGCTCATCATCCCCCTCAGCACCGTGGCCCCCGATATCCCGGTGCCCCCGCCAGAGGAAGCCGACCACGACTAGCCGGCGATGAAGAGGGAGGAGGGTGACACAATCATCCCGGAGGGAGAGGCGGTACCGCCACGGTCGGCCGGAACGGGCCAAGGCGGCTGCCTTGAGGCGCCGCCTGAGCAGCCGGCTGGAGGCGAGCTGACTGTGAGGGCGGATCTTGTAGTCTTGTCACCGTCTCGTCGGCGCGCAGGGAAGGCGGCTTCAGAGCCGGACCCGCAGAATGCCGCGGGCTCTAGCTCGTTGGCCCATGATCTGGATACGGCCAGCGTCATCTCGCCAGGGTGGACGCCGGGCGGTGGGACGGCCGTGCTGAATGTGGCGGCACAGGACGTCCGGAGCCGGCTTCTGTCCTAGGCCGCCACACTGAAGCAGTATACCCAAGAGTTTCTTGCGACACGGTCGGCCTTTCGGGTGAGTCTTCGCTCTTGATTTCTTCCGTGGGGGCGCGTTAGCGCACCCACTGGGTGTAGTCCCCGAGTTTCGAGTCGGCTGCTAAGCAGGCGGCTTGGAACTTCTTAGAAGATTTTGATTAATGACTTGTTCTTGTTCGCGCCTTCGTCCTATTTGCGGGACTATCACAACCTCCACATGGCTACCTTCAACTCCCAGGCCCCGGAGATGAATTAAAAGGCCGCTGATCTCACTAAGAGCCGGAGTAAGTGCTTCAATTTTTTATCTCATGTGGGGGCTGATACGTCTCCAATGTATCTATAATTTATGAAGCATTCATGCTATATTACTATGTGTTTTGAATGATTATGGGCTTTATTATACACTTTTATATTATTTTTGGGACTAACCTATTAACCGGAGGCCCAGCCCAGATTTGCTGTTTTATGCCTATTTCAGTATTTCGAGGAAAAGGAATATCAGACGGAGTCAAAACAAAACGAAATCAACCGGAGAAGTTATTTTTGGAAGGAAACCCACCTGATGGACTTGGATCCCACGTCAGAAGAGCCACAAGGCGGTCACGAGGGTGGAGGGCGCGCCCTCCCCCCTGGGCACACCCCCCTGCCTCGTGGGGCCCCCGTAGCTCCACCGACATTATCCTTTCACCCATATATACCTACGTACCCCAAAAACTTCCAGAACAGAAGATAGATCGGGAGTTCTGCCGCCGCAAGCCTCTGTAGCCACCAAAAACCAATCGGGACCCTATTCCGGCACCCTGCCAGAGGGGGATCCCATCACCGGAGGCCATCTTCATCATCCTGGCGCTATCCATGACGAGGAGGGAGTAGTTCACCCTCGGGGCTGAGGGTATGTACCAGTTGCTATGTGTTTGATCTCTCTCTCTCGTGTTCTCTCTCGTGTCCTCTATGGCACGATCTTGATGTATCCCGAGCTTTGCTATTGTAGTTGGATCTTATGATGTTTCTCCCCCTCTACTCTCTTGTGATGAATTGAGTTTCCCCTTTTGAAGTTATCTTATCGGATTGAGTCTTTATGAGAACACTTGATGTATGTCTTGCCGTGATTATCTGTGGTGACAATGGGATATCATGTGCCACTTGATGTATGTTTTGGTGATCAACTTGCGGGTTTCGTGACACTTGGGAACCTATGCATAGGGGTTGGCACACGTTCTTGACTCTCCGGTAGTAGCTTTGGGGCACTCTTTGAAGTACTTTTATGTTGGTTGGATGAATCTGAGATTGTGTGATGCATATAGTATAATCATGCCCACGGATACTTGAGGTGACAATGGATTATCTAGGTGACATTAGGGTTTTGGTTGATTTGTATCTTAAGGTGTTATTCTAGTATGAACTCTTTTATACATCGATCCGAAAGAATAGCTTTGTGGTGGTTTCGTACCCGACCATAATCTCTACGTTTGTTCTCCACTATTAGTTTCTTTGGAGTGACTCTTTGTTGCATGTTGAGGGCTTGTCATATTTTCTATCTATGTTATTATTGTTGAGAGAACTTACACTAGTGAAAGTATGAACCCTAGGCCTTGTTTCCTACCATTGCAATACCGTTTACGCTCACTTTTACCACTTGTTACCTTGCTGTTTTTATTATTTCAGATTACAAAAACCCATATCTACTATCCTTTTTGCACTTGTATCACCATCTCTTCGCTGAACTAGTGCACCTATACAATTTACCATTGTATTGGGTGTGTTCGAGACACAAGAGACTTTTTGTTATTTGGTTGCAGGGTTGTTTGAGAGAGACCATCTTCATCCTACGCCTCCTACGGATTGATAAACCTTAGGTCATCCACTTGAGGGAAATTTGCTACTGTCCTACAAACCTTTGCACTTGCAGGCCCAACAACGTCTACAAGAAGAAGGTTGTGTAGTAGACATCAAGCTCTTTTCTGGCGCCGTTGCCGGGGAGGCTAGGTAAGTGAAGGTATATCTTTAGATCTTGCAATCGAATCTTTTTGTTTCTTGTTTTAGCACTAGTTGATCTATAGAAGAAAATTACAAAAAAATGGAGTTAAGTTTGTCTCATACGCTTCACCTTTTTAATATCTTTCATGAGTATGATGGAAAGGATAATTGTGCTCAAGTGCTAGAAGAAGAAATCTCTAAATTGTTTGGCACTAAATCTTTGAATGATGAGCATGATTGCAATGTTGTTAGTACGAATTGTTTGAATATCCATGATGCTAATGATGATTTGTAAGTGCATCTAGTGCCCCTTAGTGATTTTGGTGTATTGAAGACTTATAGGTTAAGGGACTAATGCGTTTGTGAGTGTACACACGTCTATAAGTCTATGAGGAGTTTGATATTTACAGAGAAAGTCGACCCCTAAAAATGAAGTTCTTCGACTGAAGACTTTGATATTCTGAAGACTTTCTCAAGACTTTGAAAGTGAAGAATTTGGTGTGACCTTGAAGACTTGGTATTCATTTGAGGAACATGAAGCGTGAAGACTTTTGTTTTCGTAGTTTCATTTTCTCTTTCTTGAGTCATAGGAAACACTGTACTGTTAAAGGGGGTCGAGGAAATATTAAGGAAAAATTTCCATCTGATGGTCAACTCAAAATCCTACACCTACCAATCCCTTCGAGTGAAGCCTTTGGAAATCTCATACAGTTCAGTCACTTTCTTCAGTGACAGCGACGAAGTTCTTCTGGTCGCTGATGAATTTGTTCTGACTGAGGAGTTAGGAATTCGCAAGTGCGAATTGCCTACACAGTGAGGAACATGATAGCCCTGAGGAATTTGAGAGTCAAATTTCCGACCGTTGCTGTGCTGCGTGCCAGCTGTCCCAAAATATCTTATCCACCTAACGGTCATATCATTGAAGGGCATTTATGTCTTATCATGTCGGGCTGCTCCCTAGGCTATAAATAGCCGCCCCCTACAACCACTAGCTAGTTGGCTGCTCCGAGAGAACTTGACACTTGTCATTTGAGAGCAACCCATCCTCCGAGAACTTTGAGCGAAAATCATCAAGTGAGGAAAACCCATAACCAAACCCCTACAAACCCAAAGTGATTGAGCATCACTGAAGAAATTGATCCTGCGTGGATCCGACGCTTGTTACCTTTGAAGACTGTGCTTCTTCCAGACGTGTGGCGTCATGGTCTAGAGCATCCAAGAGGAATTGTGGATCACCGAGTGACCAAATCTGTGAAGGTTTGGAAGTCCCGTGAAGACTTACCACGAGTGATTGGACGAGGTCTGTGTGACCTTAGTTCAAGGAGAATACGGTGAGGACTAGGTGTCCTGAGCTGCGTGCTCAGCGACTGGGTGTCCGGGACTGTGTGTCCTCGAGTTTAAATACTCAGCCGCTCCAACCAGACGTACAACTGAGACAACAGTTGGAACTGGTTTACCAAATCATTGTCTTCACCAACTAACTGGTTCTATTTCCTCAACCCTTTCATTTCCTCATTACTATGTTGAGTGTTTGTTCATATCTGTGTTTGAAGACTTTGACTGAAGACTTTCTCAATTTCCTCAGTTCAATTTCTTCAGTTTGTTTGTCTTCATCTTGTGTTATCCTGTGATTATGCTATCTGTACTCTGTGCTAGTCTTCATTTCATCATGATGACCATGCTTGTATTCTGTTATGCTTACTTCTGAGTACTTATTCCGCTGCAAGTAGTTCTTCGCTAAGGAATTTCCTCACCGGCAAATTACTTAGTGAAGAATTCATAAAAATCGCCTATTCACCCCCCCCTCTAGTCGATATAACGCACTTTCAATTGGTATCAGAGCAAGGTACTCCCTTGTTCTGTGTGATTTTGGTTTAACCGCCTGGAGTTTTAGTTATGTCGACCGCAGGTATGAAGAAAGTGACATGCCCTATCTTTGACGGTCATGATTATCCCAAGTGGAAGGCCATGATGAGGAAGCGCCTCATGGCAATGAACATCGAGCTGTGGACCGTCACTGAGATTGGTCTTACTGATCTATGCAAGATGGCGGACGCTGATGATATTCGCAAGTACACTCGACTTGACATCTTGGCGAAGGATATCATCTGTTCCTGCGTATCCAGAGATGAATTCAGGCGCATTATGCATCTTGGCAATGCGAAGCTTATCTGGGACCGAATCTCTGATGTCTATGAAGGTCATCGAACCCGCCATGATCCCTGGTTTGAGGACTTCAAGGAATCTCTCAAAACGATGACTTTCGAGCCAAAATCATCATCTTCTGCATCATGCCTTATGGCAAACGGTGCTAAGGTAACCGAATCCTACCTATCCGAATCTAGTGATGATGAATCTGACGATGAATTTGGACCTAGCTATGTCAAACTTGCTTCCCTTGCCACTAAACAACAAAGAGCCTTGGAAAAGGTTCAATACATGCTTAATAAGAGCGATGATATGTTGGGTGAAGAAATGGATCAGTCAAACGAATTGGCTGAGAGTCTTCAGAGACTTCATTCCAAGTTTGACGCCCTTCAAGATCAACATAATACTCTCTTGTCTGATCACGAGAAGCTTTCTTCTAAATTTCTTCAAAGAAAGCAAGATCTTGAGAAGCTAAGAGTGAGTTATGAAGATCTTCAGAAGGAGCGTGATTCATTACTAGCTCAACAAATCAGCGCTTCTCAGGAAGAATTTGTTCCTCCATGCTTAAAGTGCATTGAACGTGAATATGCTAATTCTTCACCTGAATGTTCAAATGCTTCAACTGTTACAAATTCTTCACCTACCTCTGCTATCACTAATTCCTCATCTTAGGACATTGCTAGTATCACTGACGATGCAGGGCTGAAGGAATTGTACATGACAGGCATGTACAAAAGCCTCAAAGGGCATCAGACTCTTTGTGATGTGCTTAAAAAGCAGATCCTCAACAGAAACCCTAGGAAAGAGGGTATTGCCTTTGAGAGGAAACTTAATGCTGATGGAACATATTGGAAGCCTGAGCAGTACCCCAAAACCTCATGGGTTGCTGCAAAGGGACCTCCAGTTGATCCATCTAACTTATCTGGCTTTACATGTGAATCTCCTCATTCTTCTGATGAGTTATTTGACTCCAACTATAAACTATTCAAAAATCAGAATGGTGAAGTATTTGCTAGATATGTTGGCACTAACTGCAGGAATGGTTCTCCTATGAAGAAAATCTGGGTTCCCAAGAAGTGCCTCGAAAGTCTTCAGGTGAATGTCCTCATGACACCACCTGTGAAGAACAGGAACCCCAGATCAAATTCTTCATATGCACCAAATTCTTCATATGGATCCAAGTCATCATTCGGACCAAATTCCTCACGTGGATCAAATTCCTCAAAAGGATAAAAGTCCTCATATGATTATCATCGTGCTAACAACTCTGTGTCGCAGGGTAGAGCTAAGGGCTATGAATATGTGCATTATTCTTCAAACCATTATGTTCATAAGTCCTCAAAGAATTTCTCTGCTTATTCATATGCTTACCCTAATCCCTCTTATGTGAAACAAAATGGGTTGGCTTCTATGCCACCATTCTCGTATGGTGCTCGCAGAGTGATGAACTCTTTGCCACCCCTTCAGATGTGGGTGGTGAAGAAAAAGAACTAATCTCTTCTGCAGGGTCAGGTCTCCAGACGTGCTTTAACGTCTGAAGAATTGGCTGGGGACCTGACGAAATTGCCTGAAAGGACGCAGGCGAATCATGATGAAATGAACCTTCATTTCACACGTCCTCATACTGCTATATCTGTTTACTGATTGATGAAATTCATCTGATGAACTTGATATCATATTCTTCACTGATGAAGCATATGAGATTGTAAGCTACACTAATTCATCTGCAGGATGATCAACCCAAAGCTACAGAGTGGGTCCTCGATAGTGGATGTACGAATCACATGACTGGTGACAAGAATCTATTGATGGATGCTCCCTTATCACCGTCACATCTGAAGCATATCATCTTTGCTGACAAAGGAAAAAGTCAGGTATTGGGTCTTGGTAAGGTTGCAATCTCTAAGGATAAACACATGGACAAAGTCATGCTTGTTGAGTCCTTAGGATACAACCTCATGTCAGTCTCAATGCTTTGTGATCTTGATATGGTTGTTGTCTTTGGCAAGTATCGCTGTGTTGTGATTATGGAAGCTGACAATTCCAAAGTCTTCGAAGGCTTTAGGAGAGGAGACCTGTATATTGTTGATTTCTCTACAGGACCACAACCCGCCGTGTGTCTACTTGCAAAAGCTTCAGAAGGCTGGCTATGGCATCGACGACTTGGTCACGCAGGCATGAGGAATTTGCACACGCTTGCGAAGAATTAGCATGTCATTGGCATTGAGAATGTCAAATTCCTCAAGGATCACTTATGTGGAGCCTATGAAGCTGGAAAAATGACCAAGGCCAAGCATCCAGCAAAGACTATCATGATCACTACTCGTCCATTCGAATTGCTTCACATGGACCTCTTCGGACCTAATCATTACTCAGCAGTTACTAATGATGCATCTCTATATGGTTTTGTCATTGTTGATGATTACTCTCGATATACATGGGTACACATTGTTACTTACAAACATGAAGTGCAGGAAGTCTTCAAACGATTTTCCTCGAGGGCTTCAACCAACTTTGGTGTGAAGATCAAGCACATCAGAAGTGACAATGGAACTGAGTTCAAGAATTCCGGTCTTGATGACTATCTTGATGAACTTGGTATTACTCATGAGTTATCTGCTCCCTATACTCCTCAGCAAAATGGCATCGTGGAGCGCAAGAACAAAACTCTTGTTGAGATGCCTTGCACTATGCTTGATGAATACAAAACGCCGCATCGTTTTTGGATTGATGCAATTGATACTGCGTGCCACATCATTAACATAGTATATCTTCACAAATTCTTCAAGAAGACGGCCTATGAACTCCTCACTGACAAGAAACCCAATGTGAGTTATTTCAAAGTCTTCGGTGCTAAATGTTGGATTAGAGATCCTCACCACAATTCTAAATTTGCACCGAAAGCACATGAAGGTTTTATGCTTCGTTACGGAAAGGACTCGCACACCTACAGAGTCTTCAACATTGTTCTTCACAAGATTGTTGACACTGTAGATGTGCGGTTCGATGAAACTAATGGCTCGCAAAGAGAGCACCTACCTTCTGTGTTAGATGAACCAGCACATGAGGATTCTATCAAGTTCAAGGCAACTGAGGATGTCATTCCCACTGAAGAATCTGCTGAAGAATTCATTCCAGTTCATGAAGAACGTCGAGCTGATGCACCTGAAGAAAATGCTGAGGAAAATGGTGCTGAAGAAAATGCTGATCAAACTCCTCAGCGACAACCAGCTCATCCTCGTGTTGCAAAAGAAGTGCAAGTGGAGAAGATCATCAATGACATTAGAGCACCAGGTCCTCTCACACGCTCAAAAGCTTCACATTTATCTAACTTTTGTGGGCACTATGCTTTTGTCTCTATCACAGAGCCCACTAAGGTAGATGAAGCATTTTTGGAGCCGGAGTGGATTCAGGCTATGCAAGAAGAATTACATCAGTTCGAGCTCAACAATGTCTGGGAACTGGTCAAACGCCCAGATCCTCGCAAGCATAATATCATTGGCACAAAGTGGATCTACCGCAACAAGCAAGATGAAAATGGCCTTGCGATGAGGAATAAGGCACGACTGGTAGCTCAAGGCTACACACAGGTTGAAGGAATTGATTTCGATGAAACTTTTGCACCTGTTGCTAGACTTGAGGCTATTCGCATATTACTTGCTTATGCTAACCATCATGATACCATCTTATATCCAATGGATGTGAAAAGTGCATTCCTCAATGGTAAGCTTGAGGAAGAAGTATATGTTGCTCAACCCCCAGGTTTTGAAGATCCAAAGAATCCTAACAAAGTCTTCAGACTTAATAAGGCCCTCTATGGCCTCAAGCAAGCCCCTCGGGCGTGGTATGATACATTGAAGGAATTCTTCGTGAAGAATGGTTTCACACCCGGTTCACTCGACCCTACTCTCTTTACTAAATCTTATGATGGTGAACTGTTTGTGTGCCAAATATATGTTGATGATATTATCTTTGGTTGTACTGACCAACGTTATAGTGATGAATTTGCCTATATGATGAGTGAAGAATATCAAATGTCTATGATGGGAGAGTTGAAATTCTTCTTAGGTCTTCAAATTCGTCAGCAGCGCAATGGCATATTCATATCTCAAGAGAAATACCTCAAAGATGTACTGAGCAAATTCGGCATGCAAGATTGCAAAGGCGTCAAAATTCCTATGCCCACAAATGGCCATCTATGCACTGATGAAAATGGTATTGACTTCGATCACAAGGTATACCGCTCCATGATTGGTTCTTTATTGTACTTATGTGCATCTAGGCCAGATATAATGCTTAGTGTTTGCATGTGTGCCCGATTTCAAGCTGCACCGAAGGAATCACACCATAAGGCTGTGAAGCATATTCTTCGATATCTAGCTCACACACCAACACTAGGATTATGGTACCCCAAGGGCTCTGCTTTTGATCTCATTGGATATTCTGACTCTGACTATGCTGGTGATCGTGTGGACCACAAGTAAACATCTGGCACTTGTCATTTCCTTGGACGATCTTTGGTCTGTTGATCCTCGAAGAAACAGAATTGCGTATCACTGCCTACTACAGAAGCTGAATACATTGCTGCTGGCTCTTGCTGTGCTCAACTGCTTTGGATGAAGCAAACCCTCAAGGACTATGGCGTCAACGTGAAGAATGTGCCTCTCCTCTGCGACAATGAGAGTGCCATCAAGATTGCTCACAACCCAGTTCAGCACTCGAAAACAAAGCACATTCAGATTCGTCATCATTTTCTTCTTGATCATGTGTTGAAGGGCGACATCTCTATCGAGCACGTGAAGACTGAAGAACAACTAGCTGATATCTTCACTAAGCCCTGGGATGAGAAGAGATTTAGCAAGTTGCGGTGTGAGCTAAATATCTTAGAATCTTCGAATGTTCTTTGAAAAGGACACACACCCTGACACTTATGCAAAATTGATGACTTAGATGTGCAACACATGAAGAAACGTTTTTCTTCAATCAATGAAGAATAACACTCTAATTGTGAAGAAATTAAAGAAGAATTTGATTCTCAGAACCCTACGACAATTGTACGCGGTGTCTG
The DNA here is from genome assembly GCF_018294505.1 of Triticum aestivum. Lineage (NCBI taxonomy): Eukaryota > Viridiplantae > Streptophyta > Magnoliopsida > Poales > Poaceae > Triticum > Triticum aestivum. The sequence continues at coordinate 241,351,512 of NC_057801.1, forward strand.
AAATCATCATTCTTATACGGTGGGTCACGCCACCACAAAAATTTGAAAATCTTCAATTTGAGTTTTTCCTCAGTTTTGAAATTCTTCAGTTTTTCAAATTCTTCACCATCGTTTTTCTTCATTGGCTATATATATATATATATATATATATATATATGAGTTTATGTCCTCTATAGCATTCACTTATAGCTATTTCTTCAAGTTGCTTTTTCTGCTAAGTGAATGTGATCGGACCCTTCCCCCTCTATGCTATACTCAACCCAATCTATTCACAAATTCTTCATGTGCATTCTATTTGAAACTCGTTCAAAATCTTCACTGTGTCCTTGTCAGCTGAAGAAATTGTGAACGAAACTTTAAAACAAATATTATCCAGATTTTCAGTTTTGCCGCTCAAACCGTTCCGCATCCCACGATGTATTATTCTATTCACCCACGATCGTACACGATCTCAACTACATAGTACGTGGGTGACACATATCGGGAGAAGGAGAAAGGGCAGGGGCACATTCGTCCCAAAATCTTCGGGCGAACAGTTTTTCACCGTGTCTATAAATACCCCTCTCCCCTTCCTCACTTCATTTACTCCGATCGATCGCTTCTCTCTCGCTCGAGCTCCTCAAACCCTAGCGCCGCCGCTACTCCATCGTAGCCGGTGAGGAAGAGCTTCGCTGCCTCGACCTCGTCGCCGTCGTACTCGCGCCGACCGCGGAAATCTTCACTCCGCCGCCGCCGTAGCTGTCTTCCTCTGCCAAGTTAGGGCGTGGGAGATCTAACCTGAAGAACTTCACATCTGTTCTTCTCAGTTTGTCGTGTTCTTCACTTTGGGTAATTAAAAGTTACTTTTATTACTCACTTTGATTCTCAAACTTTCCTGAAAATCTTCAAAGGTGTTTATTCTTCAAATCTTCACACATATGAACACCTCACACAACATATGATCTTGAACTGTTTCTCTAAGCAATCATTTTCTTCAAGATTCCCTAATTGTGTGGATCTTTGATCTGTACAACTCTAGAACCTAAGACAAGAACGCTTAGTGAAATTCCTCAAGGTTCATCTGGTCAAATTCCTCAAAACTTGTTCTTTTCGAAAAACCTTCTGAGAACGCGTATGACCTCTCCAAATTCCTCGCACCTATACTCTGTTCACAGGTACTCATGTCTGCTCCTGAATCACTAGGTTCTCATCAACTTCACTCATTTGCAGCGTTCCTTGAAGAAAAACTGCATACTTCTTCAGAGTGTTCAATTGTTCAAATTCCTCATCTGAAGAATATGGCTGAAGGTAAGAAACCGCAGAAAGGAGGAAAGAAGCCTGAGGTCATGACTGCTTTCGAGATCCCTGATGACATTTATAAGGACTATTGCACACCTGATGAAGCCAAATTCAGCAAAGAAAACAAAAATCAGCGTAAGGTGCGCATTCAGAGGATTGAAAGAAGATGGGCAAGAGAATGGAGGGAGTACAGATATGTTGCTCCAAAGTATATGAAGAAATTTGCTTTAAATCCTCCATGCCCAAGAGCTCCATTGGCACCTGGCCAAGTAGCTGATCCCACCACCATCAAGCGTGGTGAGGACTTTCCTGAAGAATGGGCTAAGCGCCAAGCTAAATTGGCATGACAAGCCAAGGAGGCAGTGAAGAAATTCAATGAGGATTCTGCAACTGCTACTACTACTGAGGCCTCGGTCAGGCCGAGGAAATCTATGCCAAAGAAGCCTGCTCGTAAGCCAAGTGCTTCACCAACAGTGCCCTCACGGCCAAGTTCCTCAGCAATGCCCTCACGGTAAATTCCTCACACTGCTACTGCTCCACCAAAGTCCTCAGCAGCTCCTTCAAAGTCCTCAGCTCCTGTGCATCTTACTACATGTCAAAGGACTGCTGGTTTCTCGATTGCCTCTGGTGTCTCAGCAAGTTCCTCAGCTACACCAATTTCCTCATCAGGCCCCACACTGTTGAAGACTAAAGCAACAGCTGTACGTGGTCCTCGGCCAAGTCCAAAGAAGAAACAGGTGGCATTCCATGTGCCTTCTGATGATGAAGCTTCTGATGATGAACTTGCAGAAATCATCAGAGACAGACAGGTGAAGGCCGCTAGAGCCAAAGGCACATCTGTGCCACTGCTTTTGGATCCGAGGAAAATCCTCGATTACATTGATCTCTGGCACAAGGATCCAAACACCCCAATGCCTGATTTTCATCTGACTCCTGGTCAAAGTCACATGCTGACCCATTTCATCACTCAAGAGAAATGGAAGTTTGAAAAGGCAAGAGAGATCAAGAAAGTGCAGTACAGAAAGGAGAAGCTCCTGAAGAAAAATGTTGTCAGAATGACACCTGAGGAACTTCTCCAGGCTCAGTCTGAAATTCAAGCGCTCAGCAAAGACTTTGATGCCTACTATGCTGATTGGCAAGGAGCCAAAGTGAGATTCGTCAATCTGACAAAGAAATTCACAAATGATGCAGCCCCAACACAACAAGAAAACCCTCAGGCTGCAGACTCTGCTCAGCCTGCTGAAGAACATGCCAGCACCGCTGATGACTTTCAGCCTGCTGAAGAAAATGCTAGTTCCAGGGCTGATGACTCCATTCCAGCCGCTGAAGAAATTGCCAGGGCATCCACTAGTGGTGCGCCTGAAGAAACTGAAGAGATCAGGGCAACTGCATCAGTTGCGCCTGAAGAAAATGAACCAGATTCCTCAGCTCCTCTCGCGCCTACACCAACTCCAATTCTTCCATCTGCCTATGATGTGAAGAAGACCAAGGCTGCAGAGCAAGCTGCAGTGATGAAAAGGAAGGCATCAGCTGCATCAAATTCTTCGGCTGCGAAGAAGATGAAGCCTATGACCAGCTCACTCAAAAATCCAATTGATGCTGTTCCAATTTCCTCCATGCCATCAAAGGACCTTGTTCCTTTTGGAGAAGACTATGTGATCCCAAGCGGATCTGATGAAGAAAGTCATTCTGCTGCTTCGTCAGAGCAGATTGATGAAGAAATTGAAGTGGACGAAATCCCTTCAACGCCAGTCATTTCCTCACCTATGCCTCAGTTCACAGCTGAAGAGGCTGGTGTTGAGGAAATTGAAGATGAAGATGTGGATATAGGATGCATCACACCTGTGATGAATGATGACTTTTGGGAAAGTCAGCATCCCAATACTCCTCTCTTCACTCCTATCCAACAGATTCCTCTGTCCCCTGCAACAACAGTTCAACTGGGCTCTGAAGAAACTCACCCCACTCCCTCTGTGCATGAAGAAATTCCAGCCACTAGTGCTGAAGAACCTGCTACTGCTGATCCTCAGGTTGCACAAGAAGAGCAACTAGAAATTCCTCAGCCTGAAGAACCTGAGCTCGCGATTCCTGAGGTGGTAATGCAACTCACTAACATCCCTCTGCCAAAGCCGAAGAATCCGTTCTCAAGCAAACAGAAGTTCAAGGCTGAAGACTTCTTTTCCGAGCATGTATTCTTCACTGACTACAACCCCTATGACTCTGCTCGCATAAGGAAGAGGCGTTTCTAGACTGCTAGTCAAGCCAACTTCTATTCCTCAGTGATGTTTGACAAAGACAAAATCTTCGATCATGAACATATTCCTCACGTGGACATGGAATCTCTGCCATGCTTCGAGCCAGTCCTCAGTGTTCTTCACGATGCAGGACTACTAAATTTCTGCACGGACATTTGTGATTGGAATGAAGAACTCATTCTTCAGTTCTACACGACACTGCATATCACTGGAGGCGCTGAAGATGTCAACTCATGGGTGTTGGATTGGATGACTGAAAACACTCACTACAAGGCACCGGCAACTGAATTGCTTCGTGTCCTTCCTCTCGATCCTCCCCATGACAGTGCACGTTGCACCTACAGTGACCCTGAACTGACAAATCACTATATGCAAGTGCTCATGAATCCTTTGAAGCCTGGGTAGGCCCCACGAACCAAATTCCTCGTCAAGGAATTACTCTATGTGCCTCAGACTGTCTATCGCATTCTGACGAAGACAATGAGTCCTATCAAAGGCCACGACTCAAATGATGAAGAAGTCGTTGGCATCATGAAGAATATGCTTTTCAACATCATTCATGCCGTTCCCGTCAACTTCCATGATTTCTTCATGAGGACTCTGGCCAATATTTCTATGTCACCATTCGAGCTGAAGCCCTATGCTCCTTGGATTATGAGATTCATCAGGGCAAGATCTTCACTGAATTACAAAGCTAACACTCTGAACCACGATAGCTACTTGCCTCCCATTGAAGTCCTCAAACGGACAGTTTCATCAGCTGATGATAAAGGCAAGGAAGCTGCTGTGATCGATGAAGGCATTCGTCCATTGGATGGTCAATTTCGCCTGGCTGCATCTTACTCTACCAATGACGACTCTGCCACACATGACTCTGCCGCAAATACCTCGGCCAAGCAAAATCCTCAAGCCACAGCACCCAGGGTGATGACTGACCGTGAGTTACTCCTCAGTCTTCATCAGAAGGTTGATCGCAATCACAAATGGGTAAAGCGTCAGTTTGGTGCACTTCTTCACAATATGACCTCAACACACAATGCAATGAAGAAGAACCAATACTACCTTCATGAAACCTTCAACCGCACCTGGGCTGTCCTCACTCATGTCTATAGCGCTGAAGAACTGAAGACTATGGGTCTCAAGGAAGAATTTGACTGGTCTGCACCTCCTCCGAAGAAATTCAAGAGGGTCAAAGTTCCTCCACTGGTGGCCAGCTCTTATTCTTCATCGCGTGACACTGATGAGTATGAAGATTTGGACGACACTGCGGCAGGCCCTGCTACAACAAACAACCCCGACAACGCTGGCGCTCCTCCATCGACTTGAAATTCTTCAGGGGCGTTAGTCCTCAGTTTCAATCCTTTTGGTCATTTGATGACAAAGGGGGAGAAATCTGAGTTAGTCTTCAAGCGGGTCTATATAAAGGGCATTTTTTAAGTTACAACTCTCGTTCTTCTGAAACTTTTATTTGGATCGAGTTGTAATCTTAAACCCGATGGTGCGCTGATACTTTTGTTGCACTAAGCTCTGATACTTTTGATGCTTTATTCGTCATGCTTATTCCTCGTTAATGTCATTGCACACATGCTGAATCTCATCAGGCACCATATTTCATCATGCATTTCAAATTCTTCATATTATATATCAAATGCGTGTATGAATTACAAGATATAGGGGGAGATCTCCATGATTCAACTCTTCAAATGTGCATTGCCTCAAACGCAAATTCCTCACTATGCACATCTTCAGGGGGAGTTCCTCTATATCTTGCAATCAAATTCCTCAATATCAGTATTTACACTTCATATGTTTATCCCCGTTGAAAACTTAACCTATGTTGTCATCAATCACCAAAAAGGGGGAGATTGTAAGTGCATCTAGTGCCCCTTAGTGATTTTGGTGTATTGAAGACTTATAGGTTAAGGGACTAATGCGTTTGTGAGTGTACACAGGTCTATAAGTCTATGAGGAGTTTGATATTTACAGAGAAAGTCGACCCCTAAAAATGAAGTTCTTCGACTGAAGACATTGATATTCTGAAGACTTTCTGAAGACTTTGAAAGTGAAGAAATTGGTGTGACCTTGAAGACTTGGTATTCATTTGAGGAACATGAAGCGTGAAGACTTTTGTTTTCGTAGTTTCATTTTCTCTTTCTTGAGTCATAGGAAACAATGTACTATTAAAGTGGGTCGAGGAAATACTAAGGAAAAATTTCCATGTGATGCTCAACTCAAAATCCTACACCTACCAATCCCTTCGAGTGAAGGCTTTGGAAATCTCATACAATTCAGTCACTTTCTTCAGTGACAGAGACGAAGTTCTTCTGGTCGCTGATGAATTTGTTCTGACTGAGGAGTTAGGAATTCGCCAGTGTGAATTGCCTACACAGTGAGGAACATGATAGCCCTGAGGAATTTGAGAGTCAAATTTCCGACCGTTGCTGTGCTGCGCGCCAGGTGTCCCAAAATATCTTATCCACCTAACAGTCATATCATTGAAGGGCATTTATGTCTTATCATGTCGGGCTGCTCCCTAGGCTATAAATAGCCGCCCCCTACAACCACTAGCTGGTTGGCTGCTCCGAGAGAACTTGACAATTGTCATTTGAGAGCAACCCATCCTTCGAGGACTTTGAGCGAAAATCATCAAGTGAGGAAAACCCAAAACCAAAGCCCTACAAACCCAAAGTGATTGAGCATCACTGAAGAAATTGATCCTATGTGGATCCGACGCTTGTTACCTTTGAAGACTGTGCTTCTTCCAGACGGTTAGGCGTCATGGTCTAGAGCATCCAAGAGGAATTGTGGATCACCGAGTGACCAAGTCTATGAAGGTTTGGAAGTCGCCTGAAGACTTACCACGAGTGATTGGATGAGGTCTGTGTGACCTTAGTTAAAGGAGAATACGGTGAGGACTGGGTGTCCTGAGCTGCGTGCTCAGCGACTGGGTGTCCGGGACTGTGTGTCCTCGAGTTTAAATACTCAGCCGCTCCAACCAGACGTACAACTAAGACAGCAGTTGGAACTGGTTTACCAAATCATTGTCTTCACCAACTAACTGGTTCTATTTCCTCAACCCTTTGATTTCCTCATTACTGTGTTGAGTGTTTGTTCATATCTGTGTTTGAAGACTTTGACTGAAGACTTTCTCAATTTCCTCAGTTCAATTTCTTCAGTCTGTTTGTCTTCATCTTGTGTTATCCTGTGATTACGCTATCTGTACTCTGTGCTAGTCTTCATTTCATCATGATGACCATGCTTGTATTCTGTTATGCTTACTTCTGAGTACTTATTCCGCTGCAAGTAGTTCTTCGCTAAGGAATTTCCTCACCGGCAAATTCCTCAGTGAAGAATTCATAAAAATCGCCTATTCACCCCCCCTCTAGTCGATATAATGCACTTTCATGATTGCACTAGTTATGATGAAAATATCTCTTATGAGCATGTCAACTTTTGTGGAGAGCATGTTTGCATGAACACACCAAATATATAAGATATTTATTGCAAGAGGCATAAGTACTTAGAAACCAAATTGTAGCAAGAAGAGCTAGATGAATGTGCTGAAAGATTCAATATTTTTCGCGCTCCTTGTGAACTTTGCAATGAACATGGTCATTTAAAGCTCCAATGCTATTTGTTTCATGATCAAGTCGTGTTCAAATATTGTTATAATTTGATTACCCTTGAGCATCATAAAGAGCTCAGCCTTCTTTTGGGTTATGAAGAAATGAAACGTATAACTAAGGTTATTCCAAAATTTGCCCTTGATAAAGTTCTTGATTTTGATCTAGAGAAGATTTATATGTATTGTGCAGTGAATTGCATTGAAAATCCTTATATTGCCAATTACATAAAGAAAAGAAAACAAATAGAAGATGAAGAGAATACTAATGAATGGGAAGGGACTTCCCAATATCCTCCTATTATTTCTTATGATGAATCAGGTAACGAGGAGGAGCTTTCTATTCAACCAATCTCATCAATAAGGAGCTCAAAGAGGAAGGTTGAACCCACACATAATGTGAAGAAGAAGAAGAAAAGAAGGGGCAACAAAGGTAGAAAGGTATCCCTCCCAAATGATGTTGCTCCTATTACTCATTGTGATGATGATAATTGCTATAGTATTGGTGCTATCAATATTTTTAATGATGAGAGTGATTATGCTTATGATATGAAAAGGCCCAAGCTTGGGGAAGCTATGTTTGATGAGGATGACATATTTGAGAATATATTTGCTGCAATTAATGTTTGCCCCAAGCTTGGGGATGCTATGTTTAATAATGATGATGTTTTTAGCCTCTCAAGTTTTGATATGCAAAGTAGTTATGATGATAGCATGCCTTCTACCTATGATGATTATATTGATGAAAGTGGGTTCGGAAGAGAGTCAACTTTAGGAAGTAGTAATCCCACTATTTTGGAGGATGTTAAATTTTATTGTGATGAATACGAAAGTGGATTTGGAAGAGTGTCAACTTTATTTAGTGATTCCACTATCTTGGGAGAGGTTTCAATCGATTATGATGAGAACGAAGTTGCTACTTATGATGATTATTGTGATGAAACTTATGCTATAAAAAGTAGTGATGATTATATTTACAAATCTTGTCATGATTATGATTACCCTTTTTCTGAACGTTACCCTTTTAATGTGGAAACAATTTGTAGTGTTCAAGTCTCTTATGATACTCCCACTATTATTCATGAGAAGAACTTTGCTTATGAGGAGAGTAGTAAATTTTCTATGCTTGTAGATCATGAAAAGAATACTTTAGGTGTTGGTTATATTGTTGAATTCATTCATGATGCTACTGAAAATTATTATGAGGGAGGAACATATGCTTGTAGGAATTGCAATAATGTCAAGTTTCCTCTCTATATGCTTAAATTCTTGAAGCTATGCTTGTTGTGACATCCTATGCTAGTTGATTATTGTTCCCATAAGTTGTTTGCTCACAAAATCCCTATGCATAAGAAGTGGGTTAGACTTAAATGTGCTAGTCATATGCTTCATGATGCTCCCGTTATGTTTCAATTCTTATCTTTTTTGTGAGCATCATTGCCATCATCATGCCTAGCTAAAAGGCATTAAAGAAAAGCGCTTGTTGGGAGACAACCCAATATGTATCCTTACTATTTTTGTGTGTACACATGATTATGATACTGTAGTAATCATGTTTTATAGTGTTTGTTTCAATAAAGTGCCAAGTAGAACCTTTGGGAAGACTTGGGTGAAGTTTATGTGATCTTGCTTTGAAAAACAGAAACTTTAGCGCTCACGAGATTAGCTGCCATTTTTTACTGGAGAGTGATTTTAGGTTGATTCTTTTTGAAGATGATTAATAGACAAATTTCTCAGGTCCAGAAATTTATTTCATAATTTTTGGGGTTCCAGAAGTATACGTTTTATATAGACTAATACAGACTGTTCTGTTTTTGACAGATTCTGTTTTCTATGCGTTGTTTGCTTATTTTGATGAATCTATGAGTAGTATCGGAGGGTATGAACCATAGATAAGTTGGAGTACAGTAGATATTACACCAATATGAATTTAGAATGAGTTCATTACAGTACCTAAGTGGTGGTTTTATTTTCTTATACTAACGGAGCTTACGAGTTTTGTTTTGAGTTTTGTGTGGTTGAAGTTTTCAAGTTTTGGGTAACGATTCGATGGACAATGGAATAAGGAGTGGAAAGAGCCTAAGCTTGGGGATTCCCAAGGCACCCCAAGGTAATATTCAAGGACAACCAAGCAACTAAGCTTGGGGATGCCCCAGAAGGCATCCCCTCTTTCATCTTCGTTCATCGGTAACTTTACTTGGAGCTATATTTTTATTCACCACATGATATGTGTTTTGCTCGGAGTGTCATTTTATTTTGTTAGTTTTTGCTTGCTTTTAGTTAGGATAATGTTTTGCATCTTTATTTTGAATAAAGAAGTCAAGGATAGCCTTTGCCATGCTTATTTTGCTTGTATGCATGTTGCTGTTTGAAAACAGAAAGTTTACCGCTGTTGCAAAAATTCCCTAGAAAAGTCAGAGCATGGTCTAACGTTGAATCTTTTTGCATATTGAGCTCTGATGAATTTATTACAGTGCGAATTTTAGTTCATAATTTTTGGATTCAGGGAATTATTGATACTCTTGCATTCTTTACAGACTGTACTGTTTTGGCAGATTGCTGTTATGGTTGCATTGTTTGCGTATGTTTGCTTGTTTAATGATTCTATTTGAGGATAGGAGTATTAGATATGCAGAGGCATTTAGTATTCAATGTTGAATAATAATTTTAGTGATTTGTTACAGTAGAAGATGATAAGGTTTTGCATTGGTTTATACTAACCTATCTCACGAGTTCCTGTTGAGTTTGTTGTGAATGATGCTTTTGATAAAAAGAGAAACCATGATATGAGAGGAATTAAGGAGACACAAAAGCTCAATCTTGGGGATACCCAAGGCACCCCAAGATAATATTTCAAGAATTCTCAAGCATCTAAGCTTGGGGATGCCCCGGTAGGCATCCCACCTTTCTTCTTCAACAACTATCGGTTAGTATCGGTTGAGCCTAAGTTTTTGCTTCTTCACATGAGTTGTGCTATCCTTGCATTGTAGTTTTCTTTAGGTTTGCTTGATGTTTGAATGAAGTATCAAGATCTGAAATTCTTAAATGAGAGAGAGTCTTCACATAGTTGCATAATTATTTAGCTACTCATTGATCTTCACTTATATCTTTTTGGAGTAGCTTTTCATTTACTCGTGTGCTTCACTTATATCCTATGAGTAAATGGTTGAATAAGTTGAATGTCACAAATCTGAAATTATATATGTTTCATTTCCTTATCCCATGGGGAGTAATGACTTCACATCTAAGAAGTAGAGTTTGTAAATTTATTGACAGTTAGCAAGCATTGTATTAGTCATTTGAACAATTCATGAAAGAATATTGAAGGAAGAGAGATTTCACATATAAATATATTATCATAGACATCTTTCATAATTGGGAGCACTCATTAAGTATGACATGCTAAAGAGTCGATGTTGGACAAGGAAGACAATGTAATGGGCTATGTTTTCTCGCATCTCAGTTAAAGTATCTTGTCATGGATCATTCAAACATGTTGAGCTTGCCTTTGCCCCTCATGCTAGCCAAAATTCCTAGCACCAAGTAGAGATACTACTTGTGCTTCCAAATATCCTTAAACCCAGTTTTGCCATGAGTGTCCACCATACCTACCTATATGTGGTATTTACCTGCCGTTCCAAGTAAATTTGCATGTGCCAAACTCTAAACCTTCAAATTATAATCTGTTTTGTATGCCCGAATTGCTCATGTAGCAACTAGGGCCTGTCAGTGTCTTCCATGCTAGGTGGGTTATTCTCAAGAGGAGTGGACTCCACTCCTCATTCATGAGAAAGTGGCGGTAACCGGGATGCCCAGTCCCATGATCCAAAAAGATCAAAGCAAATCAAAATAATTAAACAAAACTCCCCCAGGATTGCTGTTAGTTAGAGGCACTCGTTGTTTCGAGCAAGCCATGGATTGATGCTTGTTGGTGGTTGGGGGAGTATAAATTTTTACCATTCTATTTGGGAACCGCCTATAATGTATGTAGTATGGAAGATATTGGGAACTCTTGGTTGTTATGTTGACAATGAGATCATACCTCTCAAAATTATTTATCTCTATTTTAAAAATTGAGCTCTGGCACCTCTGCAAATCCCTGCTTCCCTCTGTGAAGGGTCTATCTTTTACTTTATGCAAGAGTCAAGGTGATCTTCACCTTTCCCTTTTTCATTTTATCCTTTGGCAAGCACTTCATGGTGGGGTGATCCTGATATATATATCCAATTGGATGTACGTTAGCATGAACTATTATTGTTGACATCACCCAAAGGTGAATAAGTTTGGAGGCAACATTATAAGCCCCAATCTTTCTCTGTGTCTGATTAAAACTTCATAACCACAAGTATTGCGTGAGTGTTAGCAATTGTAGAAGACTATATGATAGTTGAGTATGTGGAATTTGCTATTCCTGAAAATAAGATGAATTGCAATTGTTTTGATGACTAAGAATGAAGTTTGCTAGTTTTCAAGAATGTTTATGGTCTATGCCTTGATATGTGAATTGCTTGTCACTTTATCGTGAGAAGTTTTATGAGATGAACTACTGTTGTGACATACAATCATGCTAAAAAAGGTTATTGAAATTATCATTGATCAAACTTGTGCATCTTCTAGCATTCACACTTCATAAATTCTTTCTTTTATCATTTACCTACTCGCGGATGAGTAGGAATTAAGCTTGGGGATGCTGATACGTCTCCAACGTATCTATAATTTATGGAGCATTCATGCTATATTACTATGTGTTTTGAATTATTATGGGCTTTATTATACACTTTTATATTATTTTTGGGACTAACCTATTAACCAGAGGCCCAGCCCAGATTTGTTGTTTTATGCCTATTTCAGTATTTCGAGGAAAAGGAATATCAGATGGAGTCAAAATGGAACGAAATCAACTGGAGAAGTTATTTTTGGAAGGAAACCCACCTGATGGACTTGGATCCCACGTCAGAAGAGCCACAAGGCGGTCACGAGGGTGGAGGGCGCGCCCTCCCCCCTGGGCACACCCCCCTGCCTCGTGGGGCCCCCGTAGCTCCACCGACATTATCCTTTCACCCATATATACCTACGTACCCCAAAAACTTCCAGAACAGAAGATAGATCGAGAGTTCTGCCGCTGCAAGCCTCTGTAGCCACCAAAAACCAATCGGGACCCTATTCCGGCACCCTGCCAGAGGGGGATCCCATCACCGGAGGCCATCTTCATCATCCTGGCGCTATCCATGACGAGGAGGGAGTAGTTCACCCTCGGGGCTGAGGGTATGTACCAGTCGCTATGTGTTTGATCTCTCTCTCTCGTGTCCTCTATGGCACGATCTTGATGTATCCCGAGCTTTGCTATTGTAGTTGGATCTTATGATGTTTCTCCCCCTCTACTCTCTTGTGATGAATTGAGTTTCCCCTTTTGAAGTTATCTTATCGGATTGAGTCTTTATGAGAACACTTGATGTATGTCTTGCCGTGATTATCTGTGGTGACAATGGGATATCATGTGCCACTTGATGTATGTTTTGGTGATCAGCTTGCGGGTTTCGTGACACTTGGGAACCTATGCATAGGGGTTGGCACACGTTCTTGACTCTCCGGTAGTAGCTTTGGGGCACTCTTTGAAGTACTTTTATGTTGGTTGGATGAATCTGAGATTGTGTGATGCATATCGTATAATCATGCCCACGGATACTTGAGGTGACAATGGAGTATCTAGGTGACATTAGGGTTTTGGTTGATTTGTATCTTAAGGTGTTATTCTAGTACGAACTCTTTTATAGATCAATCCGAAAGAATAGCTTTGTGGTGGTTTCGTACCCGACCATAATCTCTACGTTTGTTCTCCGCTATTAGTGTCTTTGGAGTGACTCTTTGTTGCATGTTGAGGGCTTGTCATATGTTATATCTATGTTATTATTGTTGAGAGAACTTACACTAGTGAAAGTATGAACCCTAGGCCTTGTTTCCTACCATTGCAATACCATTTACGCTCACTTTTACCACTTGTTTCCTTGCTGTTTTTATTATTTCAGATTACAAAAACCCATATCTACTATCCTTTTTGCACTTGTATCACCATCTCTTCGCCGAACTAGTGCACCTATACAATTTACCATTGTACTTGGTGTGTTGGGGACACAAGAGACTTTTTGTTATTTGGTTGCAGGGTTGTTTGAGAGAGACCATCTTCATCCTACGCCTCCTACGGATTGATAAACCTTAGGTCATCCACTTGAGGGAAATTTGCTACTGTCCTACAAACCTGTGCACTTGCAGGCCTAACAACGTCTACAAGAAGAAGGTTGTGTAGTAGACATCACGGGCGCGTCAGCGCACCCACTGGGTGTAGTCCCCGAGATTCGGGCCTACTGCTCGGCAGTCGGGTTGGATCTTTCCTGACGACTTCTTCCTTATTGCTTTTTTCTTCTTCTTCATATCTGCAGGGGCCAATGCCGACTTGAGGGACCACCTAGGTGGGGCCCAGACCGCCCTTCACGCCAAGGAGGCCGAGTGCAATGCCTTGGCTCAGGAACGTGATTGCCTTGCCAAGAAACTGGCCGACTAGGAGGAGAAGCACAAGGCGGCCCTGAAGACGGCGCAGGACCACGAGGCCGCCCTCAAAGCCCAATATGAGACCGAAGCGACAAGCTGGGCCGAGCCAAGGCAGGCGCTGAGCGAAGGCTATAGCCGGATTGAAGATTTGATTGATGGTAGGCCGCCTTCTTCCTCGCCCCTTTGCTCGCCCCTGTCGTCTGGTTTGTCTTTTGATTTGTTCCACTTCTTTCTTCTTTGTGCAGAATACTTCCCCGGCTACTCCATTGCCGCCAACCAAGCCATCGAAGCTCACCGTGATGCACGACGGCAGGCTGGGGTTGAGATCACCCCGGACGCCAGCCGGTCGCTTGAAGAGCAGCTTCTGGCGATTCAAGCCCGCCTCCAGCCGGCTTACCGTATGCTCCGCCTTCTTCAGCGTGCTGGGGCACAGGTGCTGGCCGCCCTCTGGCCCGGCGAGGTGGTTCCCCGCACCCCCAGTCGGACTGCTGACTGGCTGGAGGTAGCACTCGGCCGCTTCGAGGCCTGGAAGGCTTTTGCAGCTCGGTCCAGTGCTCGACGGGTGCTAGAGTTCGTCCGGGCTTGGTATCCTGGGCTGAATTTGGCCCAGCTGCGTACCTGGCGGCAGGAGGCCAATGAGGAGCTGGAGGTGGTGCGGCCTGCTATCATCTAGCGCGCCTCGGCGATCGCCGACTTCACCGACACCAGCGCCTTTGCCCCTCAGGTAAATGAAGACGGTGTCGCTCAGTCGGAGGAATGGTTCGGGCTGAACCCGGCAGAAGGAGAAGACTCGGCGGAGGAGATCGATTCCAGTGACGAGGGCGAAGAGGAAGAGGAGGAGGATGGTGAAGACGCCATGCCAGATGATGGAGCGACCATCCAGCCTCAGCCTGATCGTGCCTTCAGCAACGAGGCGCGTGCGAGCATGCCGCTTGTAGCAGGTGATGATCATGCCGAGACTCGTCAGCCGGCCACTCCTCCAGCCAGCGCTGGCGTCTCCAACAACCTGCCCGACTCGCCTGTTGCTCCCTTGGCCTGACTCGCCGTCCTTGCTTTCCTGCTCGTTACTCTTTGAACAACTTTTTATTAAAGTTGTGCAGTTCCACCCACTGGGGGTGTATTCAAACTACGTTGAATGCTGGCCTTTTGAAGGCCTTTTGTGTAAATATAATCATGCATGTCCTTGGCTTCCATTCATACTTGCTTTTCATCTTTTGTCAGTTTTCCTTTGCCGCCCTCCCTCGGTCGCCGCCTTCCCAACCGGACAGCTGCTCTGCAGTCTATGGCTGGGAAAGGGTTTGGCCGCTTGGGAGGACAAGTACTCGAGCTTTCTTGGATTGTAGCAAGGTAAGAAGGGAAGCCGGCCAGCCGGCTGCTCTGACAGCCGGTTGGCGGGGGGGGGGGAGGCCGGCTTGTGTTATATAAGTTCGTTAGTCCTTAGCCATTTTTCGTGTGGGCATCCTTTCTTGCCTTTGGCTCTTGCCAGTCGGACAGTCGATTCTTCGAGCTGCAACTTTCAACAAGAGAGGGCTTGGGTGCCGGCACACTACTTGTCTGACTGCGGGTGGAACTTGAATATAACTCAAGGCGGCAAGTCCCCGGGCCGAGTGATCGAACCCGGTGCCGGACGAGAAAACAAATGTAGTAACATAATCTTAGGCATGATACTCATCATTCATAGATAAAAGAGGGTAGTCCCTGAGTGCTCCTCGGGGGGCCCGTTGTCTCGTACTTAATACAAAAGGTAGCGTGGTACATACTGCATTTTAACTGTAAAATCTTCGGAGGAGATTGGCGTTCCATGGTCGTTCCGACTCCTTGCCGGAATCATCCATCTTGCATGCCTTCGGCTTCTGCGCATCGATCGGGTAGTAGGAGTCGTTTCCTAAAGCCCGACTGATGATGAATGGGCCTTCCCAAGGGGCCGAGAGCTTGTGCTGGCCGGCTGTTCGCTGGATCAGCCGGAGCACAAGATCACCCTCTTGGAAGGATCTTGGCTTGACCTTTCGGCTGTGGTAACGGCATAGACCCTGCTGGTAGATGGCGGACCGACTGAGGGCTAACAGCCGGCCTTCTTCCAGCAGGTTGACGCTGTCTTCTCGCGCTTCCTTGGCCTCCGCCTCCGTGTACATGGTGACCCGAGGTGAGTCGAACTCAATGTCAGTTGGGATGACAGCCTCGGCACCATATACAAGGAAGAAAGGGGTGAAGCCAGTTGACTTGTTTGGGGTAGTGCGCAAGCTCCAAAGGACGGCCGGCAGCTCGTCGAGCCAACAGCCGACCGA
Source organism: Triticum aestivum (assembly GCF_018294505.1). NCBI lineage: Eukaryota > Viridiplantae > Streptophyta > Magnoliopsida > Poales > Poaceae > Triticum > Triticum aestivum. The sequence goes on from NC_057801.1 coordinate 241,367,498, forward strand.
ACGCTCCAGCGGCACAACCAATCGGGGCTTGATGCCAGAGAGGATGAGGCCGTTTGCTCGGTCGACTTGGCTGTTTGACTGCGGGTGGGCAACGGACGCTAAGTCCAGTCGGATGCCCTATGTTGCGGAGAAACGTGCCAGTGCTCCCTTGGCAAAATTCATGCCGTTGTCGGTGATGATGCTGTGTGGTATGCCATACCGGGTTGTAATATCTGCAATGAATGTCACGGTACTTGGCACATTCAGCTTCTTGATCGGCTTTGCTTCAATCCATTTGCTAAATTTGTCCATAGCGACGAGCAGATGTGTCATGCCGCCGCGCGCCGTCTTGAATGGGCCCACCATGTCCAGTCCCCAGACGGCAAAGGGCCAAGTGAGGGGGATGGTCTTGAGTGCGGAAGCCGGCAGGTGTTGCTTGGGGCTGAAGACTTCGCACCCTTTGCAGTGTTTGACTAATTCCTTGGCGTCTTCCAAAGCAGTCGGCCAGAAGAACCCGCGGCGGAAAGCTTTGGCGACGAGTGATATTGAGGCTGCGTGGTGGCCGCATTCGCCTTGGTGGATGTCCTTGAGGATTGCTATGCCCTTCTCTGGCTCGACGCAGCGCTGGAAGACTCCAGTGACGCTGCGCCTAACAAGCTCTCGGTTCATTATTGTGTAAGATCCGGCTCGGCGTTGGACTTCCCTTGCCGAGATCTCGTCAGTCGACAGCTCTCTATTTACTAGAAAGTTTAGGATGGACTGGGCCCATGATGGAGCTGTGACTTCTTCTATTGCCAATATGGCTACTGTGACCCGGGTGGGTGGGCTGGGTGGTGAAGAGTTGGAGTCGGCCACTGCCTGTTGTGTCGATGCAGTCCCCAGGCCGGCTGCAGTAGTCCCCGGGCCGGGTTCTGAAGTCCCCGGGCCGGGTGTGACTACAGCAGTCCCCGAGCCGCCTGTCGAAGTCCCCAAGCCGCCTGCTTGGTTCCCTAAGTCGGATCCGACTGCGTCAGGGTCAGGCGGCACGAAGATGGAATCAGATTCTGGAGATGGCTTGATAGACGGCTTGAGGAGGCGTTGGAGAGAGACGCCGGTTGGTATAGCTTGTCGGGTGGAGCCTATTCGTGCCAGGGCATCTACTTGCTCGTTGTCGGCCCGTGGCACGTGGAGGAACTCGCAACCTTCAAAATATCTGCTGAGTTGCTGAACAAGGAAGTGGTAGCTTGCCATGTTTGCGTCCTTGGCGTCCCAGTCGCCAGATGATTGCTGGACTACCAAATCCGAGTCACCATAGCACAGGATCCGGCGGATGCCGAGTTCTTTGGCTAGCCGGAGCCCGTGTATGAGTGTCTCGTACTCGGCCACATTGTTGGAGGCGGCAAAAAGGATTTGCAATGTGTATCTGAGCTTGTCGCCTTTGGGAGAGGTGAGGACGATGCCGGCTCCCAAGCCGGTGCGCATCTTGGATCCATCGAAGTGCATCCACCAAGGAGTGGAGTTGGGGGCCGGCGACAGGTACTGGGTCTCGGCCCAGTTGACCAGGAATTCGGCCAATGCCTGGGATTTGATGGTGGTGCGGGGTTGGTAGAAGATCGTATAAGGAGCCAGCGCAATGGCCCATTTTGCCAGCAGGCCGGATGCATCCCGGCTGCCTATGATCTCGGCGAGCGGGGCAGTACATACGACCATGATGGGATGCTCTTGAAAGTAGGGCTTGAGCTTCTTGGCAGCGAAGTACACTCCATAGCACATCTTCTAATAGTGTGGGTAGTTCTGCTTCGAGGTGGACAACACTTCACTTAGATAACATACCGGCCTCTGGACTAACTGAGCTCGACCTTCTTCTGGACGCTGAACCACGATAACGGTGCTGACCACCCAGCAGGTGGTGGCAATGTAAAGGAGCATGGGCTCTTTCTTAGTCCGTGCCTCCAAGACAGGCAGCGTGGACAACATCTTCTTTAGCTCGTGGAAAGCTTGGTCTGCTTGGTCATTCCACTCGAAGTGTGTGGTTTTCTTCATGAGTCGGTAGAGGGGGAGAGCCTTCTCTCCGAGCCGGCTGAAGCGGTTGAGGGAGGCCAGGCATCCGGGAAACTTTTGGATGTCTCGCAGCTTGGTAGGAATCTCCATTCTCTCTATGGCCTTGATCTTCACCGAGTTGCATTCGATGCCGCGTTCGGAGACCAGGAAGCCTAGGAGCTGGCCGGCTGGTACTCCGAACATGCATTTCTCGAGATTGAGCTTGATCTGAAACCGGTGCAAGTTTTCAAATGTCTCTCTGAGGTCTTCCACCAAGGTGCCTCGCTTCTCCGTCTTCACCACAATATCGTCTACATAGACGTGGGCATTTCTGCCGAGTTGCTTGAGGAGGCATTTCTGCATGCAATGCTAAAAAGTGGCACTGGCATTTCTCCAGCCAAATGTCATAGTCAGGTAATAGAAAGCTCCAAATGGTGTGATGAAGGCGGTATTCAGGCGGTCAGCTGGGTCCAATTTTATCTTGTGGTAGCCTGAGTAAGCATCCAAGGAGCTCAACAGCTCGCATCCGGCTGTGGAGTCTATCACTTGATCAATCCTTGGCAGAGAAAAAAGATCTTTAGGGCAGGCTTTGTTGAGGCTGGTGTAGTCAATGCACATGCGCCACTGCTTGTTTTTCTTCAACACTAGGACCAGGGTGGCAAGCCATTCTGGGAAGAATACCTCCATAATTAAGCCGGCTGCTAGAAGCCGGGCTATTTCTTCTCCGACTACTCTTCTCTTCTGACAGGCGGCGCAAGGGCTGCATGACCGGCTTGGTGTCAGATCGTACATGTAGCTTGTGCTCGGCGAAATCCGTCGGGACACCCGGCATGTCTTTGGGAGACCATGCGAAGATGTCCCGATTCTCATGGAGGAAATCGACGAGCTCGCTTTCCTATTTGCTCTCGAGGCCGGTGCCTATGACAGCGTGCCTCTTCGGGTGCTCCGGGTCTAGAGGTATCTTCTTTGTTTCTTTGGCCCACTGGAAAGAACCTTGAGCATCATATTCCTTGGGGTCGGGAACAGGGCCGGCTGCTTGCCGGCCATGGCCACGACTCGGTCCAGCATCTTCTTCTCTTCAGCAATCACGAGGGACTCGGCTAGCCGGCTACTGGCCGCTGCACACTTAGAGGATTTCTTGTAGTCTCCAGCTATGGTAATGATGCCCTTGGAACTCGGCATCCTCATCTTGAGGTAGGCGTAGTGGGGCACAACCATGAACTTGGCCAGAGCAGGTCAGCCAAGCAATGCATGGTAAGGGCTCTCCAGATCCACTACTTCAAACCATATTGCTTCTCGGCGGAAATGATCCTTGTCTCCGAAGAGTACATCTATCTTGATCTTGCCGATTGCTGAGCAAGACAGGCCGGGTACGATGCCGTGGAACACAGTCCGACTAGGCATGAGTTGCTTTGTCTTGATGTTCAGCTTCTCCATGGTGTCACGATACAGTATGTTGATGCTGCTCCTGCCATCTATCAGCACGCGGGAGAAACGGGCTGCTCGCCTTTCTGTTGCGAGGGTAGCGTCCAAAACCAACGCATAAGAGCCGGGAGACGGCATCACCTCTGGGTGATCGGCCTGGCTCCAGCTGATAGGCTTCTCCGACCAGTGCATGAACTCGAGGTTGTTGGAGGCGACCGCGTTGACTTCTTGGTGCTGTCGGTGCCGGCTGCGCCGGTCTTCAGGCTGGCTTGTAAGGATGACGTAGGCGGCTGGCTGGCCGAGCGGCCGGCTGCTGAGGGGCTGGAGGCGGCTGGCCAGCAGGCGGAGGCAGCACCAACCCTTTTCCCTTGGAGATTCGTGTGAGCCAATGACATTTTCAAGTCGTGTGGTTGGAGGCTTTCGCGCCGCTGTGGAACTTGCAGGGGTTATCAAGGTCTTGCTCGTAGGAGAAAGCCGGCTGCCAAGCCGGTCTGCCACCCTTCTGCTTCTTGGGAGCGGGCCGCCCTTCGGGTTGTTCATCTTCGATTGTGGCCACTTGCCGACTGGTGGAAGGCGGCATAGGAGCCTTGCGCTTGTTGTCGTTCTGGTACGGGCGTCAGCTAGAGTCTCCAGCCGGCGTCTTGGGAGCCGGAGCGAGCACCTTCCCGGAGGTGTCTACTCGAAGCTCGGTCTTCATTGAAGAGTCGGCCGTGGCATACTTGTCTGCTATGACTAGCAGCTTGTCGAGGGTAGTCAGCTCGTCGCAGAGGAGTCAGTGCTTGAGGAGGGTGCCTTCTCGGCACCCGGCGGTGAAGTACACTATGGCTTGAACCTCGTGCACCCCCTCGCAGGAGGTGCGGAGCTCGGCCCAACGCGTGAGGTAGTCGCGAGTTGATACATTGGGCCCTTGAACACACAAGGAGAGCTGTCGGGGCTTGGGAGCCCGTTTGTAGGTGCTGGTGAAGTTGCGGATGAAGGCTTATGTGAAGTCTAGCCAACTGTTGATGCTGTAAGGCTTGAGGCTGTTGAGCCAGGTGCGCGCCCTGCCTTGGAGCATGAGGGGGACATATTTCACGACAACACACATGTTGCCGTTTGCTATGCGAACCGCAGTGGAATAATCGATGAACCAATCTTCCGGCTTCACGGAGCCGTTGTACTAGGGCGTGTCTCTTGGGAGTGAGAACCCTTTGGGAAGGGCTCGTCGTGGATGCGGGGGCCAAAGCAGGGCAGGACGACATCATCTTCTTCTTCTAGCTCCAGGGATCATGCCAGGCGGTCGATCCGATGGCAGGCGTCATTCTCGCCGACTCCTTCACGGCGGCCTAGTCGGCCGCTGAGAGTCGGATGTGTGACAGGCGGCGGGGTGGGGTATCTCTCCCCACGAGGCGGGGGAGGAGGCGGATCGCCTCATCGCTCCACAGCTCGAGGGCGGCCTTCTGTGTCGCGCTCGATGGTGATTCGAGTCCGACTACGACTAGCAGCCAGCTCCTTTTCTTGCATTGTGCGGGCGCCGCCCACATTCGGCGTCCGTGATGTCACGCCGTGCTCTCGGCGTGGGGGGGGGGGGGAGGGCTTCCAGCACGGACGCCGGCTTCGTGCCACTCTACGGCCGCGTCGATCAACTGCTGGATGCGTCTGGTCATGTAGGGGAGCTTGTCGCCCCCCAGTCCATTTAGCTCATCTACGACCGACTGGGCGGCGCGTAGGTTCTCGAGAGGCGTGGCGTAGACTAGGCGGTCTGCTCCCAGCATGTCGGCGATGGCCGCGCCACGCTTCTTGACGATGCTGGCCCGGCTCGGCCCGTCGGGAGGCAGCGTACCAAAGGCGGCGCGGTCGACTTCGCACTGGTGAGCCTCAGTGAGGTGTCTCATGGTGGCTATCTTCTAGCCCTCCACGATGAGGGTGAGGCGGCGTGCTTGCAGCACCTCGGCGTCAGCGTCGGCCGTGATGGGGGTGGACAGGTTGTGCAGCGCCGCTTGCAGGGCGTCGTGGGCGTTCTCGCCAGAGGTGACACCGTGGCTGATGACTAGCACCTCGGTGACGGTGTTGCCGCCGCTGTCGGCTCGAGGGAGAGGATCGTCGAAGACCACCACGTTGGTGGGGAAAGCGTCAAGCGATGCCGTGTCGGAGTCGACAAGCATCGGGTCGGTGGAGCCAACCGACTCCAAATCCCCAGCAGGCTCGCTAGAGACGGAGAGTTGGTCAAGGAGGCTGACGAGGCGGCTCTCGGGGCAGCCGGTGCCCGCGTCGGACGCGGGCTCATCGGAGATGCGAGCCTCTCCAAGAAGATTGGCAAGGCAGCTCGCCGCGCAGGCATCGTCGACACCTTGCAGCGCGTCAGGGCAAGCACCATCGGGCGTGCTGGGCTGGCTACGCTCGCGGGGGAGGAAAAGGGTTCCCGTCCAGAGCATGTCTCCGGAAGACGGTGCACCTGGCCCCATGGTGGGCACCAAATGTTGGGTGCTAGGTGTGACATATGCCAACGGGTGGCTTATCATTGTGGGAGCCAATAAGACATTGCCAGTGCCTGGAAACTGGATGAGGCGAAGACATGCACGCCGGCGAATCTTACCCAGGTTCGGGGATCTCCGTGGAGATAACACCCCTAGTCCTGCTCTGCGGGGTCTCCGCATGATCACTAGATCAACAAGTGGCTACAAGAGGATCTTTGAGATGTTTGACGAGAGGAAGAAGAAGGGCAAGGCTAGCTCACTTCTCCCCTCAATGTTGTGTCTAAAACTATCAGAGTGCAACCCTTTGCATGGGTGCCCTAGGGGGTTTATATAGGCCTACCCCCAGGGGTACAATCGTAATCCGGCTCGGCGTGGGCTCCAGCCGTCAGTGTCTACGTTCACCGGCTTCTCTGCCGACCGCTGGGGCCCGCCGATTGGTGGGTCCCACCGGCTGCCGGCTTCCTGGTCGACAAGTAGGTCCCATCGCTTGGGGGTCTTTTCGGGGGCTGGTTACTGTTGCCTCACTCTTGATGACGAGGGCTTTGTCGAGGCAAGCATGGCTACAGTGCCGCCACCTGGCGGGTTCTCACTGTAGCCTTACCTCGTCTTGTCTCCTTAATGGTGCGCATACTTCGAGGGAGGGAGCGAGCCGGCTGGTGAGAGCCGACTACGTCCCTGGCCAACTAGGGGAAGCGTGGCCGCCTTCGGATGTCTCTCTGACCGAAGGGGCCCGCCGCCTACGGGCCGTACTGACAGGCCGTCGTGGGTGGCATCATGGTCACCATGGCGACAGTGCCCCGCCGGATGGGTCATGGCTGCCCCGTACGGCATACTGTGGCCATGCATGGTCCGGGATTCGGAGGTGGCAGGCTTCACTGTTGCCATGCCCCATGCTATCTTCGTTATGTGGGTGCAGACTTTGAGGGCACGACCTTGGCCACCTGTCAGGGGCCGGTTTCTTGGAGTCGGTCATCTCGTGGCTGGCTTCTTGGAGTCGGCCCTCTCGCGGCTTTCTTCATGAGGGTTTTAGGGCCGGGCCGCCTTCCGGTAGTCGGCTTGTGGGATAGCCGGCCAAGGGAAGGCGGCCCCGTGTCTTGGGTGCTCGAAGGCTCGATCGGCCTATTATTTTTTGAAGAGCCAGGGGGAGCCGGTTAGGCTACCCATGGTCATTTACTCCGACAAGCCATCAGAAGAGGCTAACAGTAGGGGCCCACATAGGGAAATGCCTCCTTATTATGCGCAAAATAATTCTTCCACCACCTGATAGCTGGGACCCACCAGAAGGGCCACTGTATTTCGCGAAAAAAAACGTTCCCCCCGTTGTCAGCTCGGACCCACCGGAAATGCCTCCTTATTACGCACAAAAAGAAGAATACTCCCCCTGCTAGCTGGGACTCACCTTGGTGGGAGGCTGACTTGTGGTCCTACTAAGTTGACTGGGACGGAGGGCTTTGTCAACTTAGTCAATAAGAACGATTCTAGCTCCAGTGACCGTACGATGTCCATCCAATGGCCGTAGTGCTTCTTCAACCTCTGGTCTTCGTGCTCCAGCCACCCAAAGCAGCACCGGTTGTGCCGCATGCTCCTGCCTCCCGTGGCCAGCTGTGATGCCGCGGAGGCCTCACCGCCCCCTACTACTCCCACCGCTGGCCAGGCCATCCCTCTACTCACCCACACCCCCTCTTATTCTGCGGCGATGACAGCCTCACACCGCAGCCGAACCAGTGAACCCTCATACTCCTCTTCGTGTGGGCATCCACTGCTGCGTCTTCCCCGGTTCCGCATCGTCCCCTTCCTAGGCCTTGCCGCTGTCCACCGCTGTGGTGCTCTCGGCGCGGTGTGGTCAATGTGGTCAACGACCGACATCCATCGGAAGGGTAGTAGCCGCAAGGAAGTGCCTCCTTATTACGCACAAAATAATAATTCCTCCACCTGTCAGCGGGGACCCACCGGACGGGCCACCGTATTTCATGAAATAAATGATTCGCCCCCTGACTACTGGGACCCACCAGCTACATCTTCGCACGCAAGGAAGTGCATCCGAAAAAAAAACGATTCGCCCCCCTGACTGCTGGGACCCTCCAGCTACATCTTTGCATGCAAGGAAGTGCGTCCGGAAGAAAGAAATGATTCGCCCCCGTGACTGCTGGGACCCACCAGCTACACCTTCGCACGCAAGGAAGTGCGTCGGGGCAAAAAAAAATGATTCGCCTCCCTAGCAGCTGGGACCCACCAGCTACATCTTCGCACGCAAGGAAGTGCCTGACAGTCGGGACCCACGTGGTCGAAGCGTACGTAGCGTTGTCATTCTGGTCGTGAACGTGTACGTACATACTGGTGGATGTAGAGGCGCGCATGTGTCGTAGTAGAGGCGTGCATGTAGCATGTACACGTACGTACAGCGGCCAGTGTGCAAGAAATAAAATACGGCCACGTATGTGTACATACGGGCGGGGTCTCGAATGCCTACTCGCGCATACGTACGGCCAGGGCTCGTGTACATGGCTGGGTCAGAACGGAGAAATAGCATCATCGTCGTGTTCATGGGGAGCCAACCGGCTGGGTCGGAACAGAATGCGTCGTCATGTTCATCGGGAGGGCTTGGACGAAACAGGCAATGGAAATGAGGCCTGGCATACCGCAGAACAGAGGAAACGGCCTTGTGTTCGACCAGCCACGTTCGAAACGGGATCCTGTTCATCGCGAGGGGTTTGGCATACCGCAAAACGGAGGAAACGGACCTCCTACGGTCGAAACGGGGGTCCTATTGATCGGAGGGGTGTGGCGTACCGCAAAACGGATGAAACGGACTTGTGTTGGAGCACCACGGTCGAAACGAGGGTCCTGTTCATCGGGAGGGGTGTGGCGTACCGCAAAACGGGACTCCACGGGATACTGTTCATCTCCACCATGGACATCCTCCAGCCTCCATGGGCTCGTGTTCATCCAGCCTCCACCGCGCGCTACTCCACCGGCTACTATTCAACCACCCCTCCACGGGCACCCCTCCACCGTCTACTGTTCATCAAGCCCTCCACGGGGTCATCCTGTTCATCCAGCCCTCCACTCCACGGGGTCCTGTTCATCCAGCCCCAACCAGCTCGATCGATCGGGGTCCTGTTCATCTAGAGGTAACGCCACCGCTCACTGTTCATCCAACCCCCCTCCCCCCCCGCAACACTCACTGTTCATCCCAGGGGCAGCATCGATCGGCTTCAGTTAGCAGCAGTAGCGAAGGATTCGCTCGATCGGGTTTAGTTAACAGCCACCGATTGACCGCTCGGGTTCAGTAATGCGTAGCCTGCAGTGCAATCGCTCGGGTTCAGTTAGAGCCTAATGCCTCTCGAGGGTTCAGGTAGAGCCAACGCCTCGCACACACGCGCATACGTTTACGAGAGAAACGCGCATCACTCGGCCCCCGACCTCCCACCGTAACCGGGAACTCCCCGAAATTTTCCTCGCCCTCGCTTCTACCACGGTTTTTTCCATCATGGACGGCCCAAAGAATGTCATGCAACTGCATCTTCGGCCCGCCCAGGACGAAAAGCCCATTTTCTATCATGATTTTTTGTCATAGAAGTAGGAGCCCACCACATCTATGATGATACCGGGTTTTGTCACTATTATCGTCATAGAAGTGTCATAAGTATGACAGAAAAAAGTTTCGTTCGGCCCAAAATGTCACGGATGTGTCTTTTTTTTGTAGTGCTTTGTCCTGCTCCGCCTCCATAACCTCCTCCTCCAGAGCACAAGGTTCTAAAGATTTCCTCCTCCACGTCATCGTCAAGCGGCTAATCAGTCGCCGATATTTACCCCACAAAGCTTGGCATCGACTGAGTGGAGGAGCGGTGGCCTTCCTGAGACCAGAGCGGCGGTGACCTACCATGTACTGCTCTTCCTCGCTGCCGGCTACACCCGCGCATGCGCGCCGGCTTCATGGTCATGGCAGTGGAGGCTGCCGGGGGGAGACGGCAATGTCCTTCGTCTGCTCTTGCAATAGTACGTCCAAGAGAGCTTTGGAGCACGCTTGGAACGGAGCCGGCGATGTCCTTCGTCTGCTCCTGCGACAGTACGTCCAAGAGAGCTTTGGGGCGCGAGGAGTCCATGGTTAGAGTGGTGCCGACAGAAGGAAGGGACCAGAGGTGAAGAATTGTGGGTCTTTGGCTATGGCTGGGGCTGAAGTTAATATAGCAGGCAAATGGCAATGAGCTACGACAAACGAACGGATGGCTGGCGCCGGAGTAGGTTTGCCGACAGCCGCATGTCATTAATGTGGGCGGCAGACAGATGGATGGTTGTGGTGTCGTTAACGCGGAGCAGTCGCTTGCATCGGGATGCCGCACGGGTGGCGCTCTCTCGGCCGTCGCGCTGCAGTAATGCTGGCGCCAGTGAGAGGTCGCGTCGAGCGTGAATGTAGCATTGGCGTTCTGGAGCGACGGTGGCCATTTCAGACTAGTCACAATGGGTACTAACTTAGACTAGTAACATGCATATATTAGTAGTCTATGTTACTACCTCTATAGTGGGGAGTAACATACGTGTGGTGCCATACAACACTTCATTTATTAGGTTGTAGACTCATCTTGTCCTTGTATGTGTGATGTTATAGTAACTAGCTATGTTACCACATGCCTCTCTTTCCTCTTTAATTACTCGCAACATCATTGGTTTTGCCTAGAGATGTGTGATGTTACCACCTATGTTACTCCCACTGTGGGTAGTCTCAGGCGGGAAGCGCGCGCTAGCAATGGAAGTGGTTCGGTGGGCCAGGGCAGTCAGACACTGGCGTGGTGGTATATTTTTTTTGTAGTTTGCAAACATACTCAATTAATGTAGCAATTCACTTTTTTCTACGATCAACATACACCCTACAAAGCACCGTGTTAAATTCGGCACTTCTCCGGGTTCATTTACCACTAGCAAGAGGCCCATGCATTGCACGGAACATCAAGATGCATTTATTTGAGCTATTTATCTTGTGAGAGACGAAGATGAACAAGGGAAGGTCTTTTCTGCAAATGTGGAGAGGGGTGCGGGTATCTTTTTGCAAAATTGCCATAGTTTGCTTTCTATTCGTCAGATATAGATCGGACGGTCTATACTACAGGATGACAGGCACACCATCATCACCAACTCGGTTTTTTATAAGAGTAGAGATATTTAGGCCATTATGTGCATTTTGTAGAAATTTACTACCACCATCCTAATTTATTGGTCCCCTTAGTATTTTGTGCTAAACTTTGACCACAGATTGAACTAAGAAAATAATAATGCATGTCACCAAAAATTATATCATTGGATTTGTTTCTATATCTGTACCCCTATATAGTGTGCGAATAATTTTGAAATATGGTTGTTGGATGAAGTCAATCCGATGGTGCAGAGATGGCAAATCTAAGCACTACTGGTTGTTGGATATCATCTATGTTCCAGCAGATTCTTCCACATTTACAATCTAGAAGATTCCATGGTTGAACTTAAGCATAATGCTCAAACCTCAAAACATAAGCACTTTTCCTTTGTTCTAGAAGCTTCCGTATCATAATTGCCCAAACTTTTTCTAGATGAATTGCCATTATTTGTTTTTACTTTATGCTTTACAACACGCAATTCCATGAATCTTAAAATAGATTATTTTTTTATAAAAACTATTGAGTTTGAATGAGATGAACTATAAGAATTAAATGAACATCACATCATGCATATATGACTCAAAGCTTGCATGCTATAGTGTGGTATTTATTCATAATTTGGTTGCTAAATCTCATGCGTGCAATGCACGTGTACCTTACTAGTAAACATAGTTTCTAGTGATATTATTTGTAGTTACATGCATCAACCAGGATGGAGGTGCAGAAACATCAAATCCCAGCTACAGCTACATGGGTGTGATGATAGACATGTGGAATGTCGTTCGCTCATGGTGCACGCACACGATCCGCGTGGCTGGGGTGGCGGCCAATCAGAAAGCAACCCACAATAAGGTCAGCGCACACAACTTCCACAGGGCTAAAGAAAGTAACCGTGTGCAGTAATAAATGACCAGGATTGAAGGGGAATCCAAATTTCCTTCGTCGCCTATCCTTGAGGTCTTGACAAACCAATGCACTATACGGTTGTTTGGCCACTATGCCCTAGAGCTCTCACCAAGCGGTCATTCATGCCACCGCATCGCACACGAACTGATAAGGAAACGATGGCATCCTGCTGCGCCAAGTTCCTCTTCGCCCACGACCACACACAAAATGGTAGGGAAGCAATGGCATCCCACCGTGCCGAGTTCATCGCCACTTGCGACCTCACACCTACCTGGGCGGACTTTGAAGCTGCCAAGGCCGAATGGGCGGTAGAGCAAGAGTCGGCCAAAGCCACACAGAGGGAGCAGAAAAGGTAGAAAGCACTCAAGAAAAGAGAGTCCCGCTGCCGCAAGAAAGAAGAGGCCGCACGCGCTATTGAGGAGAGCTCGGCGGAGACCCAAGCACGGTGGGGAGTCATTGACAAACCGGGAAGGAGAACGACGCGTCTGGCCAGCATGTGAGAAGTAGTAGTAGTAGTTAGTGTGTGTGTCTGTGTCGCTCGTACGTCTGTTTAATTAATTACGAGCATGTACCAGTACTACTTACTACTGTAGTTTTTAGAGAAAATTGCCAGTTGGAAAAATTCCTATCCTATTCATCAAATGGCATAGGCTTCTCTATAGGAATTGAGATGCATGTCATCTCACTTCCTATGATTTTCATATTCCTATAAAATTCCTATCCTATGAACCAAAGGAGGCCCCGCTGCAGTACAATACTATTGTAGCTAGCAGTATTGCTTGTATAGTAGTTTTCTTAAAGAAGCGGAATTCAACAAAGTCATGATGGTTCCTTCATCCGATCAACTTTACAGTGGGAAAGGTTGGGCCTATGATTTGACAGCTCATTAGTCATTATTACTGCGGCGCGACAACCGGGGTGACTCTCCCCTGGAGTTTTGCGTGCATGACAAGTGGACTAGGATGGTCGACATCCCACATGTTGGTGAATTAAAGTATTGTTTCCGATATTGAGGAGCAAGGAAACCGTGTTTTAGTATCACTGCTAATTTATATTTATTGGTAATTTCTGATGAAAGCTAGTGTTTCAACTCTCAGGACGAAGGAGTGCGAAACACGACACGTGCTGGATGTCCCACATGTCAGCGAAAGGAGTGGGACATGAACAGCATGGGTAGAGCATCTCCACTTCTTCCACTTCTAGGTCAGTGTAACGCCCACGATGCGGCTATATCTCCCACGTGTCAAAGCACGACTTAGAGGCATAACCGCATGGTAGTTTTGTCGCAAGAAGGGTCATCTTCATACAATCCCATGTAATGAACAAGAATGGGATAAAGAGAGTTGGCTTACAATCGCCACTTCACACAATACATAAATAAATCATACATCATTCAAAATACACTCATAGACCGGCTACGGTCAAATCCAAATGAAAAGAAGACAACCCCAAATGCTAGATCCCCGATCGTCCCAACTGGGCTCCACTACTGATCATCTGGAAACGAAACATAGTAACGACCAAGGTCCTCATCAAACTCCCACTTAAGCTCGATTGCGCCACTTGCGCTGGTATCCTCGGTACCTGCATCTGTTTTGTTAGAATCTGTGAGCCACGGGGAGTCAACAATCTCACACCCGCGAGATCAAGACTATTTAAGCTCAAGGTAGGAAAAGGGGTAATATGGTGGAACTGCAGCAACCACTAAGCATATATGGTGGCTAACATACGCAAGTGAGAGCGAGAAGAGAAGCAACACATCGGTCGAGAAGCTAGAAGTGATCAAGAAGTGATCCTGAAACTACTTACGTACATACATAACCCAAACCGTGTTCACTTCCCGGACTCCACCGAGAAGATACCATCACGGCTACACACACGGTTGATGCATTTTAATGAAGTCAAGTGTCAAGTTCTCTACAACCGGGCATTAACAAATTCCCATCTGCCTCATAACCGCGGGCACGACTTTCGAATGATAATACCCTGCAGGGGTGTCCCAACTTAGCCCATCACAAGCTCTCACGGTCAATGAAGGATATACCTTCTCCCGGGAAGACCCGATCAGTCTCGGAATCCCGGTTCGCAAGACATTTCGACAATGGTAAAAACAGACCAGCAAAGCCCCCTGATGTGCCGACAAATCCCGATAGGAGCTGCACATATCTCGTTCTCAGGGCACACCGGATGAGACATCCTACAAGTAAAACCAACCCTCAAGTTTCCCCGAGGTGGCCCCGCAGCCTACTCAGTTTGGACCAACACTTGAAGAAGCACTGGCCCCGGGGGGGGGGGGGGGACTAAAATAAAGATGACCCTCGGGCTCGCAAAAACCCAAGGGAAAAAGGTATAGGTGGCAAATGGTAAAACCAAGGTTGGGCCTTGCTGGAGGAGTTTTATTCAAAGCAAACCGTCAAGGGGGTCCCATAAATCACCCAACCGCATAAGGAACGCAAAATCAAGGAACATAACACCGGTATGACGGAAACTAGGGCGGCAAGAGTGGAACAAAACACCAGGCATAAGGCCGAGCCTTCCACCCTTTACCAAGTATATAGGTGCATTAAATTAAATAAGAGATATTGTGATATCCCAAAGTATCCATGTTCCAACTAGGAACAAACTTCATCTTCACCTGCAACTAGCAACGCTATAAGAGGGGCTGAGCAAAAGCGGTGACATAGCCAAACAAAGGTTTGCTAAGAAAGGATGGTTAGAGGCTTGACATGGCAATATGGGAGGCATGATAAACAAGTGGTAGGTAGAGCTAACATAGCGATAGAGCGAGCAACTAGCAAAGCAAAGATAGAAGTGATATCGAGGGTATGGTCATCTTGCCTGCGAAGTTCTCAGAGTTGTTGAAATCTTGATCCTCGTTAGCGTACTCAACTGGTTCCTCGTTCACATACTCGTCTCTCGGCTCTACCCAAAGCAAGAACACAAGCAATGGAAGCACAATAAATCACGGTGCAATGCACAAGCAACATGATGCAATACATGGCATGATATGCGAGATGTGATATGCAATGCTTATGCGTGCTTCGGAAGGAAAAGTGATGAACAAGGCATAAACTTGGCAAACCAAGCATGCCACTGGAAAGATGAGGTGATTTTGGTTGAAATCGATATAAAGATCGTCGGAAACGGATGCACGGTTTGCAAATGGCAAGCAAAACAAGAATGACACAATTCTGCGATTAACAACATGATAGCACTTAGAATACATCAAGAAACTATGCTACAGCACCCCAACATATCAACAAAGCACATGGCAGTGATCTACCAGAGATGCTTGACAAAAAAAGTACACTAAGCTACGGCTAATTCACACATTAACAGGTTCAAACAACCATGGCAAAAGTGCAAAAGATAACAGCAGCACAGACTTCACTAACAGGGCAGAAACAGCATCAGGAAGCAATGTTTAGAGCAAGCAAGCATCATGCTACAAGAACATATCATAGAAACTTAAGGCATGGCATGATATTACTAAATATATATAACAAAAGTCGTTTACTGACCATGATCCAAAAAGGATTAGAAGATATGGTTACACCCATGTAAACATAGCAACTTTCTTTAACAGATTCAGGAAACAGAGCATGGCATTAACAACATTATGAAGGCATCTTTGCAATCTCGATTCACTCACCACAAGTTGTTGCATGACAAGTTAAGCATAACACCAGCAAGAATACATGCTTATGAAACTAAACATGGAAATAACAAGTTCATATCATGCAAGGATCAACTACAACAACCTTGGCAAAATTGAATAACATGTAAACAATCTGCCAGGAAACATTTTATAGCAAAAGTAGAGCAATAAAATGACATGCTAGACTACTCCATAATTGCAAACGGGGGCATGAATGGATAGATCATAACCATATGTTCAAAACTTCCTTACTGAAGTATCTCAAAATATGCATGGATCTCTCTGTAGCATCAAGTTTACATGGCATAAAAATAACAGCAGAACAGGGACTGAAATCAGCAACATCTCGAAGCCTAGTTTGCATGCTTGTTCTAGTCACCACATAACTCACAAAAATACATGGCATATACATCTATAAATGTAGCAAAAATGACAAATGCCCACAAACTGTTAAGAATCAAGAACTAACATTATATAGCACTCTTGCATCAGAGATTTGGGCATCGAGATGACCTCAAATGAACATGGCCCAATGGAACTAAATGAAGAGCACATTGTAACGAACATTTTGATATATCATGCGCATGAAAGGGAGCTACAGATGCAGAGATATGATGCGATGATATGATGCAGAGATATGATGCAAAAAAACGAGGTCAACTTCTAGGGTTTCAAATCTGGATCCGGGCGCGGACTTCGAGGCAGTCCGGAGCCTCGCCGGAGTTGGTGCCGGAGGGAAGGAAGACCGCCGGAGGAGGAGAGGGCCGACTGGAACTGGGCGCTCCTCGCCGGATCCGGCGCCCCTGGCGGCGGAGGTGGGGCCGGCTGGCACGGACGGGCGGCGGCGGCGACCGGGCGGCAGGGCGGCGGCCTGGCGGCGCAACACCGAGGCGGGGCGGCAGCGAACACGCGGGACCAAGCGGTCGGCGGCCCGGAGGCACGCGAGCGGGCGCGGCGGCGGACGGGCTTCAGGGGCCCGATCCGGGCTCGGGCGGGCCGGCGGCGGTGGGTGGCGGCGGCGGCACCTGGCGCGCTCTGAGTGGCTGGGGCACAGCGGCGGATGCGTCCGGCTCCGCCCGGACGTGTTCGGTGGCGGAGAGGGAGCGAGGCTAGGGTTTCGGGATCCGGAAATTTCGGAGGGGTGCACATATTTATAGGTAGAGGGAGCTAGGAGACTCCAAATGGGCTGCGGTTTTCGCCCACACGATCGTGATCCGATGATGGAGAGCATGGAAGTGACATAGATGGGTTATTGGGATGTTTTGAAGGGGTGTTGGGCTGCAACACACAAGAGGCCTTCGCGGTTACCCGGTTAACCGTTGGAGTATCAAACGACCTCCAAATGGCACGAAACTTGACAGGTGGTCTACCGGTGGTGTACCAAGGACACTTGGCAAGCATCGGTCCATTCCGAGAATGTTTAACACCCGCTCACAAAAAAGAGACAAGAGGGGTGCGCCGGTGCATGTGGGAGTGTCGGATTGCAAAACGGACAATGGGGAAAATGCTCGGATGCATGAGATAAACACGTATGCGAATGATATGCACATGATGACATGATATGAGATGCATGACATGAACAAAATGCAAAACAAAAAACAAAACCCAACCACGGTGGGAATACCATAGCACATAGCCGAAAATGGCAAGAGTTGGAGTTTCAAATATGGAAAGTTACATCCGGGGTGTTACAACACTCCACCACTACAAGAGGATCTCGTCCCGAGATCTAGGACTGAAAGAACTCCGGATATTCGGAACGGAGGTGATCCTCGCGCTCCCAGGTGGCTTCTCGGTCGGAATGGTGTGACCACTTCACTTTCAGGAATTTGATTGACTTGTTGCGAGTCTTGCGCTCGGTTTCTTCAAGAATAGCAACGGGGTGCTCATGATAAGAGAGATCTTCTTGGAGGACAATTTCTTCGAAGTTGATAGTGCATTCAGGAGTCTTGAACCACTTGCGAAGCTGTGACACGTGAAACACATCGTGCACGTTTGCAAAGTTGGACGGAAGCTCAAGTTAATATGCAAGATCGCCTCTTTTGTCAATGATCTTGAAAGGACCCACGTATCTAGGGGCAAGCTTCCCTTTGATACTGAAGCGACGACTGCCTTTCATTGGAGAGACGCGGAGGTAGACATGGTCTCCGATTTCAAAAGCCACATGATGGTGCTTATCATCATAATAGCTCTTCTGGCGCGATTGCGCGGCTTTGAGATTCTCGCGAATGACTTTGCACATTTCTTCGGCTTCTGTGATGAAGTCGTTGCCAAGAAGTTGGTGTTCACTTGTCTCAGACCAATTGAGAGGAGTACGACACTTCCTGCCAGAGAGAATTTCGAATGGGGCCTTGCCTGAACTCGCTTGGAAGCTGTTGTTGTAGGAGAACTCGGCATATGGAAGACAATCTTCCCACTTCATACCGAAAGAGATGACACAAGCCCTGAGCATGTCTTCAAGGATTTGATTGACTCGCTCGACTTGGCCACTTGTTTGAGGATGGAAAGTTGTGCTGAAATGAATGTTGGTGCCCATGGCCTTCTGAAAGGAGTCCTAGAACTTAGAGGTGAAAAAATGCTTCCGCGATCTGAAGAGATCAATTGTGGAATGCTGTGCAAGGAGACAATTTTGGAGGTGTATAACTTTGCCAGCTGAGCTGCTGTGATGGATTCTTTGATAGGAAGGAAATGAGCCACTTTAGTAAGCTTGTCAATGACAACGAAGATAGCATCATTTCCATGCTTGTACTTAGGAAATCCAGTCACGAAGTCCATCTCGATATGATCAAACTTCCATTCCGGAATAGCAAGAGGTTGGAGACCAACTGGTCTTTGGTGTTCTGCTTTCACCCTTCTATAGACATCACATTCATTCACGAATTGAGCAATCTCTCGCTTCATTTGAGTCCACCAATACGACTGCTTGAGGTCATGTTACATCTTCGTACTTCCAGGATGAATGGATAGAAGGGAATTGTGTGCCTCGTTCATGATGACTTTTCCCAGATCGCCTTTTGGAACCACAAGTCGATCCTCGAAGAAAAGAGTATCTTTGTCATCAATGTGGAAGCACTTGCACTTGGAAATGCCCTTGTCGATACCACGTTTCACCTTTTTCACCATGGTATCCAGGAGTTGTGCCTCACGAATTTGATCTTCCAAAGTAGGAGAGACTATGAGGTTGGTAAGAAAGCCTTGAGGAACAACTTGAAGATTCAGTTTGCGGAAAGCTTCACAAAGATCCGGTTGGAAGGGCCTGAGAATTAAGCTGCTGCAATAAGCCTTTCTGCTCAGAGCATCTGCAATCACATTCGCCTTGCCAGGAGTATATTCAATACTTGGATTGTACTCTTGAATCATTTCGACCCATCGAGTTTGTCTGAGGTTGAGGTTTGGTTGAGTGAAGATATACTTGAGACTCTTGTGATCAGTGAAAATGTCCACTTTCCTTCCCAACAAGAGATGTCTCCATGTTATCAATGCATGGACAACTGCCGCCAACTCGAGATCGTGAGTGGGGTAGTTCTTTCGTTGGGCTTCAACTGACGAGAGGTATCGGCCACAACTTTCTTCTCTTGCATTAACACCGCACTGAGACCTTGAAGAGAAGGATCACAGAAGACTTTGAATGGTTTGGATTCATCAGGAGGAGTCAAGACAGGAGCTGTGACTAGCTTCTCATTGAGGGTGTTGAAAGCAATGTCACACTCAGGCGACCAGACATATTTGACATGCTTCTGGAGGAGGTTGGAAAGAGGCTTTGCAATCTTAGAGAAATTCTCAACGAATCTTCGGCAATAGCTTGCAAGACCAAGAAAACTGCGGAGCTGCTTGACATTCTGAGGAGGTTCCCAATTCACAACTACAGACACCTTCTCAGGATTAACAGCAATGCCCTTGGCGGAGATGATGTGACCAAGATAAAGAACTTCATCAAGCCAGAACTCACATTTGGAAAACTTCGCATAGAATTGATGCTCTCTGAGCTTGTCGAGCACCAATCGCAAATGTTTGGCATGATCCTTCTTATTCTTGGAGAAGACCAAGATATCATCGAGATACACCAAGACGAATTCATTGGTGTAGGGGTTGAAAATGAAATTCATCATTCGAGAGAATGTTGGAGGAGCATTGACAAGGCCGAAAGACATGACAGTATATTCATAAGAACCAAAGCTTGTTCTGAATGCTGTCTTGGGAATTTCTTGTTCACGAATGCGAATTTGATGATAACCCATACGGAGGTCAAGCTTGGAGAATACTTTAGAACCTTTGAGTTGCTCGAAAAGCTCATTGATGTTGGGAAGTGGATACTTGTTCTTGATTGTCTTCTTGTTCAATGGACGGTAATCGATGCAAAGTCGGTCCGTGCCATCCTTCTTCTGGGCAAAAAGAACTCCACAACCCCATGGAGATGAACTCAGTCTGATTAAACCCAGACGCTCTTGTTCATCGAGTTGTTTCTTCAATTCCTTCAGTTCTTCAGGTCCAAGCTTGTATGGACGCTTGCTAACGGGTTCAGTGCCAGGCTCAAGATCGATAACGAATTCGACTGGCCGGTGAGGAGGCATACCCGGAAGCTCTTCTGGAAAGACATCTTGGTACTCACAAACGACTGGAATCTGAGAAATAGCATCCAACTCGCCCTTCTCATTGAGAGAAAACAACCGAATGGTTTCATCACGAGCGGCATAGATGATAACATCCTCAGAAGAGTGTGTCAATTGAATTTCCCTGGCAGCACAATCAAGTTGAGCTTTGTGCTGAGAAAGCCAGTCCATCCCAAGAATTAGATCAATATCCGAGTCACCAAGAACAATTGGTTTAGCCAAAAATTTATAGTTGCCCAACTGGGTGGAAACATCAGGAGCAACCAAACTAGAAGTCATAAGTTTTCCCGGAGAAACAACTTGCATAACTTTGGACAAGACCTCTGTGTCCACATTGTGCTCTGATGCAAATGGGTATGACATGAAAGAATGCGATGCACTAGTATCGAATAAGACTTTTGCAGGAATAGAGTTAACTAGAAGGTTACCCATGATCACATCTGAAGAATCCTCTACCTGAGCTGCATTCATCATGTTCACCTTTGCATGCTTTGGATTATGCTTGACCACTGCATTGCTTGATGATCTCACAGGAGGAGGAGGTGGAAGGCGCCTTTGGTTGAAGCACTTGTTCGCGTAGTGACCTTTCTGTTGGCACTTGTTGCAAGTCACCTCTGAGAGCGGACGGTGATAAGGAGCATTTGACCTTGGAGCTTGAGAATTAGACTTGTTCTGATAGCCTGGGTTGGTGGGTGGGAAGATCTATGACCACCTGACTTCTTCTGCTGGTAAGGCTGACGAAACGAAGGAGGAGGAAGGTAGAACTTCTGCTGCTTAGCTGCCACTTGAGAGGAAGAAGAAGACTGAACTGCATCCCTGATTCTCTTCTTAGAAGCCTCACACTTGAGCTGAGCACCTTCTTGCTTGAGGGCCATATTGTAGAATTGATCAAACTGAGTAGGCTCAACAATAATGAGAGCTAACTGCAGATCCTCTATATGGCCACCTCTGAATTGATAGATCATACTCTTTTCATCAGGAACGTTTTGTTTAGCGAAGCGAGCAAGTTTCTGAAACTGCTTGTTGTATTCGTACACTGACATGTTCCCTTGCTTGAGATTGCGGAACTCCTCATGCTTGCTCTCAACAACACTGGTAGGAATGTGGTGAGCTTTAATGTCGCAACAGAAATCAGTCCAAGTAATCACTCGACCTCCTCTGGAATCTTTGTATTGCTGGAACCAATCAGCTGCTTGGTCCTTGAGCTGAAAAGAAGCGAACTTTACGTAGTCCTCAGGCCTGACATTGCTGCATTCAAAATGCTTGTTGATATCCACGAGCCAATCGTCAGCGTCTATGGCCTCGGGACAGTAGCTGAAAGACTTTGGCTGATTTGCAAGGAACTGGTTGAGGGTAGGAAACTGATGCTGATGGTTGAACTGCCCTTGACCTTGATTCCCTTGGTTGCCTTGGCCTTGGTTGCGCTCTTGCATCAGCTGAATCAACAACCGAGCGTTGGTGTTTGTGGTTGCCATCAAAGCTTTCCATGCCTCCGGAGGCGGAGGTGGAGGTGGAGGGTTCGCCTGACCCCCATCATTGCGTTCCGAATTATGACGCGTTGGCAGAGCCATCCTGAAGAGGGTGACATCCGTTAGCATCTTGATAGACAGATAGTCAACTTGAATCAACGGATAGAAATTGCAACATATAGTCTTCACAATAAACATTTGAACAAGGATGAACGAATGAATTCCAAAGTAAACATCATGTCCATTAAGGTGAGAAGCCACTTGATATGATATTTATGAAAGAAAATAAAAGGCAAGGTACGAATGGAACAAATAAGTGGTAAGGATTACCCAATCACAAACCAAATATCTGCAGGAAGAAATGCTAGAGCTACTTGAATCCCACCTATAAACTCCCGAAACTTTCTGGTTATGCAATCGGGTGTTGGGGATGCAGGGGAAGCAATATATCTCACCCAAACTAACAATCCCTACATCAGCCGTATCCATCCGTCAACACATAACCAAGAAACCTTCGGAAATCATGTACCTCAACCTTCGAAAAGCATCCGTTATACGAGTCATGGAAATACTCCCGAACTCCCCAGTACTGGGTGACGTCGAGGTTATCTCACCAACAACTGCATAAAAGAGATTTTTGATGTCGGCAAAACACAGGTATTCCAGAACTACAACGATAAAATTGTGACGACAACACCTCGGAGCTCAACTCCTCGGGACACTGCCACAACCCCTAAATGTCAGGAGGCACCAAGAACAATGTTCTCGTCACAAAACCATCGGAACGATTCCAAGATACCCGCGTGATCCTAAATTTTTTTTGTGAAATTTGAGGAGAGGAGAGTCAAAACTTCTACGTCAGAAGACCTCACCAGAGCGACGAAGGGTCTGAGGAGTAAAAAGAATCATACTCTCCGATATATATAATCCTAAGACTCAAAACATTTTTTGTTCTAGACTCAACAACGCCAGCAATCAATCAAGCAGGGGGCTCCTCAGTCGGGGATGGCTCTGATTACCAACTTGTAACGCCCACGATGCGGCTATATCTCCCACGTGCCGAAGCACGACTTAGAGGCATAACCACATGGTGGTTTTGTCGCAAGAAGGGTCATCTTCACACAATCCGATGTAATGAACAAGAATGGGATAAAGAGAGTTGGCTTACAATCGCCACTTCACACAATACATAAATAAATCATACATCATTCAAAATACACTCATAGACCGGCTACGGTCAAATCCAAATGAAAAGAAGACAACCCCAAATGCTAGATCCCCGATCGTCCCAACTGGGCTCCACTAGTGATCATCTGGAAACGAAACATAGTAACGACCAAGGTCCTCATCAAACTCCCACTTAAGCTTGATTGTGCCACTTGCGCTGGTATCCTCGGTACTTGCATCTGTTTTTGTAGAATCTGTGAGCCACGGGGACTCAGCAATCTCACACCCGCGAGATCAAGACTATTTAAGCTCAAGGTAGGAAAAGGGGTAATATGGTGGAACTGCAGCAACCACTAAGCATATATGGTGGCTAACATACGCAAGTGAGAGCGAGAAGAGAAGCAACGCATCGGTCGAGAAGCTAGAAGTGATCAAGAAGTGATCCTGAAACTACTTACGTACATACATAACCCAAACCGTGTTCACTTCCCGGACTCCGCCGAGAAGAGACTATCACGGCTACACACACGGTTGATGCATTTTAATGAAGTCAAGTGTCAAGTTCTCTACAACCGGACATTAAAAAATTCCCATCTGCCTCATAACCGCGGGCACGGCTTTCGAAAGATAATACCCTGCAGGGGTGTCCCAACTTAGCCCATCACAAGCTCTCACGGTTAATGAAGGATATACCTTCTCCCGGGAAGACCCGATCAGTCTCAGAATCCCGGTTCGCAAGACATTTCAGAATCCCGGATATACCAGCAAAGCCGCCCGATGTGCAGGACAAATCCCGATAGGAGCTGCACATATCTCATTCTCAGGGCACACCGGATGAGACATCCTACAAGTAAAACCAACCCTCAAGTTTCCCCGAGGTGGCCCCGCAGTCTACTCAGTTCGGACCAACACTCGAAGGAGCACTGGCCCGGGGGGGTGGGGCTAAAATAAAGATGACCCTCGGGCTCGCGAAAACCCAAGGGAAAAAGGTATAGGTGGCAAATGGTAAAACCAAGGTTGGGCCTTGCTAGAGGAGTTTTATTCAAAGCGAACTGTCAAGGGGGTCCCATAAATAACCCAACCGCGTAAGGAACACAAAATCAAGGAACATAACATTGGTATGACGGAAACTAGGGCGGCAAGAGTGGAACAAAACACCAGGCATAAGGCCGAGCCTTCCACCCTTTACCAAGTATATAGGTGCATTAAATTAAACAAGAGATATTGTGATATCCCAAAGTATCCATGTTCCAACAAGGAACAAACTTCATCTTCACCTGCAACTAGCAACGCTATAAGAGGGGCTGAGCAAAAGCGGTGACATAGCCAAACAACGGTTTGCTAGGAAAGGATGGTTAGTGGCTTGACATGGCAATATGGGAGGCATGATAAACAAGTGGTAGGTAGAGCTAACATAGCGATAGAGCAAGCAACTAGCAAAGCAAAGATAGAAGTGATATCGAGGGTATGGTCATCTTGCCTGCAAAGTTCTCAGAGTTGTTGAAAGCTTGATCCTCGTTAACGTACTCAACAGGTTCCTCGTTCACATACTCGTCTACCGGCTCTACCCAAAGCAAGAACACAAGCAATGGAACCACAATAAATCACGGTGCAATGCACAAGCAACATGATGCAATACATG
Source organism: Triticum aestivum (assembly GCF_018294505.1). Classification (NCBI taxonomy): domain Eukaryota; kingdom Viridiplantae; phylum Streptophyta; class Magnoliopsida; order Poales; family Poaceae; genus Triticum; species Triticum aestivum. The sequence goes on from NC_057801.1 coordinate 241,391,961, forward strand.
GCATGATATGCGAGATGTGATATGCAATGCTTATGCGTCCTCCGGAAGGAAAAATGATGAACAAGGCATAAACATGGAAAACCGAGCATGCCACTGGAAAGATGAGGTGATTTCGGTTGAAATCGATATAAAGATCGCCGGAAACGGATGCACGGTTTGCAAATGGCAAGCAAAACAAGAATGACACAATTCTGCGATTAACAGCATGATAGCACTTGGAATACATCAAGAAACTATGCTACAGCACCCCAACATATCAACAAAGCACATGGTAGTGATCTACCAGAGATGCTTGACAAAATAAGTACATTGAGCTATGGCTAATTCACATATTAACAGGTTCAAACAACCATGGCAAAAGTGCAAAAGATAATAGCAACACAGACTTGACTAACAGGACAGAAACAGCATCAGGAAGCAATGTTTAGAGCAAGCAAACATCATGCTACAAGACCATATCATAGAAACTTAACGCATGGCATGATATTACTAAATATATAGAACAAAAGTCCTTTACTGACCATGAGCTAAAAAGGATCAGAAGATATGATTACGCCCATGTAAACATAGCAAGTTCCGTTAACAGATTCAGGAAATAGAGCATGTCATTGACAGCATTATGAAGGCATCTTTGCGAGCTTGATTCACTCACCACAAGTCGTTGCATGAAAATTTAAGCATAGCACCAGCAAGAATACATGCTTACGAAACTAAACATGGCAAGAACAAGTTCATATCATGCAAGGATCAACTACAACAACCTTGGCAAAATTGAATAACATGTAAACAATCTGCCAGGAAACATTTTATAGCAAAAGTAGAGCAATAAAATGACATGCTAGACTACTCCATAATTGCAAACGGGGGCATGAATGGATATATCATAACCATATGTTCAAAACTTCCTTACTGAAGTATCTCAAAATATGCATGGATCTCTCTGTAGCATCAAGTTTACATGGCATAAAAATAACAGCAGAACAAGGACTGAAATCAGCAACATCACGAAGCCTAGTTTGCATGCTTGTTCTAGTCACCACATAACTCATAAAAATACATGGCATACACCTCTGTAAAGATGACATGGCATAGAACAAAACACATGTAGAGCTCATGCCCATATGTTGCACACAATAAATGTAGCAAAAATGACAAATGCCCACAAACTGTTAAGAATCAGGAACTAACATTATATAGCACTCTTGCATCAGAGATTTGGGCATCGAGATGACCTCCAATGAACATGGCCCAATGAAACTAAATGAAGAGCACATCGTAACGAACATTTTGATATATCACACGCATGCAATGGGGCTACATGTGCAGAGATATGATGCGATGAATATGGCATAAAAATACTGCAGACTTAGCAAAAAACGAGGTCAACCTCTAGGGTTCCAGATCTGGATCCGGGCGCGGACTTCGAGGCAGGCCGGAGCCTCGCCAGAGTTGGTGCCGGAGGGAAGGAAGACGGCCGGAGGAGGAGAGGGCCAACCGGATCTGGGCGCTCCTCGCCGGATCCGGCGCAACTGGCGGCGGAGGCGGGGCCGGCCGGTGCGGATGGGCGGCGGTGGTGACCAGGCAGCGGGGCGGCGGGGGCGGGGCAGCGGCGCACGTGCGAGACCGGGCGGTCGGCGGCCCGAAGGCGCGCGAGCGGGTGCGGCAGCGGACGGGCGTCGGGGGCCCGACCTCGGGCGGGCCGGCGGCGGTGGGCAGCGGCGGCGGCACGTGGCGCACCCTGAGTGGCTGGGGCGTGGCGGCGGACACGTCCGGCTCCGCCCGGACGTGTCCGGCGGCAGAGAGGGAGCGAGGCTAGGGTTTCGGGATCCAGAAATTTCGGAGGGGTGCACATATTTCTAGGTAGAGGGAGCTAGGAGACTCCAAATGGGGTGCGGTTTTCGCCCACACGATCGTGATCCGACGACGGAGAGCATGGAAGTGACTTAGATGGGTTATTGGGTAATTTTGAAGGGGTGTTGGGCTGCAACACACAAGAGGCCTTCGCGGTTACCCGGTTAACCGTTGGAGTATCAAACGACCTCCAAATGGCACGAAACTTGACAGGTGGTCTACCGGTGGTGTACCAAGGCCACTTGGCATGCATCGGTCCATTCCGAGAACGTTTAACACCCGCTCATGAAAAAGAGACAAGAGGGGTGCGCCGGTGCATGTGGGAGTGTCGGATTGCAAAGCGGACAACGGGGAAAATGCTCGGATGCATGAGACAAACACGTATGCGAATGATATGCACATGATGACATGATATGAGATGCATGACATGAACAAAATGCAAAACGAAGAACAAAACCCAACCACGGAGGGAATACCATAGCACATAGCCGAAAATGGCAAGAGTTGGAGTTACAAATATGGAAAATTACATCCGGGGTGTTACAGTCAGAGACAACACGTAGTACTAGTAGTATATAACGATACAAAGTGCGACAGGAGAGAAAGACACGTCTAGGTCGAAGGTCTCGGAGCATACATGTAAACAAATATAACAACTAATATGTGCCTCCAGTTCATATAGTAGTAGAGTACTAAGGCATGTACATCATAATATCACTGTGCATTACACGTACAACATTTAGTGGTAGTAATACAAATGCCTCTATGCCATACATGTTCATACTATTTGTGCCTTTCTAGTTCACTTACTGCGCTACATTACTCAGGTTCGCACATCCCTGGGTACATGTCTGTCTCGTAGTTCCAGCCCACGTGTTCTTCATAGATGGCATGATCCATAACGGTGGGCAACAGGAGTCCATATCATCGCATCTTCTTAGTGTGGCTCCCCTCGATGGAGACTCATCCAAACTGAAGCGACATAGATCAGGGATAGGGGCGTTCAAGATATGAATCCATCGGTGTGCAATGAAAACGCACCCGTTCTTCATGAACAGCAGGCCTTCGGTGTTGTGCACAAAAGGTGACATCGTTTTCACTATGGGGTAGTTCTCCCCAATGAAAATTGAGTACTCTTCAAGTGTGTTCATCCGCACCCAGGTAGCATCACGGGGGTCGAACACACCGCCGTCCATCTGGTACACCTGGCATGTCAAACCTGGATACATGGTGACGTGCATGGTTATGGTCCATGCAGTATAATAAGGTGACGTAAGCAGAGGATAAGGATTAAAATAAAATACTTTATATTGCTTATTTCTATGAGGGGGCAGAGAAGCAATGTATAGACCAGCTGCGGCACGGGAGTGGAAAACAATTTGAGAGTGTTACCTGGGCCATGTACATTAATTAAAGTAGGAGTAGTTTTGTTTGATGGTATTATGGCTACTACCTCCGTCTAGGAGTATAAGTCACCTTACAAAAATCAAATAATCCCAAAACACTTAGCCACGGTACATTAATTCCCACCTCGTTTCTTGTTTCGTGACATATCAACCAATAAGAGATGTGGACCATACGTGCTTTCAATGACTTGAGACTACCAAACACGACATGCAGTGGTTAGTTCATTGCATGCAAAGCTATTAATTAGCAAAAAACACTAAGTTCTCTCGTTTCCCCTCCTGTATAATTGTATTTTTTAGCACTGTTGTACGTATAACCGTATTTGATCGCTCGCTGATCCAACACAACCTCATTTTTCCGAGCGTGTGTGCCAGGAGGGCATATCCCTGATGGTTTCTGGGTCGTGTGGGAAGGACCCCCCTATTGCCCACACTCACTTGGCAACGGTTCCAAATGTCATCGTGGAAAGGGGTTAAAACCATTTGTATAGCACCTCACTGTACTAGTGCTTGGTCGCTGTGCACAACCTAAGATGACTTATACACCTAGACGGAGGGACTACCTAGCTAGTACTACACGGAATTGAAATTGTTAAGTCCTTTATAGTTTATACAACTGCATTATAAAGTTGCGTAGATGACTATCCCAATCAATAAAAAAAGAAGGAAAGAACTACTCCTGCTCCTGGAGTATAAAGAGACATGTACTGAAATGTTATAAGATGACATGGCAATAAGATATACGATAGTTCATGGATCTACTACTCTTGGATCGGAGAGAAGGGATTACCTAGGTACATGATCAGGGTCCGATCATGATAGATCATGGCACCTTGTTGCCCTTCAATGGTACCATGGGTAACGACTGCTAAGATAGTACGTCCCAACTGTGTGTCATCAGCTACAAGGTTCGAAGTTAGACCAAATGCCCCATGCGCATCAACGATTGGCGATTTAATTTTGATTGGGGGGTGACTTTGCCCTGCATAATCACGCAAACATGGCGGAATTCACATAAATCGGATGAAAATCATTACATTTCAAAAACTTTTAATATAAACTGGACGAGATGCATTACAGTTTTCATACAAACCGGAGTAAAACCTACTTTAAACAAGTTGCAACTGTAATGTGGGCGGCGCATGGATGACGGCCGGCCATGGTGTCGTTTGAGGCTACACATAGTGGGGACTATCATATACAATATACTAGTGCATGATACTAGTCTATGATATACTACTTTTATAGTGCATAGTATCATAGATGATCATATTTATTGCCATGTATGACCCCCTGTCTCTTCTTTAATTTTCTGCCACATCACCATGTATGCTATTCCCGAGTGTATGTACTACCTAAGTTACCACCACTATGGCCAGCCTTGACGCGGAGCAGTCACGTGCACTGGGAAGCAGTGCTCTCTCAGCCGTCGCACTGCCCCAAAGGCGGCGCCAATGAGAGGTCGCCTCTGCTCTGGCCGGGCATTAATGCGGCACTGACGCTTTGGGGCGGCAATGGCCGTTTTAGGCAGGAAGCACGCGCCGGCAAGGGAGGGGGCTCGGGTCGGCCAGGGCGGTCAGACGCGGGCGTGGTGGTGGTATTGATTTTGTACCGTTTCACGTGTAGTACTGGTACTTTGCAACTCTACCCAATTATTGCACCCAGCTTCCTAAAAAATTGTGGTAAAAAAGGTTACTTCCAATGCATGCATGTGTGACGATTTAATGCACATTGTAATCTCAACATGTGATGGGGAGCTCTAAATTTGAATTTGAAACTTATAAAATTAAAAAATTCAAAACAAATAAACTGGAAGAGAGGGAGTATAGCATAGGATGTGTCCCATACGAAACAAGTCCCCTAGTTTGTCACCGCGAACGATGCAGTTAGAAAGGAGCACATCACCTTCGTACTCATACGGCAACAAATTGGCCACAGACGACATGGTCCACCTTTGACTGCCATGTGCAGGGTTCGTGAAAGCAATCGCGATGTCAAACACCGCAATGAGAATGTAATTTTGGTTGGCGGACAACCTTATCGGGGCTTCCAGGATTGCTATGTTCTTCAATCTCACTGTGGTTCCATCGTACCAATTAAGGCGATGGCCCATTGCATGGCTGATCCCAATGTTGGACAAAGGTTCTACGGGAACGGTGTCACCATTGTAGATGTTGTGCAAATTGATGTTCGTACCCTCCCATACATATGCAAGCCAATCTCCACTGGTGTCACAGCCCTAGCTTAGTCCTTGCCTATCATTGCATAAGCATCCATGCATCATGTTTGAGTTCAAAGGAAATTTGAAATGGGGATGTTTAAACCCTAGCACCTAATGAAATTAAACTAGGTGCAAATAAAAATATTTTCAATGAACCCAAAATGCCCGATAGAGAAGTTCATGATTTTTGATAAAGGTGAAAATCTCTGCCAAAAATGATGCACATATTTCCTAGGCCATTCTGGATTTTGGAATTAAATCATAAAGTATTTGAATTTGGACATTTAAATGCTATAAACATTTTAAATGCTCAAATAATTCTGAAACTAAATGTGGGTTGTTGGAAATGATTGAAATAGTGCCCACAATTATTTTCAGGATTTTATTTAATGTTTAGTTAATTTACTAAATCAGAATACAGAAAAGAAAATTAGAAAACAGAAATTAAAAGGAGATCGTGTGCAGCCCACTCACCTAGCCCAACAAAACGGCCCAGCCCACCAGGGGCAGGAGGGTCTTCTTCCTCCCGCCAGTCGGATGCAGAACGTGTGCCCGATGTGCGCGCGCCCGCAAATCCCCACCTCCATGTTGCCTGCCTGCTCCTCGATGCCCTGGCCTCTCTGGACGTCGCCACGCCACTCCTCTGGAACACCCTCAACCTCCTCCTCGTGCTCACTCCCCTCCTCTGCCTCTCCCTCGCTCTTCCCCCGGACGCACTCGAGAGCACCGCCAAGCACCACCGTGGCCACCGCCATCCCCTTGCCTCTATGTCCCAGAGCTCCGCCATCCCGCGCTCACTCTCGTCGTGAATGAGCGCAATCCTAGATGCTATCAAACGTCGCCAGCTCATCATCTTCACCGTTGGGCGCCGGAGATCATTGTCATCGATCCGCCTCATTCGGGCCATCCCCGAGCAAGATGAACTGTGCTACGACACCGCTGTGAGCTCCCGAGCGTTTCCCCCTCTCCCCGGGGTCAATCCCTTCCTCTAGCCATCCTAGCCGCCATGGCCGAAAGCTTCGCCCGATGGTCATGGTGCCGCCGTGGCCACAACCACCATAGTTCGTAGCCGAGCACCCCATCGTGCTCAGCATGCTCCCATGAGGCCATATCACCGCTCACCTCGATCTCCCGTACCATGTAGCGTCGCGCTGGTCGAGCCTGTGCTCCGACCCCTGCCGCGAGCTCGCTTCCGGCAAGCTCAAGCCACCCCCGTCCCTCATATTTGCCCTAAACGACGTGGAAGAGCCCCGGCGTGTCACCTGTGACCTCTGCCATCGAAATGGTCACCGGAGCCGCCGTCCCGATCATCGCCGCCTCGTGTGTGCGTCGCCGGTGTTAAGCCGTCGATGTGGCACCTTCATGAGCGTTCACCCCCGCCAGCTCGACCACCCACGAGACACTGACAGGCGGGCCCCACACCTTAACTAACAACGGGATTAGTCCCCTGTTAAAATTAGACTAACCCGTCGGCCCCACTCGTCAGTTTGACCTGCCCACATCACCCATTGACCGGTCCCACACGTCAGTGACTGTAGCTGATTGCTGATGTCCCAGTGATGTAGTGCTGACGTAGTTAATCATTTTCTACATTAAAAATAATCCAGGAAATTCCAGAAAACAGTTAAAACTTCTAAAAATCATAGAAATTCAATCGTAGCTCAGAATGAAATAATTTATATATGAAAAATGATCAAAAAAAATTAAAGAATCTGTTTATGGCATTTTTATGCATGTTAGAACAACTTATGGCTGTTGTCTAGGACAAATCAAATAAATGCATTTAAATAACCACATCTGGAGTTTGAATTTGAACCTTTGGTTCAAACCAACTTCATTTAATTGTTTTGCTAGTTGCATTAGCTCAAACAACAACATATGGCCATGTCATGATCATGCATCATATTGTTGCATTGCATGGATTGTGTTCATTCTCTGTTGCCGGTGTTTGTTCCCCCTTAATAGACGTTTTTTCTGAGAAATCACAGCAGAACTTGGTTCCACAACCTTACTTTATTGAAAGGAAGAAAGCATATATGTGTCAGGACCCCGACTCAATGCCACATCGATCTAGCATGTAACACCTCATATCACTTTGCGGCCTCACGCACGGTATTCCCACGGGTGTCGCCTTACCTTTGCCCGGGACCGTTTGCGCCTTTTGGCACACGTATATGACAGTGTCGCTAGCATCCATATGATAAGGAGCCCGGGCTGACATGGCTAGTCGTAAACCCAAAGTGGCACAGACTTACAGGGACAGGCATCCATGACCCAGCATCGAACGTGTCGGTCATCAGCGAGTGAATCCAGGCTGTAGCACTGGGCTAGCAGGACTCCGGTGAACCGGGCTGTAGCGGGCTAACAGGACTCCGGTATTCATAGCGTGACATTTCCCCGAAGGGACAGACACAGGAACGAAGAAGGACACATGCCGGCCAGCCTAAGTGTTCCGGAGCAGTAGCAAGCTACCATGGCTCGGTGGAAACACTAGGAGACATTTCCCCGTAAGAGAGGCTACTAAAGATAAACAACTAGATGGTCAGATCCCACACATACCAAGCATTTCAATAACATACACACAATATGCTCGATATGTGCAAATACAACATGGCATCACAACATGACTCTACGACTCAAGTAATTTATTCAATAGGCTCCGAGGAGCGAGATATTACAAACATGGGTCTCATGACCCAACAATCAGAGCATACAAATCAAAGCACAAGCGGAAGCTATCATGTCTGAGTACAGACATCTATAAATGAAAAAGGCTGAGAAGCCTGACTATCTACCAGATCCTGCCGAGGGCACAAGATCGTAGCTGAGGTAACAAGCTAAACGTCGAAGACCACGCGGAATTACTAGTGAGACTGAAGTCTCTCTGCAAAAACATAAAATAGGCAAACGTGAGTACAAATGTACCCAGCAAGACTTACATCAGAACTAACTACATATGCATCATTATCAACAAGGGGATGGTGGGGTTTAACTGCAGCAAGCCAGCTTTGACTCAGTGGCTAACCTGAACTACGACTGCAAGCAACTCTTTTGACGTGGCGCACACGAGTCCACATATTCACCATATCAATACACCACTATGGATCCGCTCCCGTCTCCCTACGAGAACGCCATCCATAGCACTCACGCTTATCTTGCGTATTTTAGAGTATCCACTTTCACTTGTCTATGAACTGATATGAGCAACCCAGAAGTCCTTTACCGCGGACACGGCTATTCGAATAGATGATGTTAACCCTGCAGGGGTGTACTTCTTCATACATGTTTCCACCACTTAGTGTCTGCACACGACATGTGCTCGGCAGACTTCAAGCGAAAGCCGACGTGGGTGTAGACCACGACCTACCTAAACACTCAAGTCTCTAGTCCAGGTTTATCGCCTATTCGGGTTCCATCCATGAGGAGATCCGGCCAGAGTTTCGCTCACAGCCCCAAACGATGTGAACAGGGTTCCGTGACACCAAACGGGCGCCCGGTATACCCGGCCACGTGCCTACCGCATCACAGCCCACCCCTACGGTCAGCGCTGTCCACGGCCTCCAGCATACTACAAACACTAGAAACTACTTGCAACTCCTGGACAGAGGACAAGGGTGAATAAGAAGTCGAGCGGGGTCATATTTCAGGGCCCAATGTATGGTAGTAGCTGAATCATGGATCACAAACACAGAACTCAGTTCCTAAGGACGGCTTCAATGAGACAACCCACCATGTACTCCTACATGGCCTCTCACCGCTACCTTAACCAAATCGTGTTCACCACTTAGCTCACACACAGTAGGACATGTTTACACACCTCTGATTCATTCCTGATGAATCAGACCTGACACAACTCTAAGAAGTAGCAGGCATGACAAACAAGCATGAATGAGTAGGCACAACAGGGCTTAAACAACTCCTACTCATGCTAGTGGGTTTCATCTATTTACTGTGGAATGACAGGTCATGCAGAGGATAAAGGGGTTCAGCTACCGCAGCAAGTAACAGATGAATCGTTGTTGTCCTAATGCAGTAAAAGAGAGCAGGAGCGAGAGAGTGGGATTGTATCGGAATGAACAAGGGGGTTTTGCTTGCCTGGCACTTCTGAAGATAACATTGAGTCTTCATTAGTGTCAACGATCACATCGTCGGTACAACGTCTACCGAGGGAGAACAACACCGGCAAACACAGAAGGGAACACAATCAATGCAATGCACAATATGATGCATGATCATGACATGACCAAATGAATGTGTTTTGGGATAATGCAACTAGCAACAGATTAAATGAAGTTGGTTTGAATACAAGATTCAAATTTAAACTCCATATGTGATTATTCAAATGCCATTTAATTGATTTGTGCTAAACAGCAGCTATAAGTTGTTCTAACATGCATGAAAATGGTACAGATGGATTCCTTAAATTTTTCTGATAATTTTTCATATATAAATTATTTAATTTGGAGTTACGGTTGAATTTCTATGAATTTAGAAGTTTTAGGCATTTTCTGGAATTTCCTGAATAATATAAATCCAGAAATGAATTATGGCGTCAGCACCATGTCACGGTGACGTCAGCAGGGTCAACTGGGCTGGCTCGGGTCAAACCTGACGTGTGGGGGCCACACGTCAGTGACACATGACCTAATCCCGGTCAAACCCAGCGCTGACTGGGGTTTGACCAGGGGTGGGGCCCACAGTCAGTGGCCTAGGGGGTTGGTTAGTGCGTCATTAGTGGCTAATGACAGCGCCACGTCACTGGCCACCGGAGTTTGGCCGGCGGCAACCCGAAACGCGGCGGAAGTTCACCGGGGTTGCGCTACGGGCGGCGGCTGGACGCGCGAAGGGCACCAGAAGGTAGCCCGTGCCCGTGCGCATCTAGGGGGGCCAACGGGAGGTGCGGAGGTGGCCGGGGTTCGCCGGAGTGGAGCCCGAGGCGGCGGCCGGAGCTCGGGGTTGGGGCGAGTTAGTGCTACGGTGCGCAAACGAGCGAGGTGAGCGGCTAGCGGGGCGCTACGCGGTGCGGGGAGCGAGTTAGGCATGCCAGGGTGACCAAATGGTCACCGGAGCTACGCCGGCGACAAGCTCAGGCGGCGGCGTGCTACGGCCAGCTATGAAATGGCGTCTACGGCGAGCGGCAAGCCACGGGGTTAGGGGCAAAACGTGCAGGAGCTCACGGTGGTTCGGATGGGGTAGATGACGAGCTCGGGGAAGCGGAGACGGCGGCGAATCGACGGTGAAGATCCTCGGCGGCCGGCGATGGAAACGGCGATGGTGGCGGCGTTGCAGCGTGTCCGGGACCTTGTGGCTTGGTGGGAAGAAAGAGGGGGTCGAGGCGGAGCCTTTGAGCGCATCGGCGAGGCTAGGGGGTGGCGGTGGCCGCGAGGGAGCTCGTCGATGGCGGCGGCTCCATTCGGGCGAGTGAGAGAGAGGTCCAGGGGAGATGATGAGGACGCGGGAGAGTGAGGGAGAGAGGCAGGGAGGTGCGTGGCATCTCCGGGGCATCGAGGAGGAAGCAGGAGGTGGCCAGGGGAAAGCAGGAGGTGGCCGAGGCCTCTTGGGCGCGCGCCACGCCTCGCCTCTGCCTACTGGCAGAGGAAGACGACAGGGGGGGGAGTGGAGATGGGCTGGGCCGTGCTGGGCCAGGTAGGTGGGCACCAGGTAACTTCCTTCTCTCTCTCTCTTTTATTTCTTTTCTATTTCTGTTATTTTGTTTTTGATTTGATTTAAAATACCAAATCATTTAATAAAATCCTGGAAACAAATATGGGTGCTTTCTGAATTATTTCAGTGACCCTTAACAATTTCCAACATTTATTTGAACATTTAAATTATTTATAGTATTTAAATGCCCAAAGTCAAATTCAATATGATTTAATTCAAAAATCCGAAAATGACCTAAGAATATATTCATCATTTTTGGCAGAGGTTTCCACCTTAACCAGAAATCATGAACTTTTCTTAGGAACCTTTTGGGTTTATTGAAAAGATTTTAATTCACCCTAGTTGAGTTGATTTAATGCTAGGGTTTGAACATCCCCATTTCAATTTTAGGCAAAATTTAAACATGATGCAACACATGACTAGCTAGCTCAGAGCAAACCAGAAGCTAGGGATGTGACAACTCACCCCCACTAAACAAGAATCTCGTCTCGAGATTCAAGCATAGGGTAAGGTGAAGGGGTAACGCAAACTAGCACAATCTTCACGATCCAGGTTGCACTTCATAAGAACGTTGATTCGATCACCATCTTTGTCTTGTTGTCTTGCTCTGAGAACTCTAGCTAATCATGACAAGAAGAGGAAAGGAAAACTCTAGAAGGATCGGTCTTCTCGAAGGTTGAACAACTCAGGATTAACTCCCGAAATGTGACATAGCAACATCTCTCGAGCTGAGAGACGAAGCATACCTCTAGAGGGATGGAGTGGAGCAGGTGACGAGGTTCACTAGGTAGACAACAATTCCAGACTTAAGAATGTGGTGATCGGTTGTCAACATAGCGAGGAGTTGAATTGCCATGATACCACGACGAAACATCCTGGAGGAGGGTGATTCGTAGATTATTACCTTAAGTGGCAAAAAGAATTACTTTTGATTCAAAGATCATTGAAACTCTTCATACCAGCCTAAGGCAATTCACAACGATCGTTTGGAGGGGGTCGGTAGAATGGCATACTCGGACTTGGATGATGTGGATTACCTTGTTGAAGACAACGCAATGGATGATTTTTGCTTATCACCGGAAATGGAAGGGACCCATGGTAGAATGGCACATTGGCGGTGCAAGCTGGGAACAAAATGCAAATGCTGGGAATGATTCTAGTAACTGGGGAGAGGCTTAACAATAGAGAGTTATTCCACTATTGGAATGGTTATAGCATTGCCGAGGAAACTGAGAGCACTCCAGTTAGTGTCGATGATAACACCTAGCGCTTGTGCGTGCTCTCAAGAACTTGAGCATTTCCATATTCATCAGGATTTTACCAATATCCGTGTCAAGGATCCTGGCAACACAACATACTACCATGATGGCTAATGATGGATGATGCAGACGCAAAGGTAGATAACACCTTCTCAGATTACACCTTAGCGAAGCCAAGGAACAAAATCTGGATGATCGACCGAGAGACATTTAGCACTCCGCTTCTAATGTTCTCCTTGATGTGCTAGTGTAACCCATTCATAGAAATGGTCTGGTATCTAGAGCATCAAGTAAAGGTCGGACTTCGGGAGCACACGAATCCATAAGGAACAACTAGGGAGGTAAATCCTACGAAATCCTTATGGGGAGGTGGCCAACTTCCTCAATCAAGATATTATAATAACAGGTCTTCCGGCTGGGTGTGTTGGCCACGACATCCACTTTACCAGTTATCGAGGGACCAATAGTTCTTGGAAAATGTTCCAACCATCATATCTGCCTGAGATTCAGATCTGGTTGGTGTCAGGATATTCCAGACTCATCGAGCCTAGGAAGAAAAATGAAAGTTTGCAACACAATTCGACGAGATGACGTTGCGAGATTCTCAGGAAATGGACTATGATAGTAAGCTCCAAAAACACGAGCCGGTTCTGCTACAACATGTGAACATGTTGTCCAAGACAAGCATGACCACAAAGTAGTCTTATAATAAAACACTACCGAGTTCAGGTGGGGAACCATCAATGAGGATATCAAAATCCTTGCAGAAGGCATGCTCTTAAGAAGGAACTTCTTCTCCTTGAACAAATCAATCAGTGGCTTAGTGTGCTAGGGACACATATAGATTGAAGGTTGCAAGTCTTCAAACCACAGAATTCTTCGCACGTGTGCATGACTGATTTGGAATGATTCCAAAGGAAACAACATTGACTTTCTCGAGTCCACGGCGGCAACTTGCATCCAATGCACATGAACTAGAGGAAGTCACTTCTTACATCTGAACATATGCTTCATGAACTAGCATGAAGAAATGCTTTCAAAAGTTTCCAACACTAGCTTAATGTTCAACAAAATCACGGAGGAGATAAGGATGTTGTCGATGGGCTCAACAACAATTCATCCAGCTTCCCACGGAGATGGAATTCCATAACTATGTGAACAAGGTGATAGCATTGGTCAGACCAAAAGATGTAATGGGGTATGCTCGAGGAAAATCCACGAGTAAGACAACATTACGAACATCGTTGGTTCTGATTTGATTTGACGATAACCCATACTCAATCAAAGTTTTTATAAGGCAATAGGTCCAATAACTGATCACAGGGACCAATCGCTGACGATATCATCTTTCTTCAACTCACACTACACAAGAATATCCCTTTGGAACGAACTAAGTTAGGCAAGCTTTTATCTTCCAATTCTCCAAGTTGTTGTCTAGCTTAACCAACTAGCTCAGGGATATCCAACACAGATTCTTGGAGAAAGGGTGGTTCACAGGAATAAACCAACTTGATCACGAACTCAACATAGCGGTCAGGTGACAACCTGGTAATACTTCCGAGAAGATATTCGGAAAATCACGAACCACCGATATGTTACTAAGCTCGAGGACAATCTTGCTTTTCAGAGCAAGACGATATGATCAATTGAGCGAGGACTTGAAATAATCCTAACTCATCGATCGAGGAGTGCACCGAGAACAAGGACTAGGTAGCACAATCAGTCTTAGAATGATGACTCAATAACCAACACGCTAAGAATGAAGTTATTGTCCATTTAACTACCAAGCAACAAGGTTGCTAGGAGTATTGATTTCACACATCACGATTCACTTGTCGACAATCCGGTTATAACAACACGGGAACCGAGAAATGAATAATGATGGAGAGAAGTATCACTGCACCAAGAACTCATAGGATGGTGTGCAATTCCCATGACAATCCCGATATAAAAGATGGTAATACTCCAAGGTAGAACAGAGCAAAAGCTGGATTAGCAATTTGATCTGTGAAGCACAATTGCTTTGACCCAATTCTAGATATGGATGAGGTACTGGAGTTTGTTTCTCCTAGTCATTCCGTGATAGAATGGCTTGACGAACCACAAGATTAAAAATATCGATGAACGAATGCACGCATACCCTTTGACTATCAATTGATAGACGAAGGTCAGTAGATAACTAAAGAGGGACAACTCAAAGGAACATACGATTTTCTGAGTTGTGGATGCATGGTTTAGCATGTCGAACGAAGTTCAACATATTTCTTCCAGATAACCCATGCAGAAAGGTAGAACTGGCAGAGCCTTAATATAAAATGGAGAACTCATCAAGAATAATCCTGTTGTGATATTTCAGTTCAACGAGGAACTTCTGCCATAAGTAGTTCATGGTATTTGGAAGAAGAAGATACCATGGACTTCAAGGACTATCGCAAAGGTTACTAATATCCTAAAGGCACTAGCAATTACTATCAACATGAAGTAGGTAGAGTGAATCTCGGGTTCAAGAACCCAGGAACAGAATACCTATTACTAAGTAGCATCACGGGATGCTTTCGAGAATGATGGCCAGAATCATCACACTGGGAACACAAATCATGGCTCAATTACTAGATGATCCCCTAAGACACCTAGGGTCATAATAATATCTCCAACATATATGTCAAGGTAACAGAGTACCTCAACTCACTGATTAGTGTGGTTAATCTGGCCCAAAGGAACATTGAAACGGGAGGAAGGAATTTGCAAGTGCATCAGACTGTTTAGAGACCTGGAATGACTCGGACAGCATAACGGCTGTAAATGCTCACAAAAGATTTGAGACATTCACAAAAATGGTGGCATAGCCACTCAGAAGCACAATATCACGGTTTCGAGATCAACAATTAACATACGGAAGCAGTAAAAACTGAACAGAGGCTTAAGTCCAAAAATCTTATAAGTCTACGGATTAGTAACACGTGATCCTGATAGAAAGAAGAGATAGCCTAGTTCTTAATCCCCGTAGAAGAGAAGATGATGACTCAGATCAGAAGGCATAAGGTGTAAGGAGTAAAAAGAACCTTACGTTCCATCCCACAATCAATTCCCTTATATAACTAAAGAATTTCTAGACTCAACTTCGACCAGTTTGGCTTGGTAATCCTACAGGCAGTCAAGCTCTGATACCAACGCTGTCAGGACCCCGACTCAATGCCACATCGATCTAGCATGTAACACCTCATATCACTTTGCAGCCTCACGCACGGTATTCCCACGGGTGTTGCCTTACCTTTGCCCGGGACCGTTTGCGCCTTTTGGCACACGTATATGACAGTGTCGCTAGCATCCATATGATAAGGAGCCCGGGCTGACATGGCTAGTCGTAAACCCAAAGTGGCACAGACTTACAGGGACAGGCATCCATGACCCAGCATCGAACGTGTCGGTCATCAGCGAGTGAATCCAGGCTGTAGCACTGGGCTAGCAGGACTCCGGTGAACCGGGCTGTAGCGGGCTAACAGGACTCCGGTATTCATAGCGTGACATTTCCCCGAAGGGACAGACACAGGAACGAAGAAGGACACATGCCGGCCAGCCTAAGTGTTCCGGAGCAGTAGCAAGCTACCATGGCTCGGTGGAAACACTAGGAGACATTTCCCCGTAAGAGAGGCTACTAAAGATAAACAACTAGATGGTCAGATCCCACACATACCAAGCATTTCAATAACATACACACAATATGCTCGATATGTGCAAATACAACATGGCATCACAACATGACTCTACGACTCAAGTAATTTATTCAATAGGCTCCGAGGAGCGAGATATTACAAACATGGGTCTCATGACCCAACAATCAGAGCATACAAATCAAAGCACAAGCGGAAGCTATCATGTCTGAGTACAGACATCTATAAATGAAAAAGGCTGAGAAGCCTGACTATCTACCAGATCCTGCCGAGGGCACAAGATCGTAGCTGAGGTAACAAGCTAAACGTCGAAGACCACGCGGAATTACTAGTGAGACTGAAGTCTCTCTGCAAAAACATAAAATAGGCAAACGTGAGTACAAATGTACCCAGCAAGACTTACATCAGAACTAACTACATATGCATCATTATCAACAAGGGGATGGTGGGGTTTAACTGCAGCAAGCTAGCTTTGACTCAGTGGCTAACCTGAACTACGACTGCAAGCAACTCTTTTGAGGTGGCGCACATGAGTCCACATATTCACCATATCAATACACCACTATGGATCCGCTCCCGTCTCCCTACGAGAACGCCATCCATAGCACTCACGCTTATCTTGCGTATTTTATAGTATCCACTTTCACTTGTCTATGAACTGATATGAGCAACCCAGAAGTCCTTTACCGCGGACATGGCTATTCGAATAGATGATGTTAACCCTGCAGGGGTGTACTTCTTCATACATGTTTCCACCACTTAGCGTCTGCACACGACATGTGCTCGGCAGACTTCAAGCGAAAGCCGACATGGGTGTAGACCATGACCTACCTAAACACTCAAGTCTCTAGTCCAGGTTTATCGCCTATTTGGGTTCCATCCATGAGGAGATCCGGCCGGAGTTTCGCTCACAGCCCCAAACGATGTGAACAGGGTTCCGTGACACCAAACGGGCGCCCGGTATACCCGGCCACGTGCCTACCGCATCACAGCCCACCCCTATGGTCAGCGCTGTCCACGGCCTCCAGCATACTACAAACACCAGAAACTACTTGCAACTCCAGGACAGAGGACAAGGGTGAATAAGAAGTCGAGCGGGGTCATATTTCAGGGCCCAATGTATGGTAGTAGCTGAATCATGGATCACAAACACAGAACTCAGTTCCTAAGGACGGCTTCAATGAGACAACCCACCATGTACTCCTACATGGCCTCTCACTGCTACCTTAACCAAATCGTGTTCACCACTTAGCTCACACACAGTAGGACATGTTTACACACCTCTGATTCATTCCCGATGAATCAGACCTGACACAACTCTAAGCAGTAGCAGGCATGACAAACAAGCATGAATGAGTAGGCACAACAGGGCTTAAAACAACTCCTACTCATGCTAGTGGGTTTCATCTATTTACTGTGGAACGACAGGTCATGCAGAGGATAAAGGGGTTCAGCTACCGCAGCAAGTAACAGATGAATCGTTGTTGTCCTAATGCAGTAAAAGAGAGCAGGAGCGAGAGAGTGGGATTGTATCGGAATGAACAAGGGGGTTTTGCTTGCCTGGCACTTCTGAAGATAACATTGAGTCTTCATCAGTGTCAACGATCACATCGTCGGTACAACGTCTACCGAGGGAGAACAACACCGGCAAACACAGAAGGGAACACAATCAATGCAATGCACAATATGATGCATGATCATGACATGGCAAAATGAATGTGTTTTGGGCTAATGCAACTAGCAACAGATTAAATGAAGTTGGTTTGAATACAAGATTCAAATTCAAACTCCATATGTGATTATTCAAATGCCATTTAATTGATTTGTGCTAAACAGCAGCTATAAGTTGTTCTAACATGCATGAAAATGGTACATATGGATTCCTTGAATTTTTCTGATAATTTTTCATATATAAATTATTTAATTTGGAGTTACGGTTGAATTTCTATGAATTTTAGAAGTTTTAGGCATTTTCTGGAATTTCCTGAATAATATAAATCCAGAAATGAATTATGGCGTCAGCACCACGTCACGGTGACGTCAGCAGGGTCAACTGGGCTGGCTCGGGTCAAACCTGACGTGTGGGGGCCACACGTCAGTGACACAGGACCTAATCCCGGTCAAACCCAGCGCTGACTGGGGTTTGACCAGGGGTGGGGCCCACAGTCAGTGGCCTAGGGGGTTGGTTAGTGCGTCATTAGTGGCTAATGATAGCGCCACGTCACTGGCCACCGGCGTTCGGCCGGCGGCGACCCGAATTGCGGCAGAAGTTCACCGGGGTTGCGCTACGGGCGGCGGCTGGACGCGCGAAGGGCACCAGAAGGTAGCCCGTGCCCGTGCGCATCTAGGGGGGCCAACGGGAGGTGCGGGGGTGGCCGGGGTTCGCCGGAGTGGAGCCCGAGGCGGCGGCCGTAGCTCGGGGTTGGGGCGAGTTAGTGCTACGGTGCGCAAACGAGCGAGGTGAGCGGCTAGCGGGGCGCTACGCGGTGCGGGGAGCGAGTTAGGCATGCCAGGGTGACCAAATGGTCACCGGAGCTACGCCGGCGACGAGCTCAGGCGGCGGCGTGCTACGGCCAGCTATGAAATGGCGGCTACGGCGAGCGGCAAGCCATGGGGTTAGGGGCAAAACGTGCAGGAGCTCACGGTGGTTCGGTTGGGGTAGATGACGAGCTCGGGGAAGCGGAGATGGCGGCGAATCGACGGTGAAGATCCTCGGCGGCCGGCGATGGAAACGGCGATGGTGGCGGCGTTGCAGCGTGTCCGGGACCTTGTGGCTCGGTGGGGAGAAAGAGGGGTTCGAGGCGGAGCCTTTGAGCGCATCGGCGAGGCTAGGGGGTGGCGGTGGCCGCGAGGGAGCTAGTCGATGGCGGCGGCTCCGTTCGGGCGAGTGAGAGAGAGGTCCAGGGGAGAGGATGAGGACGCGGGAGAGTGAGGGAGAGAGGCAGGGAGGTGCGTGGCGTCTCCGGGGCGTTGAGGAGGAAGCAGGAGGTGGCCAGGGGGAAGCAGGAGGTGGCCGAGGCCTCTCGGGCGCGCGCCACGCCTCGCCTCTGCCTACTGGCAGAGGAAGACGACAGGGGGGGGGAGTGGAGATGGGCTGGGCCGTGCTGGGCTAGGTAGGTGGGCGCCAGGTAACTTCCTTCTCTCTCTCTCTTTTATTTCTTTTCTATTTCTGTTATTTTGTTTTTGATTTGATTTAAAATACCAAATCATTTAATAAAATCCTGGAAACAAATATGGGTGCTTTCTGAATTATTTCAGTGACCCTTAACAATTTCCAACATTTATTTGAACATTTAAATTATTTATATTATTTAAATGCCCAAAGTAAAATACAATATGATTTAATTCAAAAATCCAAAAATGACCTAAGAATATATTCATCATTTTTGGCAGAGGTTTCCACCTTAACCAGAAATCATGAACTTTTCTTAGGAACCTTTTGGGTTTATTGAAAAGATTTTAATTCACCCTAGTTGAGTTGATTTAATGCTAGGGTTTGAACATCCCCATTTCAATTTTAGGCAAAATTTAAACATGATGCAACACATGACTAGCTAGCTCAGAGCAAACCAGAAGCTAGGGATGTGACAATATACAAATGTACAATGTCCCAGAGGGGTTAAAAAAGTAAAAAGAGATCTATCTAACCTACCTTACAAAAACTAAGGGTAACAGATCAAGAACATCTCAAGGAGGTAAGAAAGCAATCCATCTAAAAAATTGATCTCTAAATTTTGGTTTGATTCTGTGTGTCATCAAAGTGATATCATGAATAAAATTAGATCTCCATCTGTTGAAAGATGATCTTTCATTTCTGAAAACCTTTCCATTTCTGATTGTCCAAATATTCCAGCAAGCTATGAATACCCCCTCTATAAAGAAAGGCTTAGAAAAATCTCTCCTAGCCTTAATCACAGTCTGTACCTGATCATCACCTGGAGGCCAATATATTTGCAAATAATTTCATATTGTGTGGCTGAATCTGCAATTAAAAAAGAGATGATCTCTATCCTCTCGATTATTTCCTGGACAGAGAACACAAGCAGGTGAGTCAGAGACATTCCAATGCCTATGCAGTAACATGTCCTGAGTGTTGAGCCTGTCCATGATCATCATCCAGGAGAAAACCTTGATTTTCATTATGCAGGAAGAAGCCCAAATCCATTTCAGTAGGGGGTTGGGAATGATATTTCTGTAGACATATTGATAGTAGCTCTTGGCTACATACTGCTTGCCATTATATTTGAGCACCAAGTAGTCTGGCTCAGCTTCCTGACACTTCATGGACTGCACCATGTGATGAACCAGAAGAAGTTCCTGGTGTGCCTGCTGAGACAATGGTAGATGAAAAGGAGTCTCCCACTGTTGGAAATCTTTGAAGTATTTGACTGTGGCCCAAGTATCAATAGCAAAGGAAAATAATCTAGCAAATCTTTGTTTAAGAGGGACAACTGAATTGTCCAATTGCCAATTATCATCCCAGAACAACACAATATCTCCTTGGTTGACCTGAACATAAGTAAACTCTCTGAACTTATCCATTAGTTTGCAAACATCCCTCCACCAGAAAGAACCACATTCTGTAGTAGCTTGTGGAACTCTTTCATGGTAATAAGTATTCCAGATGAGATTCACACAGGGCACATCATGCTTATTGAAAAATTTGTTTAAATGCTTCATAAGCAATGTATCATTTTGAATTCCTAAATTCATAATGCCTAGGCCCCCCTTATTTTTAGGCTTGCACACCAGATCCCATGCAGCAAGGGCTGGCGCCTTGTCATTGCCATTTCTTCTCCATAAGCACTGCCTTTGGATTCTCTGTAACTGTTTTAAAAGCCCAGGGAGAATTTCGAAACTGCATAGGAAGAAGATAGGTAGAGCAGATAGAGCATAGTTTAAGTATTGCAATCTTCCACTTTGAGCAAGAAAGGTGGAGCTATCAGACATTTTGCTCTCCATACTATCAACCAAAGGCATTAGATCCATGATTCAGAGTCTCATCACCCCCACAGGCAGACCAAGATATGTGAAGGGTAGGGATCCAACCTTACAACCAAAAGAGGCAGCCAGCCTAGCTAATTCCACCTCATCCACATTGATGGGCCGCATGTTGGATTTGTGATAATTTATGTGCAGCCCAGTGGATGGGGAAAACTTAAGCATCATGTCTTTAAGAGCCAACAACTGGTCCTCCTCAGCAGATAAAATGATCAGAGTGTCGTCAACATATTGCATAATAGGATAATCAGGATCATGGTTGGGGATTGGCAGCTTTAGAATTCCTCTGTGCAGCAGATCGCTTACAACAGATTGCAAAATGTCAGCAGCCAGAACAAACAGTAAAGGAGAAAAAGGATCACCCTGTTTGACCCCCTTTTACAAGCAAAGTGTTTCCCAGGTACTCCATTCAGGAGGACTGAAGAAGTATCCATTTCTCAGGCAAACCCTTAAGTCTAAGTATTAGGAAAATAGCCTCATGATCAATAGAATCAAAGGCCTTTCAAAGTCCAATTTGAGGATAACAATTTTCCTTTTGGATTGGTGACATTGATGCAGATATTCCAAAGTCCAAGATACACAATCCTGGATGGTCCTAGATTTGATAAAACCATACAGATTTTTGTGTATGCATCTCATAATCTCCAACTGAAATCTATCAGCAGCCATCTTAAAACTGTATTTCAGTCCCATACTAGTAAGAGATATAGGTCTAAAATCATTAACAGTCTCAGGGACATGCACTTTTGGTAGGAGTGTTATATAAGATTCATTAATGTTCTCCAAATTAGTTGTTCCCTCATGGAAAGCCTTGGCTAACTCATAGAAATCATGACAAATGATTGGCCAACACTTCTTGAAGAAAAGACCATTAAAACCTGTGACAGCCTGGTTTTTGCCCTCTCTTCTTTGCCTGATTTTCAGTTGGTTTGAATTTGAATTTTTCGAGTTTTGACTCTTTTCATATGGACTTAACCACTTGGGTACCCCTTGGCTTTCACCCAAGTGCCTCATTTCTATCTCTAACCATTATTCCATCTCTGTTTAAACCCAAAATAGTATTTGGAATATTTTTCTTTAATGAAAAATACTCATTTTCCCCTCTTAAACCCTAGCTAGCTCAATGTGCTCCAAAGCAACCCCAATTTTTCTTGCCCATAAAATTCTGAGAATAATCCCAATTATTCTTTGAACCCTAGGGCACCTTTGTGAGCAAAAATATTTCATCACTTTTTGGAATATTTTTTCCACAGAAAATATTTTTTGTTCTGTACAGAAATGGTAGTTTCTTCAGCAACTACCGTTTTACTTGGTCCATTGTAGCTGGTTTTTCTTATGCATCAACGGCTTAGTAGATGATTGCTAGCCTCCAAAGCCCAACCCTCAACTCCCAGTGGTTTGACCACAGTAAGCTCTCAAAGTTACTGTCCAGAAACTTACCAGGAGTGTAAAATCATTTTTAATGCACATAAGACACAACCCAAGCATGGTAACGTTCAAAACTACCACGAACAACATGCCAGACATGAAGTTTGGGCTTAGGTCGTCCTGAGGTCATAGTTTAGGTGTTGACCGCATTCGTCCAGGCGTGCTGGCATGCAAACAACATGCTCTGAGTGCAGCCGAGTGCTCTGTTGCATGCGTGCTCGCTGCCCCGCCTGCCTGAGCGTGCCAAACCACGCCACCATCATCGTCCGAACGCCCTTAACTCCACCCTGGCACTCGCCAACGCCGGAGCTCGCCGCAGTGGGCACGGGCACGGTCCGGCCAATGCAACAGTGCGGTGCGCACTTGTCACATCCCTAGCTGCTGGTAGTGCTCTAGGCTAGCTCATGTGTGCATCATGTTTAAATTCTGAAAATTTGAACTGAGGAATTCAGAAGCCTCAAAACTTAAATAAAAGAGGGGCAAGAAACCCTAAAATTGCAATCAGTAAATCCAAAATGCCCTAGAAATAGCTCTGACAATTTTGGCAAGAGTTATAAATCAAACCAAAATTTTGGGACATTTCTAAGGAATTATTGGGCTCTGATTTTAAATCAATATTTTATTTGAATTTGGAGTTATATTCATCATATATAATGAATATATTTTCAAATGACCTGAGATATTTTATTATGTGTGGAGAAGTCCATTAGGTGACTTAAAAATATCCAGGGAAGTTTTGGCACTGTTTTCAAATTCTGTTTGAATTAAAATTCAGTGCCAATTGAATAAAACAGAACAAAAATAGAAAAAGTAAATAAAAAAAGAGAGAGAGAGAGAAGCCCAGCTTACCTGGCCTCACCCGTGCAGCCCACCAGAACTGGCCAGCTGGCCAGCCCATCTGGCCGGCCCAGCCCACCTCCTCCCCCTTGTCTTCTTCCTCCTCTGCCAGGAGGACGAACAGAGGCGTGGCGCGCGCCCGAGAGGCCTCGGCCACCTCCTGCTTCCCCCCCTGGCCACCTCCTGCCTGGTTGCCTCCCTCCTCGACGCCCGGAGACGCCACGCCACCCCCTCGGACCCCTCTCACTCTTCCTCGAGGCCCCGCCCCTCTGCTCTTTCTCTCTCGCCCGAACCCGAACGCAGCCGTCGCCGCCGACGAGAACCACCGCGGCCATGGACTCTCCCTCGTTCCCTTAAGCATCCCAGAGGTTCCGCCTCGACCCCCTCTTCCTCTCCACCAACCCATGCCCCGCCGGACGCCCTGCATCACCGCCCACGCCATCTTCCCCATCTCCGGCCGCCCGAGATCGCCGTCGTTGATTCGTCGTCACCAAGCCATCCCCGAGCCCGCTCCGACACTGCCGCAACCACCGTGAGCTACCGCTCCTTCTCCCCCTCTCTGTTCTCTCGTTTGCACGCTGCAGCTGCCACTTTGCCGACGACCGGAGCTCGCTGCCGCCGGCCATGTTGCCGTCGCGGCCATAGCTTGTTTCGGCCGCATCCGAGCACGGCTTTGAGCTCATGGGGCTCACAGGAAGCCCATGCGCAGGTCAGCTTGTCCAAAACCCCACCAGGGCCTCGCGCCCGTTACCACCCGAACTCCGGCGCCGCCGCGAGCTCCGTTCCGACGAGCCCCGGCGTTCCCGCAGCCTCCCACCTACCCCATCAGATGCGGGAGAGCCCGGGCTACGCCCTGGTGCCCTCAGCCGCCGCCCCCGTCGCCTTTAGCGCAAGTCCGGCGCGTTGCCGCCGCCATTTTGGTCGCCGCCGGCGTAAGTCCGGCGATGATGACGTGGGCATCATTAGCGGCTAACCCCCCCACACTAACCAACCCCCTAGGCCACTGACAGCGGGCCCCACCCCTGGTCAAACCCCAGTCAGCGCTGGGTTTGACCGGGATTAGCTCCTGTGTCACTGACGTGTGGCCCCCACACGTCAGGTTTGACTCTGAGCGCCCAGTTGACCATGCTGACGTCACTGTGACGTGGGGCTGACGCAATAAGTATTTTCTGGATTTAAAAATAATCAGGAAATTCCAGAAAATGCCTAAAACTTCAATAAATCATAGAAAATTAACCGTAACTCCAAATTAAATAAATTATA
Source organism: Triticum aestivum (assembly GCF_018294505.1). Classification (NCBI taxonomy): domain Eukaryota; kingdom Viridiplantae; phylum Streptophyta; class Magnoliopsida; order Poales; family Poaceae; genus Triticum; species Triticum aestivum. The sequence continues at coordinate 241,416,562 of NC_057801.1, forward strand.
TATGAAAAATTATCAGAAAAATTCAAGGAATCCATCTGTACCATTTTCATGCATGTTAGAACAACTTATCACTACTGTTTAGGACAAATGAAGTGAATGACATTTAAATAACCACTTCATTTAATCTGGTTTTAGGTGCATTAGCCCAAAACACATTCATATTGCCATGTCATGATCATGCATCATATTGTGCATTGCATTGATTGTGTTCCATTCTGTGTTGCCGGTATTTGTCCCCTCTCGATAGACGTGATACCGATGATGTGATCGTTGACACTGATGAAGACTCAATGTTATCTTCAGAAGTGCCAGGCAAGCAAAACCCCCTTGTTCATTCCGATAAAATCCCACTCTCTCGCTCCTGCTCTCTTTTACTGCATTAGGACAACAACAACATATTTGATACTTGCTGCGGTAGCTGAACCCTTTATCATTTGCATGACCTGTCGTTGCCACAGTAAATAGATGAAACCCACTAGCATGAGTAGGAGTTGTTTGAGCCCTGATGTGCCTACTCATTCATGCTTGTTTGTCATGCCTGCTACTGCTTAGAGTTGAGTCAGGTCTGATTCATCGAGGATGAATCAGAGGCATGTGAACATGTCCCAATGTGTGTAAGCTAAGTGTGTGAACACGATTTGGTAAAGGTAGCGGTGAGAGGCCATGTAGGAGTACATGGTGGGTTGTCTCATTGCAGCCGTCCTCAGGAACTGAGTTCTGTGTTTGTGATCCATGATCAGTTACTACCACACATTGGGCTCCGGGCGCTCCAAGCCCTCTCGACTTATTAATCAACATGATCTCTGTCCAGGAGTTGCAACTAGTTTCTGGTGTTTGTAGGTAGTGTTAGTAGTCTACCAAGTGGCACCCGGTACAGGTGGGCTTGGGACAGACTAGGCACAGTGGCCCGGTGTACCAAGTGGCACCCGGTTGGTGGGCTTGGGAACCCTGCACACATCGTTTGGGGCCGTAAGCGACACCCCGGCAAGATAAGCGTGAGTGCTATGGATGGCGTTCTCGTAGGGAGACGGGAGCGGATCCATAGTGGTGTATTGATATGGTGAATATGTGGACTCGTGTGCGCCACCTCAAAAGAGTTACTTGCAGTCGTAGTTCAGGTTAGCCACTGAGTCAAAGCTGGCTTGCTGCAGTCAAACTCCACCATCCCCTTTGTTGATAATGATGCATATGTAGATAGTTCTGATGTAAGTCTTGCTGGGTACATTTGTACTCACGTTTGCCTATTTTATGTTTTTGCAGAGAGACTTCAGTCTCACTAGTAATTCCGCGTGGTTTTCGACGTTTAGCTTGTTACCTCAGCTACGATCTTGTGCCCTCGGCAGGATCTGATAGATAGTCAGGCTTCTCAGCCTTTTTCATTTATAGATGTCTGTACTCAGACATGATAGCTTCCGTTTGTGTTTTGACTTGTATGCTCTGAATGTTGGGTCGTGAGACCCCTGTTTGTAATATCTCGCTGCTCGGAGCCTATTGAATAAATTACTTGAGTCATAGAGTCATGTTGTGATGCTATGCTGTATTTGCACATATCGAGCATATTGTGTGTATGTTATTGAAATGCTTGGTATGTGTGGGGTCTGACCATCTAGTTGTTTATCTTTAGTAGCCTCTCTTACCGGGAAATGTCTCCTAGTGTTTCCACTGAGCCATGGTAGCTTGCTACTGCTCCGGAACACTTAGGCTGGCCGGCATGTGTCCTTCTTCGTTCCTGTGTCTGTCCCTTCGGGGAAATGTCACGCGATGAATACCGGAGTCCTGTTAGCCTGCTACAGCCCGGTTCACCGGAGTCCTGCTAGCCCAGTGCTACAGCCTGGATTCACTCGCTGATGACCGACACGTTCGATGCTGGGTCATGGATGCCTGTCCCTGTAAGTCTGTGCCACTTTGGATTTACGACTAGCCATGTCAGCCCGGGCTCCTTATCATATGGATGCTAGCGACACTGTCATATACGTGTGCCAAAAGGCGCAAACGGTCCCGGGCAAAGGTAAGGCGACACCCAGGGAATACCGTGCGTGAGGCCGCAAAGTGATATGAGGTGTTACATGCTAGATCGATGTGGCATTGAGTCGGGGTCCTGACAGCGTTGGTATCAGAGCTTGACTGCCTGTAGGATTACCAAGCCAAACTGGTCGAAGTTGAGTCTAGAAATTCTTTAGTTACATAAGGGAATTGATTGTGGGATGGAACGTAAGGCTCTTTTACTCCTTATACCTTATGCCCTTCTGATTTGAGTCATCTTATCTTCCTGCGGGGTTAAGGAACTAGGCCATCTCTTCTTTCTATCAGGATCACGCGTTACTAATCCGTAGACTTATAAGATTGTTGGATTTAAGCTTGAGTTCAGTTCCTACGACTTCTGTATGTTAACTGTTGATCTCGGAACCTTGATATTGTGCTTCTGAGTGGCTATGCCACCATTTTTGTAGCATGTCTCCAATCTTTTGAGCATTTACCGCCGTTATGCTGTCCGAGTCATCCCAGGTTTCTAAATAGTCGGATGCAATTGCAAATCCCTTCCTCCTGTTTCCGATGTGCCTTTGGTCAGATTAATCACACAAATCAGTGAGTTGAGGTACTTTATTGCCTTGACATATATGTTGGAGCTACTATTATGACCCTAGGTGTTTTAGGGAGTCACCTAGTAATCTAGCAATGTTTTGTGTTCCCAGTGTGAAGATTCTGGCCATCATTCTCGTAAGCATCCCGTGATGCCACTTAGTTAGTAGGCATTTCACTTCTGGGTTTTCGACCCGAGATTCACTCTACCTACTTCATGTTGATAGTAATTGCTAGTGCCTTTAGGATATTAGTAACCTTTGCGATAGTCCTTGAAGTCCGTGGTATCTTCTTCTTCCAAATACCATGAACTACTTATGTCAGAAGTTCCTCGTTGAACTGAACGACCACAGCCAGAGTGCTCTTGATGAATTCTCCATTATATGTTATGACTCTGCCAGTTCTACCTTTCTGCACGGGTTATCCAGAAGAAATATGTTGAACTTGGTTCGACATACTAATCTATGCATTCACAACTCAGAAAATCATATGTTCCTTTGAGTTGTCCCTCTTTAGTTGTTTTCTGGCCCTCGTCTATCAATTGATAGTCAGGAGTAATTGTGCATTCGTGTTATCAATGCTTATTACCCTTTGGTCCGTCAAGCCATTCTGTCCTGAATGACTTGGAGAAACAAACTCCAATACCTCATCCATATCCAGGATTGGGTCAAAGAAGTTGTGCTCCGCAGATCAAATTGCTAATCCAGCTTTTGCTCTGTTTTACCTTGGAGTATTACCATTTTTATATCGGGAATGTTATAGGAATTGCACACCATCCTATGAACTCTTGGTACAGTGATACCTCTTGCCATCATTAGTCATTCCTCGGTCTTCGTGTTGATGCAACCGGAATACCGATAAATGAATTGTGATGTGTGAAATCAATACGCCTAGCAACCTCGTTGCTGGGTAGTTACAGGATAATAATTTCATTCATAGCGTGTTGGTTTTGAATCATCCTTCTAAGACTGATCGTGCTACCTAGTCCTTATTTTGGTGCACCTTTCGATTGATGAGTTAGGATCTTGTCAAGTCCTCACCCATTTGATCATATCGTCTTTCCCTCAAAAGCGAGATTGTTCTCGAGCTTAGTAACATATCGGTGGTTCGTGATTTTCCGAATATCTTCTCGGAAGTATTACCAGGTTGTTCCCTGACTGTTATGTTGAGCTCGTGATCAAGTTGGTTTCTTGTGAACCACCTTCTCTCCAAGAATCGGTGTTAGATATCCCTGAGCTAGTTGGTTAAGCTAGACAACAACTTGGAGAGTTGGAAGATAAAAGCTTGTCCGACTTAGTTCATGTTAAGGGATATCTTTTTGTGTGTGTGTGTGTGTGTGTTGAAGAAAGATGATATCTTCATCAATTGGTCCTTGTGAACAATTGTTGGATCTATTGTCTTACCCAAACCTTTGATTGAGTATGGGCTATCATCCAATCAGACCAGAACCAACGATATTCGTAAGGTTGTCTTACCCGTGGTTGATCCCTCGAGCATACACCATTATATCTTTTGGGTCTGACCAATGCTATCACCGTGTTCACATGATGGTGGAAGTCCAGTGATATGGAAATTCCGATGAGTTGTTGTTGAGCTCATTGACAACATCCTTATCTCCTCCATGATGTTGTTGAACATTAAGTTAGTGTTGGAAACTTTTGAAAGCATTTTCTTCATGCTAGCTCATGAAGTACATGTTTGATGAAAGGAGTGACTTCCTTTGATTCACGTGCATTTTGATGTAAGTTGCCGTCGTGAATTCGAGAAAGTTTGTTTTTGCTCTTTTGGAATCATCCCAAGTCGGTCATGCACGCGCGAAGAATTCTGTGGTCTGTTAGACTGATCATCTTCATTCCATATGTGTCCCGAGCACACCAAGCCACTGATTGATTTGTTCAAGGAGAAGAAGTTCCTTCATAAGAGCTAATCATATGACTTATGCAAGGACTTCGTTATCCACGGCGATGGATCCCAACCAGAACTCGGTAGTGTTTTATTGTAAGACTACCATGTGATCATGTTTGTCTGAGACAACATGTTCACACGTGCGTAGCAGAACCAGCTCATGTTTTGGAGCTTACTATCGTAGTTCATTTCCCGAGAATCTCGCAACGTCATCTCGTCGATTTGTGTTGCAAACTTTCGTTTTTCTTCCTAGACTCGATGAGTCTGAAATATCCTGACACCAACCAGATCTGAATCTCAGGCAGATATGATGGTTTGGAACATTTCCCAAGAACTATAATATTGGTCTCACGATAACCGGTAAAGTGGATGTCGTGGCCAACACACCCCGCTGGGAGACCTAATATCGTAGTATCTTGATTGAGGAAGTTGGCCACCTCCCCATAGGGATTTCGTAGGATTTACTCCCTAGTTGCCCCTATGGATTTTGAGATCCCGAAGTCCGACCTTTACTTGATGTTCTAGTGAGCAAACCATATCTATGATTGGGTTACACTAGCACGTCAAGGAGAACATTAGAAGCGGAGTGCTAAATGTCTCTCGGTCGATCATCCAGATTTTGTTTCCTTGGCCTCGCTAGGGTGAAATCTGAGTTGATGTTATCTTCCTATGCATCTGCATCGTCCATCGTTGTTCATCATGGTGGTATGTTGTGTTGCCAGGATCCTTGACACGGATGTTGGTAAAACCTTGATGAATATGGAAATGCTCAAGTTCTTGAGAGCACGCACAAGTGCTAGGTGTTATCATCGGCACTAACTGGGTTTGCTCTCAGTTTCCTCGGCAATGCTATGATCTTTTCAAAACAGTGAATTCACTCCCTGCTGTTGGGTTCTTCCCCAGTTACCAGAATCATTCCTAGCATTTGCATTTTGTTCCTAGCTTGCACCGCCAATGCGCCATTCTACCATGGGTCTCTTCCATTTCTGGTGGCAAGCAAATTCATCCATTACGTTGTCTTCAACAAGGTAATCCACATCATCCAAGTTCGAGTATGCCATTCTACCGAACCCCTCTAAAATGATCGCTTGTGATTGCCTTAGGCTAGTATAAAGAGTTTCAATGATCTTTGAATCAAAAGTAATTCTTTTTGCCACTTAAGGTAATAATCTATGAATCACCCTCCTCCAGGATGTTTCTTCGTGGTATCATGGCAACTCAACTCCTCGCTACGTTGACAATCGTTTACCACCTTCTTAAGCGTGAAGTTGTTGTCTACCTAGTGAACCTTCGTCATCCGTTTCTTTCCACCCCTCTTGATGTGTATCTCGTGTCTCAACCCGAGAGATGGTTCTATGTCTCATTCCGTGAGTTAATCCTGAGTTGTTCGATCTTCGAGGAGACCGATCCTTCTAGAGTTTTCCTTTCCTCTTCTTGTCATGATTAGCTGAAGTTCTCAGAGCAAGACGACAAGACAAAGATGGTGTTCAAATCAATGTTCAATTGAAGTGCACCCTGGATCGTGAAGATTGTGCTAGGTCGCGTTCCCCCTCCACATTACCCTACACTTGAATCTCGAGACGAGATTCTTGTTTAGTGGGGGTGAGTTGTCACATCCCTAGCTGCTGGTAGTGCTCTAGGCTAGCTCATGTGTGCATCATGTTTAAATTCTGAAAATTTGAACTGAGGAATTCAGAAGCCTCAAAACTTAAATAAAAGAGGGGCAAGAAACCCTAAAATTGCAATAAGTAAATCCAAAATGCCCTAGAAATGGCTCTGACAATTTTGGCAAGAGTTATAAATCAAACCAAAATTTTGGGACATTTCTAAGGAATTATTGGGCTCTGATTTTAAATCAATATTTTATTTGAATTTGGAGTTATATTCATCATATATAATGAATATATTTTCAAATGACCTGAGATATTTTATTATGTGTGGAGAAGTCCATTAGGTGACTTAAAAATATCCAGGGAAGTTTTGGCACTGTTTTCAAATTCTGTTTGAATTAAAATTCAGTGCCAATTGAATAAAACAGAACAAAAATAGAAAAAGTAAATAAAAAAGAGAGAGAGAGAGAGAAGCCCAGCTTACCTGGCCTCACCCGTGCAGCCCACCAGAACTGGCCAGCTGGCCAGCCCATCTGGCCGGCCCAGCCCACCTCCTCCCCCTTGTCTTCTTCCTCCTCTGCCAGGAGGACGAACAGAGGCGTGGCGCGCGCCCGAGAGGCCTCGGCCACCTCCTGCTTCCCCCCCTGGCCACCTCCTGCCTGGTTGCCTCCCTCCTCGACGCCCGGAGACGCCACGCCACCCCCTCGGACCCCTCTCACTCTTCCTCGAGGCCCCGCCCCTCTGCTCTTTCTCTCTCGCCCGAACCCGAACGCAGCCGTCGCCACCGACGAGAACCACCGCAGCCATGGACTCTCCCTCGTTCCCTTAAGCATCCCAGAGGTTCCGCCTCGACCCCCTCTTCCTCTCCACCAACCCATGCCCCGCCGGACGCCCTGCATCGCCGCCCACGCCATCTTCCCCATCTCCGGCCGCCCGAGATCGCCGTCGTTGATTCGTCGTCACCAAGCCATCCCCGAGCCCGCTCCGACGCTGCCGCAACCACCGTGAGCTACCGCTCCTTCTCCCCCTCTCCGTTCTCTCATTTGCACGCCGCAGCTGCCACTTTGCCGACGACCGGAGCTCGCTGCCGCCGGCCATGTTGCCATCGCGGCCATAGCTTGTTTCGGCCGCATCCGAGCACGGCTTTTAGCTCGTGGGGCTCACAGGAAGCCCATGCGCATCTCAGCTTGTCCAAAACCCCACCAGGGCCTCGTGCCCGTTACCACCCGAACTCCGGCGCCGCCGCGAGCTCCGTTCCGACGAGCCCCGGCGTTCCCGCAGCCTCCCACCTACCCCATCAGATGCGGGAGAGCCCGGGCTACGCCCCGGTGCCCTCAGCCGCTGCCCCCGTCGCCTTTAGCGCAAGTCCGGCGCGTTGCCGCCGCCATTTTGGTCGCCGCCGGCGTAAGTCCGGCGATGATGACGTGGGCATCATTAGCGGCTAACCCCCCCCCCCACACTAACCAACCCCCTAGGCCACTGACAGCGGGCCCCACCCCTGGTCAAACCCCAGTCAGCGCTGGGTTTGACCGGGATTAGCTCCTGTGTCACTGACGTGTGGCCCCCACACGTCAGGTTTGACTCTGAGCGCCCAGTTGACCCTGCTGACGTCACTGTGACGTGGGGCTGACGCAATAAGTATTTTCTAGATTTAAAAATAATCAGGAAATTCCAGAAAATGCCTAAAACTTCAATAAATCATAGAAAATTAACCGTAACTCCAAATTAAATAAATTATATATGAAAAATTATCAGAAAAATTCAAGGAATCCATCTGTACCATTTTCATGCATGTTAGAACAACTTATCACTACTGTTTAGGACAAATGAAGTGAATGACATTTAAATAACCACATATGGAGTTTGAATTTGAATCTTGGATTCAAACCAACTTCATTTAATCTGGTTTTAGGTGCATTAGCCCAAAACACATTCATATTGCCATGTCATGATCATGCATCATATTGTGCATTGCATTGATTGTGTTCCCTTCTGTGTTGCCGGTATTTGTCCCCTCTCGATAGACCTGATACCGATGATGTGATCGTTGACACTGATGAAGACTCAATGTTATCTTCAGAAGTGCCAGGCAAGCAAAACCCCCTTGTTCATTCCGATAAAATCCCACTCTCTCGCTCCTGCTCTCTTTTACTGCATTAGGACAACAACGACATATTTGATACTTGCTGCGGTAGCTGAACCCTTTATCCTTTGCATGACCTGTCATTGCCACAGTAAATAGATGAAACCCACTAGCATGAGTAGGAGTTGTTTGAGCCCTGATGTGCCTACTCATTCATGCTTGTTTGTCATGCCTGCTACTGCTTAGAGTTGAGTCAGGTCTGATTCATCGGGGATGAATCAGAGGCGTGTGAACATGTCCCAATGTGTGTGAGCTAAGTGTGTGAACACGATTTGGTAAAGGTAGCAGTGAGAGGCCATGTAGGAGTACATGGTGGGTTGTCTCATTGCAGCCGTCCTCAGGAACTGAGTTCTGTGTTTGTGATCCATGATCAGTTACTACCACACATTGGGCTCCGGGCGCTCCAAGCCCTCTCGACTTATTAATCAACATGATCTCTATCCAGGAGTTGCAACTAGTTTCTGGTGTTTGTAGGTAGTGTTAGTAGTCTACCAAGTGGCACCCGGTACAGGTGGGCTTGGGACAGACTAGGCACAGTGGCCCGGTGTACCAAGTGGCACCCGGTTGGTGGGCTTGGGAACCCTGCACACATCGTTTGGGGCCGTAAGCGACACCCCGGCCGGATCTCCTTGCGGATGGAACCCGAATAGGCGATAAACCTAGACTAGAGACTTGTTCGGTTAGTCCTGTCGTGGCCGACTCCCTCGCCCGGCTTCCGCTTGAAGGTTGCCGAGGTACATGACGTGTACAGGGCGGTAAGTGGCGAGAGCGTGTGTGAAGAAGTACACCCCTGCAGGGTTATCATTATCTATTCGAATAGCCGGATTCCTCGGATATGGAAATGTGGACCCCTTGTACAGTTCATAGACAAGTGAAAGTGGATACTCTAAAACACGCAAGATAAGCGCGAGTGCTATGGATGGCGTTCTCGTAGGGAGACGGGAGCGGATCCATAGTGGTGTATTGATATGGTGAATATGTGGACTCGTGTGCGCCACCTCAAAAGAGTTACTTGCAGTCGTAGTTCAGGTTAGCCACTGAGTCAAAGCTGGCTTGCTGCAGTCAAACTCCACCATACCCTTTGTTGATAATGATGCATATGTAGATAGTTCTGATGTAAGTCTTGCTGGGTACATTTGTACTCACGTTTTCCTATTTTATGTTTTTGCAGAGAGACTTCAGTCTCACTAGTAATTCCGCGTGGTTTTCGACGTTTAGCTTGTTACCTCAGCTACGATCTTGTGCCCTCGGCAGGATCTGATAGATAGTCAGGCTTCTCAGCCTTTTTCATTTATAGATGTCTGTACTCAGACATGATAGCTTCCGTTTGTGTTTTGACTTGTATGCTCTGAATGTTGGGTCGTGAGACCCCTGTTTGTAATATCTCACTCCTCGGAGCCTATTGAATAAATTACTTGAGTCATAGAGTCATGTTGTGATGCTATGCTGTATTTGCACATATCGAGCATATTGTGTGTATGTTATTGAAATGCTTGGTATGTGTGGGGTCTGACCATCTAGTTGTTTATCTTTAGTAGCCTCTCTTACCGGGAAATGTCTCCTAGTGTTTCCACCGAGCCATGGTAGCTTGCTACTGCTCCGGAACACTTAGGCTGGCCGGCATGTGTCCTTCTTCGTTCCTGTGTCTGTCCCTTTGGGGAAATGTCACGCGATGAATACCGGAGTCCTGTTAGCCTGCTACAGCCTAGTTCACCGGAGTCCTGCTAGCCCAGTGCTACAGCCTGGATTCACTCGCTGATGACCGACACGTTCGATGCTGGGTCATGGATGCCTGTCCCTGTAAGTCTGTGCCACTTTGGATTTACGACTAGCCATGTCAGCCCGGGCTCCTTATCATATGGATGCTAGCGACACTGTCATATATGCGTGCCAAAAGGCGCAAACGGTCCCGGGCAAAGGTAAGGCGACACCCGGGGAATACCGTGCGTGAGGCCGCAAAGTGATATGAGGTGTTACATGCTAGATCGATGTGGCATTGAGTCGGGGTACTGACAGCACTGTGCTCGTCGCCTTCCTCTCGCCCCTGTGCTCGTCCCCGTTCGCCAATAGTTCACGCATGAGCTGTGTCTTCTTCTCCCCCTCTCACTAACGTCGTTCGTCGCCGGGCACCGTGGCCAGGTGTCCACCGGCGGAGCCCGAACCTGCCTCGATGCTCGGCTATAAATAGGGCCATCCCCAGCCTCCTCAAGCACCATCCACCACTCCCACACACTCCACAAGCGCGTAGAAAGCAATAGCCTGGCCGGGCAGGCCGCGGGCCGCTGTCCTCAAGCTTGATCTCGCTGGCGATCCCCTCAGGTCATCTCCACAGTTCTATCCCCTCCCAGGCTAGGGCAACCCTTCCAGGGCCTCCGCCACTCTCTGGTGGTGCCGTTCCGCCTGGTTGGAGCCCCTGGAGTCGCCTCTGGTCGCCATCGTCTTCGTCTCCGGCGACCTCCGCTCTCTGCCTCCGCTGGAGAGGCTGATTACGGTGCCGTCCGACCAACCCTAGCTACTCTATGGGTATGGGCAGGTGCGCCTTTGTCTCCTCTCTCGATCCCTCCCTCTCGTTTTGGCCAAGGAGCCCTCGCCACCGGCGTGCGCTCCGGCGAAGCTGCGCCGTCCTCTGTTTCCCTCCTCTCCCCCCCTCACCTGACTAGCGCGGCTCGATAGTCAGCCACTCAGTACACGCGTGAAGCGGTATGACTGGTGGCGCCCTGAGGCTTTACGCCTTCGACGTCACCCCCCCTCAGTCTGTTTATTTAAATTCAAATTTTAATTTAATCCAGAGAACTTCAAACAGCCACAACTTTTTAACCATAAGTCCAAATGAATTGATTCCTTTTGCATTGTGTTCTTTGTCCAGAAATCTAGCAGCTCACCAAAGATGGGATTTTTCCTTGCTGTCTAGATTTTCTGGTGAATTTCAGAAGGTTTCTTAATGATGTCTTTTGTGTTTTTAAATTTTTTCAGAGGGTGAGGCTTGTCTTGAGGACCACCAGGAGGTTTGTAACCTCATCTGCACTAAGGCAAGCCACAACAACATTTTCATGGTGCCATTACAATATTTGTGGTTTTCTACTTGAATGAATGATTATCCATGCATTTAAATTATTATTATGTTATTTATATTCTGTTAGATGCTTGTTTGGTGAATATGCTTGATTTATAGAAAGTTTGAAGTTAACTTAGTTGGTAAAGAAACTAGGATTTAGTTTTTGGGAGATGAAAGAATGATATGGTTATGAATATAAATAATTAGTGGAGTTATTTTCTTGCATGAGTAAAAATGATAAATTTGCTAGAAAAGATTCTGTTTAAAGTGAGGTTTAATCTTAACCAGAGAAGTGTCATGAGTTGTTGATGCTTATGCTTAGTGTGGATATAGTTGACTCAGTCATTTCTGTTGATATGTGATGCATGTGTTAGTGTTGCATGTCATGGCATTATGACACCGGTTATTTTCACTTTAAGTTGAACCTGATGACAACTAAACTTGAATATACTGTTGACCGGGTCATGGTGCCACTGAAATGAGTCTTTCCCAGTGCAACCACATTTGCCTTTATGGGAAGGCCTTTATTCGGTCTGTTGTCTCTGGTCGGTGCCTCCAACTATGGAAGGTTATGGGCGTGCGCACGCTGGCCCGGTAAGCAGACATAACCTTGTGTGCCTGTTGTTGAGTTTATGGTACCGGGTCCCCATGTGGAATCGTTTATGTTTTGTCCACGACGGTGGTCGTTGTGTCTTTGGTACACACGAGGCCACCCAGGACTAGCCCGATGGGGAGTGAGTCGGAGTGTCCGGGAGAGTGTCATGGCAATGGAGGGGTTTCGTCGGAATGCCGTTGGTCCACCCGAATGGGAGTACGAGGCCATGGGTTCCGTGGTGTGGGTCCAGTGTGCTACCTCTGCAGAGTGTATTAATCTATCAATTGCCGAGTCCACGGTTACGGAGACGCTCGGAAGTAGGTCACACCGTGGGTTAACGTTTAATAAATTTTGCACACTAAGTTATGAACTTTGCACTATTGATGATGACGGAAAGGTCATCTTGTTATTTTAGACCAAGTGTTGGTCATGGTTGTGATCGCCGGAAGGATCACTGTTTGAGACCAAATATTGGTCATGGTTGTGATCGCCGGAAGGATCACGAGATGTCTGTAGTTGATACCTTGAGGTTGGTACATTTGTGATCCAAGAGCGATCACGATTGGTAAGCTAGTCTGAGGGACTTTTATCACAAGAGCATGATCACAGCATGTTGGATATATTGTTGCATTATTATGACCTGGTTAATTATCATGATATTGTTTGTCATTATATTTATGCTTGTTGTGAGCTTGCAAGTACATTCAATGTACTGACCTGGCGTGTCATGCCAGATTTCAGGAAATTCTCGTTGGAAAGGAGTGTTGTCCGAGTCTAGATCGTGTCCACAGCGGTGTCCCTGTGCTATGGAGTTCCGCTACGACGTTCTTTCGCTGCCGCGTAGTTGTCATGATCGAGACCACTTTATGTTCACTAAATAATGTACAATATTGTTCAGCCGCACCATGTGTGCCGCTTGGCCTCGCTAGCATTTGCAATATAAACTCTGATCCTCTAGCATCAATAAAGCGGTTGTTTTCTGTACCAAGATGTTGTGTGTTGCCAGAAGACAAGGTCTCTGGGCTGGCAATGCATGGTGAACCGGTTGCTCTGAGCCGGGGTGCCACAACGCTTGGTATCAGAGCCGCGCTCACTGTAGGCCACGCTAGACTACGATGTGTTAACTGGACGTTAGATATGAGTTTTAGTTGAGTGTCGGTAGCATTTGTAGCTGGTTGTTGCGTTGCATGTACTTGTTTATTTTTATGCTAACCTACTAATGGTTGTGAGTGTAGATGGCTCCAGTGCCGTATCCGTGCCAGTTGCAGCTGATGCCGTACATGTCACCGCATCTCCTTCGTAACGTGTGGCGTCGGCTGTACCCCCTCAACGACGACCCAGCCTATCGTGTGTACCGGGAGCATCTAGCTTACTCAGTGTATGAATATCACGCCATGGTTACTCTTCGCACCAGTTCCGATTCCAACACTTACACTCCTACCTCTCGGAGCGGTTACGCTTCTACCGCTTCTCAGGCTGTCCAGTTTGATGCATTCGAGGTCCTTGTCGAGCTTCGGTACAATGAGGTCCAGATGCAGAACCACCCAGGTTTCTACTACTATCCTTCTCTACACGATAATGGTTGTGTCCATTTCCCTATCATTGATCCGGAATCTGATAGTGTTGCTAGCCACCTTTCTCGTTACATCACTGCTAGCTATCTTATGATCCATGAGTTGGCTCGAGAGCTGATTCGTGCTCGTACTACTTTAGCCTCTACTAGATCTGTCACTGCTCCAGCATCTGTGGGGTTTATTCCTTATATTCCAGCCAGTTCTAGTTCCCCTGTTTCACCAGTTACTCCCCCGAGTAGCTCGGGCACTGCGACCGTGAGTCCTCTTAGTGCTCCTGCTAAGTGGGTTTCACTTCTCGCTATTCCTGCAGCTCCGATGCTTCACCCTACACCTGCCCTAGAGGGGGAGCCCTCGATGCAGCGTCGTCGTGTCACCTTTGACCCAGAGGTCTCAGTTAACCATGTCAGCTCAGGATCCGAGTCCGCTTCAGGAGAGGATCCCGCAGCACCAGCAGAGCAGTAGAGCTTCTAAATATTCGCAGTCGTCAGGATGGTGTACGAGTGTAGTCGTACGAGTCCTGAGTTTTTTTTTTCATGTATGAGAGTTGTTGAACCTGGCATGTTGTTTATCTTTCATGTATGAGTCTATGTATAATTATGTTGGAACTCTATTTTATTCGTCGTATTTCCTTCGTCTTTTTGGTTTTTCTGGGGCTTTTGTTGCCGGCTTTCCCCAATTTATTTTGAATCTTTCTCATCTCGGTTGTGTTGCCTTGGGAAAAATCGCAATAGGATGACACGAGGAGGCAGCAATAGCAACATTCGTGAGGGTTCTCCTGTTCGTCGTTCCGCACGACAGGCAGGACACTCCCCCGAGCCGTATGTTCCACCACCGCCTCCACCGCCAAATCCGCCATCCACCGAGCAAATTCTGCGTATGTTTGAGGAAAGAAGGAATAATGATCTGATTGAAATATTAAGATGTTTTCAAGTTGTGGTTGGATAGAATGGAAATCAGGACGGTCATCACTCCAAGCTGTTAGATTTTCAAAGGACCAAGCCTCCCAGTTTCAGTCAGGTTATTGACCCCTTGGATGCAGACGATTGGTTGCGAACTATTGAGAAGAAACTTGAGATTGCTCATACTAAAGAAGGAGATAATGTTCCATTTGCAACTCATTATCTTCAAGGCACTGCTGCCATATGGTGGCAAAATGACAAAGCCATGTGGCCTGCTGATGAAGAAATCACCTCGTCAAAAATTCAAGGAAGGATTCCGGAAATATCATATCCCTACTGGAATTATGAAGACTAAGCAGCGTGAATTTCTCGCGCTCCTCCAAGGAAATATGTCTGTGGGTGAATATTTGCAAAAATTCAATCATCAGTCACATTACTCCCTTTTATGACGTGGCGACTGAAGAAAGAAAGATTTACGGATTTCTTGGTGGATTAAACCCGCAACTCCGATGTACTCTCAGTATGTTTGATCTCCCAAATTTCCAAACTCTGGTGAACAAAGCTTTCATTGCTGAAAGGGAGCACAAGCTTGTATCGGATAATAGGTCTGCTAATAACGATCACAAGCGCAAGTTTGAGCTAAGGTAGGAAGGGCAACCAGTGCAAAAGGCTCATACCTGGCAACAGACTTAGGTGGAATACAAGCCCAATTGGCAACAGAATGTTAACAAGACCACCACTCAAGTCAAGAATGTTGTGACCAACCCAGTGCAAGAGGAGCGCCAGCGCAACAATTCTTGCTTCAGTTGTGGGCAAACCGGACATTATGCCAGACAGTGTCCCAAGAACAGCAAGGCAAATGCTGTATTCGGGCCACAAGTCAATTTTATGGAGTCATGCTCGCACCAGCAAAACATCACTGGGCACGTTCATCACCTCTCCGCCTATGAAGCCGAAGAGAACCCTGAAGTCATCATTTGTATATTTTCTATTAATAACATACCTGCGGTGATTTTATTTGACTCTAGGGCTTCCCACTCTTTTATTTCTCGGAGTTTCGTTGCCCAAAACAAATTTCCTTGTTCACTTTTGGACGAGAATATACTGGTACAAACCCTGGGACCCTTAATCAGGAGCAATCTGGTCTACCGTAATTTGGAAGTCAATATCAACGGAGTCTGTTTTCCAACTTCTTTGATAATTATTGAGTCTGCTAAGTTGGATGTTATCTTGGGTATGAATTCGCTGACTCGGTATCAAGTATGCATAAATTGTGCGACCCGAGAAGTCACTTTGACCAGCCAGGAAGGGCTGACTACAAAATTCTATGCTCCCAGAAGCATACCCAAGAAAGAAATGGTCTTCACACTACTAGGAAAACGGCTATAGCTAATATGGACATTAATGGCGCACCATGTATGTCGTGCGCCACTGCTATGTAGCAATGGCGCACCAGATACAAGTACGCCATTATTGTCACATTACTAATGGCGCACCTGGTGTGTGGTGCGCCATTACTACTTTTGAAAAAAAATTTAAAAAAATATTAGCAGTGGCGCACCAGGGGATAGTGCGCCATTATTGGCCACATTACTAATGGCGCACCTGGTGTGTGGTGCGCCATTACTAGTTTTGAAAAAGAAAGATTAAAGAAAATATTAGCAGTGGCGCACCAATGGATAGTGCGCCATTACTAAACTAGTAATGGCGCACTATCCACTGGTGCGCCACTACTAACATTTTCACCAAATGCACCCCCCCCCCCCCCCGTGGACCGCCTTTTCAGTTTCAAAAAATAGAAAAAATAAAATGATAGAAATGTCAAAAAAATAAAAGAAAGTAAGATTCCCATGTGATAAGTTGTCTAGTTGTTAGCAAAATTTACAAACATGAATTTTCGACTTCTTTGCAAAATCTCTCGAGAATTTGTAAAATGGGCATAACTTTTGCATACGAACTCTGATGAAAAAGTTTTTTATATGAAAAATCATCTACTCAAAAAGTTATATCCGAATTCAATTGGGGGAACCTTGTTGAAGATTTTTATAATCCCCAAAAACCTAACAGAAGAAAAGATACGGGGCTTTTAAGAACTAGAGGGGGAACCTTAGTAATGGCGCACCATTTGCTAGGTGCGCGACTAGTAACAAAAAAATTAGTTTCGAATTTTTTTGGAAAAAATGTTCAAAATATGATACATAATATGAACGGAAGTTTGAAATATTTTTTCAAAATTTCATCACACTCATGAACATGAACAGAGTCCTAGACATCAACAAGGTTTAATAGGATTGACATGCTAGATATATTAACAAGTGCTTGTTAAGTGAGCTGGTGTTGGGGTTGGATAGAACTCTGAAGTTAAGCATGCTTGGGCTGGAGTAGTGTGAGGATGGGTTACCTTTTAGGAAGTTTGATCGTGGAGTGTGATTTGACTTGAGATTAAGCATATTGACCCGAGATTAAGCCATAGTGACCCGAGATTAAGAAAAAAAACAAAAAAAATTGAAAACATTTTGAATTTTTTTTTTGAAATTTTTTTGAAAAAAATTGTTAGTAATGGCACACTTCTATGTGGTGCGCCATTACTAAGGCAGATAGTAATGGCGCACCTCTAGGCATAGTAATGGCGCACCAAAATGTGCGCCATTACTAAAAATTACTAATGGCGTGATAATAGTGGCGCACCTATAGTGCGCCATTAATGGCAAAAATAGGTGCGCCACTAACATGCCTTTTTCTAGTAGTGTCACCGCAGTGGCTGAGTTGGAATTAATTCCTATGGTCAGTTAGTTTCCTGATGTATTTCCAGAAGAACTACCAGGCATGCCACCAGATCTAGAGCTTGAGTTTGCAATAGATCTTGTGCCCAGAACCGCACCGTTATACATGAAGTATTACCGGATGCCCTCATCAGAATTAGTGGAGCCAAGAAACAGATTGATGAAATGCTCCAGAAAGGATATATCTGTCCCAGCTCTTCACCATGGGGATCACCTGCTATCTTCATGGACAAAAAGGATGGCAGTCTCCACATGTGTGTGGATTATCATCAACTGAATGATGTCACAATCAAAAAAAAATATCCTCTGCCAAGGATTGATGACTTGTTTGATCAGCTCAGTGGGGCCAAGGTATTCTCCAAGATTGATTTACGGACTGGATATCATCAGCTCAAGATTTAAAAGGAAGCTATTCCTAACACCGCATTCACCACTCGATACGGTCTTTATGAATATACAGTTATGTCCTTTGGTCTCACCAACTGAGGGAGTGCCGGATTAGGGGGTGTCCGGATAGCCGAACTATCATCATCGGCCGGACTCCAAGACTATGAAGATACAAGATTGAAGACTTCGTCCCGTGTCCGGATGGGACTTTCCTTGGCGTGGAAGGCAAGCTTGGCGGTCCGGATATGTAGATGTCCTACCATTGTAACCGACTCTGTGTAACCCTAGCCCTCTCCGGTGTCTATATAAACCGGAGGGATTTAGTCCATAGGACGACAACAACAACAACAATCATACCATAGGCTACCTTCTAGGGTTTAGCCTCCTTGATCTCGTGGTAGATCCCATCTTGTACTACCCATATCATCAATATCAATCAAGCAGGAGTAGGGTTTTACCTCCATTGAGAGGGCCCGAACCTGGGTAAAAACATCGTGTCCCTTGTCTCCTGTTACCATCCGCCTAGACGCATAGTTTGGGACCCCCTACCCGAGATCCGCCGGTTTTGACACCGACATTGGTGCTTTCATTGAGAGTTCCTCTGTGCCGTCGCAATCAGGAAGGATGCCTCTTCCCATCTTTAAAGATGGTACTATTGCCGAGGGAGCTTTGGCCACCGGCCAAACTGTCCGGCTAGGTCGTTTTCTTATGACCGCCTGTTCGGCCGCCGCTTCGACGATGACCTCTCTGGTCATCAAAAGCGATCTTCTCGTCAACTCGGAATTCGCCGAGCAGCTAGATCCGATGGAGCTCTCCTCCGTAAACGAGCTCTTGGATCGCTTCGCCGCCCTGGGAGTCGCTACAGACTACGATCAGATTGGGCTTAAAACCGATCTGAGAGATATCAACTCTCCATAGGCTACCATCCACGTTGCTGTGGTGGAGGAACAACGTGGCGACTCTTCTTCTATATTAAAGACCAGTTATGTCTGGATTCTGGATCCCTCCATGCTGGATTCCTGCGGAGGGATGGACGTCAATCAAGTACTGAACCTAAAGTCAGACAGCAGACCAGATTCGTTGGACGACATCCAGCAATCCAAGCTTCCAAATTCAGAAATTTTTCGGCCCTTGAGCCTCAAGTTGGGCAGGGTTCCGGACTTAATCCCACCCGCCCACCCAAACATAAGCGATCTATCTCAAATCCGGCAAGAGCCTGCCGAAACAGTACATCATTACTGGGCCAGATTCCTCCTGGTTATGGACAGGATAAAGGACTACCGTGAAGAAAATGCAATCTCAATTTTCTGCAACAATTGCACGGAAAAGGGAATCTTGAACGCCGTAAGTCGTCACGAAATTACACGCTTCACCGACCTGGCGTCCATAGTACGAAAGTACTGTGTGATGGACAGTGCCTGGAAAACCGAAACTAAGTTTTGGGACAATCCGGCTCCGAACACAACCCTAGTCCGAAACAAAAGGGTGCATCATGCTCAGGCACCTGGGACAAAAACCAAAAAGCAAAAATCCCATAAAGGGCACGGAGCCGTACTGGAGGGATGGCTCTACGGACCCTGTAAAATTCATAGTATAGAGGGCGCCACTCCAACGGATAGCCTTCGAGCATGTTGGATACTGCGGCAGGTGGCCAAAAGTGGCGAAGAGCTTCTAGCCCCGGAAAACCAGCCTAACAGTACCAGTACGGTATTAACAGTCTTCGAGACTTTCGCATCAAATAATATGCAGAAACGAACAATCCGCAGCCTCGCGAAGTCTACCAAGTAGCAACAACAAATCCATGGAGCGACACGGCTATCACCTTCAACGCCAGCGACGAACCAAAATTCCGAACAGCCCGAGCACCAGCCGCATTGGTCCTCAGTCCAATAGTGGACGGCTTTCGTCTTACCAACGTACCCATGGATGGCGGCAGCGGATTAAACCTCATCTACGAGGAAACCCTTCGAAAAATGGAAATAGACTCGAGCCGCATTGAGCGAATCAGCACAACCTTCAGAGGAATAATCACTAGTCGGGAAGCACGCTACACAGGAAAAATTACACTGGATGTGGTGTTCGGCGCGCCGGACAATTACAGGTCCGAGGAGGTCACGTTCCAAGTGGCCCCGTTCAATAGCGGATATCACGCTTTATTAGGGCGAGAGGCATTCATAATTTTTCAAGCTATACCCCATTATGGATACATGAAGCTTAAAATGCCCGGGCCTAATGGAATCATCACTCTTGTCAGTGATCCGGACATAGCACTCCGCGCCGAAAACAAGACAGCCGCACTAGCCCTAGAGGCACTATCCGAAGCCCTAGCGGCAGAGGAACTCACAGCGCTGCGCTCCATGGTGAACAGGGACGATGTGATACTCGATAAGAGATCCAAGTCCACATCTTTTAAACCAGCGGACGAAATAGTCAAATTCCAGGTCCATCCAACGGACCCCACAAAGACGGCCTC
This sequence comes from Triticum aestivum, assembly GCF_018294505.1. Lineage (NCBI taxonomy): Eukaryota > Viridiplantae > Streptophyta > Magnoliopsida > Poales > Poaceae > Triticum > Triticum aestivum. The sequence continues at coordinate 241,436,566 of NC_057801.1, forward strand.
CATTGGGGCACAATTAAACCCCGATGTAGATGCTGCACTACGAGAATTCCTTCGGGAAAATTGGGACAGTTTTGCCTGGCACCCTTCAGATATGCCAGGAATCCCACGTAGGCTGGCAGAACACAGCCTAAACATCCTAAAAGGATTTAAGCCAGTCAAACAGGCTCTTCGGCGATTTTCCGAACCCAAAAGACAGGCAATGGGAGAGGAGCTAGCCAAGCTATTAGAAGCCGGATTCATCAGAGATATAAAACATCCGGACTAGCTAGCAAACCTGGTAATGGTACCACAGAAGGACAAATCCTGGCGCCTTTGTGTCGATTTTAAAGACCTTAACAAGGTCTGTCCAAAGGATCCTTCCCCCTTCCCCGCATCGACCAAATCATCGATGCTACCGCAGGACACGATTCATTGTGCTTCCTCGACGCATACTCCGGATACCATCAAATCAATATGGCAGAAACAGACCAGGCCGCAACGGCATTCGTTACTCCATACAGACCATTCTGCTTCAACACAATGCCCTTCGGACTCAAAAACGCCGGCGCAACATATCAGCGCATGATTCAGACATGTCTGGCTACCCAGATCGGCAAAACAGTGGAGGCATACGTAGACGATGTGGTCGTGAAGACCAAACACGTCGAAACTCTAGTAGACGATTTGATGCTCACATTCGACAACCTCCGAGCATATGACATTAAGCTCAACCCGGAAAAATGCGTTTTCGGCATACCAGCCGGAAAGCTCTTGGGCTTCATTGTATCCGGTAGAGGAATTGAAGCAAACCCAGCCAAGATCCGAGCTCTATCACAGTTGGATATCCCAAAAGACCTCAAACAAATACAAAAGTTGACTGGATGCGTAGCGGCTCTAAGCCGCTTCATCTCCCGTTTGGGAGAAAAGGCATTGCCCCTCTATCGCCTCCTCAGGCGCACCGAACACTTCGAATGGACGGATGCTGCCACGGCCGGACTCGAAGAAATAAAAGCCATATTGGCAACAAATCCGGTCCTGGCTGCGCCCAACTTGGGCGAACCAATGTTGTTATATATCGCGGCAACGCATCAAGTTGTAAGCGCGGTGCTCGTTGTCGAACGAGAAACAGAAGGGCACAAATTCCCTCTTCAAAAACCAGTGTACTACGTATCCACTGTCTTAACTCCATGCAAGTCCCGGTACCCACATTATCAAAAGATAGCGTATGCGGTGTTCATGGCATCCCGGAAGCTGCGACACTACTTTCAAGAGTGTTCGATAACAGTGGCCTCCGAAGTACCTCTCAACGACATTAGAAACAACCGCGACGCGACGGGCAGGATTGCAAAATGGGCCATTGAGCTCTTACCATTCGACATAACCTACAAACCACGGCGAGCTATAAAGTCGCAAGTTTTGGCTGACTTCATCGCTGAATGGACTGAAGCCGAACTCCCTAAAGAGTACGGTGCATACTCCAATTGGATCATACACTTCGACGGCTCTAAAATGTTGGCCGGCTTGGGGGCTGGCGTCGTCTTGACGTCCCCAACCGGAGACACAGTCCAATACGTACTTCAAATAATGTACACGGACTCCAACAACGCAGCCGAATATGAGGCCCTTCTACATGGTCTCCGGATGGCAATCTCCATGGGCATTCAACGCCTAGAGGTCCACGGGGATTCAAACCTCGCAATATCCCAAGTAAATGGAGACTTTCATGCCAAGGATCCGAAAATGGCAGCCTACCGTAGCGCCGTCTTGAAAATGTCATCCTGGTTCGAAGGACTCGAATTCCACCATGTAGCCCGGGATAATAACCAGGCGGTCGACGTGTTGGTGCGCATTAGCGCGAAGCGTGACGCCGTCCCTCCAAACATCTTCCTGGACCGGCTCTTTAAGCCATCCGTAGTATGGGAAGAGGAGTCCAGAAACAACAATCCGAAACCAACCGCACTGCCCAACAACGAACATTCTGACACAAATCGGTGGCTCAGCCAATGAAATAACACCTTCAGCCCACGAAATAAGCAGTCATTGCCCCGTGGACGGAACCATTCCTAGCCTACTTAATCAGGCAGGAACTCCCCGAAGTCCAAAATGAGGCCCGCTGCATAGTGCGGTGATCTAAAGCCTATAAGGTTCACGAGGGAGAGCTTTATAAGAAAAGCACAACCGGAGTCCTTCAAAGGTGCATCTCCGAAGAGGAAGGGCGAAATCTTCTGGCTGAAATTCACGCCGGACTCGGCGGGCACCACGCTGTAGCCCGGGCCCTTGTAGGCAAGGCCTTCCGTACATGATTTTATTGGCCGACGGCCCGGGCAGATGCTCAGGACTTAGTCCAACGATGCGTCGGTTGCCAGCTCTTTGCTAATCAGAGCCACATGCCACCCACCGCCTGGAAAATCGAGTTTCTACGATCAGATCGTGGAGGAGAATACTTGAGTCACGAGTTTGGCACACACTTAAGAAAATGTGGAATAGTTTCACAACTCACGCCGCCTGGAACACCTCAGTGTAACGGTGTGTCCGAACATCGTAATCGCACTCTATTAGATATGGTGCGATCTATGATGTCTCTTACCGATTTACCGCTATCTTTTTGGGGCTATGCTTTAGAGACTGCCGCATTCACTTTAAATAGGGCTCCGTCGAAATCCGTTGAGACGACACCATATGAATTGTGGTTTGGGAAGAAACCTAAGCTGTCGTTTCTAAAAGTTTGGGGATGCGATGCTTATGTCAAGAAACTTCAACCTGAAAAGCTCGAACCCAAATCGGAAAAATGCGTCTTCATAGGGTACCCAAAAGAAACTATTGGGTACACCTTCTACCTCAGATCCGAAGTCAAGATCTTTGTTGCCAAGAATGGGTCCTTTCTGGAGAAAGAGTTTCTCTCGAAAGAAGTAAGTGGGAGGAAAGTAGAGCTTGATGAAGTATTGCCTCTTGAACCGGAAAATGGCGCAACTCAAGAAAATGTTTCTGAGGTGCCTGCACCGACTAGAGAGGAAGTTAATGATAATGATCAAGATACTTCTGATCAAGCCCCTACTGAAATTCGAAGGTCCACAAGGACACGTTCCGCACCAGAGTGGTACGGCAACCCTGTCTTGGAAATCATGCTGTTAGACAATGGTGAACCTTCGAACTATGAAGAAGCGATGGCGGGCCCGGATTCCGACAAATGGCTAGAAGCCATGAAATCCGAGATAGGATCCATGTATGAAAAGGAAGTATGGACTTTGACTGACTTGCCCGTTGAGAGGCGAGCCATAGAAAATAAATGGATCTTTAAGAGGAAGACAGACGCGGATGGAAATGTGACCATCTATAAAGCTCGGCTTGTCGCTAAGGGTTATCGACAAGTTCAAGGGGTTGACTACGATGAGACTTTATCACCGGTAGCAAAGCTAAAGTCCGTCCGAATCATGTTAGCAATTGCCGCATTCTACGATTATGAAATATGGCAAATGGACGTCAAAACAGCATTCCTTAATGGTTTCCTTAAGGAAGAATTGTATATGATGCAACCGGAAGGTTTTGTCGATCCTAAGAATGCTGACAAAGTGTGCAAGCTCCAACGCTCGATTTATGGGTTGGTGCAAGCATCTCAGAGTTGGAACATTCGCTTTGATGAGATGATCAAAGCGTTTGGGTTTACGCAGACTTATGGAGAAGCCTGCGTTTACAAGAAAGTGAGTGGGAGCTCTGTAGCATTTCTCATACTATATGTAGATGACATACTTTTGATGGGAAATGATATAGAACTCTTGGACAGCATCAAGGCCTATTTGAATAAGAGTTTTTCAATGAAGGACCTTGGAGAAGCTGCTTATATATTAGGCATCAAAATCTATAGAGATATATCAAGACGCCTCATAGGTCTTTCACAAAGCACATACCTTGATAAGATATTGAAGAAGTTCAATATGGATCAGTCTAAGAAGGGGTTCTTGCCTGTGCTACAAGGTATGAAATTGAGCTCAGCTCAATGTCCGACCACGGCAGAAGAAATAGAAGAGATGAGTGTCATCCCCCATGCCTCAGCCATAGGTTCTATTATGTATGCCATGCTGTGTACCAGACCTGATGTAAACCTTGCCGTAAGTTTGGTAGGTAGATACCAAAGTAATCCCGGCAAGGAACACTGGACAGCGGTCAAGAATATCCTAAAGTACCTGAAAAGGACTAAGGAAATGCTTCTCGTTTATGGAGGTGACGAAGAGCTCGTCGTAAAGGGTTACGTCGACGCTAGCTTCGACACAGATCTGGATGACTCTAAGTCACAAACCGGATACGTGTATATTTTGAATGGTGGGGCAGTAAGCTGGTGCAGTTGCAAGCAAAGCGTCGTGGCGGGATCTACATGTGAAGCGGAGTACATGGCAGCCTCGGAGGCAGCACATGAAGCAATATGGGTGAAGGAGTTCATCACCGACCTAGGAGTCATACCCAATGCGTCGGGGCCGATCAAGCTCTTCTGTGACAACACTGGAGCTATTGCACTTGCCAAGGAGCCCAGGTTTCACAAGAAGACAAGGCACATCAAGCGTCGCTTCAACTCCATTCGTGAAAATGTTCAAGATGGAGACATAGAGATTTGTAAAGTACATACGGACCTGAATATAGCAGATCCGTTGACTAAACCTCTCCCTAGAGCAAAACATGATCAACACCAGAATTCCATGGGTGTTCGATTCATCACAATGTAACTAGATTATTGACTCTAGTGCAAGTGGGAGACTGTTGGAAATATGCCCTAGAGGCAATAATAAAAGCATTATTATTATATTTCCTTGTTCATGATAATTGTCTCTATTCATGCTATAATTGTGTTATCCGGAAGTCGTAATACATGTGTGAATAACAGACACCAACATGTCCCTAGTAAGCCTCTAGTTGACTAGCTCGTTGATCAACAGATAGTCATGGTTTCCTGACTATGGACACTGGATGTCATTGATAACGAGATCACATCATTAGGAGAATGATGTGATGGACAAGACCCAATCCTAAACATAGCACAAGATCGTATAGTTCGTTTGCTAGAGTTTTCCAATGTCAAGTATCTTTTCCTTAGACCATGAGATCGTGTAACTCCCGAATACCGTAGGAGTGCTTTGGGTATGCCAAACGTCACAACGTAACTGGGTGACTATAAAGGTAGACTACGGGTATCTCCGAAAGTGTCTGTTGGGTGACATGGATCAAGACTGGGATTTGTCACTCCGTATGACGGAGAGGTATCACTGGGCCCACTCGGTAATGCATCATCATAATGAGCTCAGAGTGACCAAGTGTCTGGTCACGGGATCATGCATTACGGTACGAGTAAAGTGACTTGCCGGTAACGAGATTGAACGAGGTATTGGGATACCGACGATCGAATCTCGGGCAAGTAACATATCGATTGACAAAGGGAATTGCGTACGGGGTTGATTGAATCCTCGACATCGTGGTTCATCCGATGAGAACATCGTGGAGCATGTGGGAGCCAACATGGGTATCCAGATCCCGCTGTTGGTTATTGACCGGAGAGTCGTCTCGGTCATGTCTGCTTGTCTCCCGAACCCGTAGGGTCTACACACTTAAGGTTCGGTGACGCTAGGGTTGTGAAGATATGTATATGCAGTAACCCGAATGTTGTTCGGAGTCCCGGATGAGATCCCGGACATCACGAGGAGTTCCGGAATGGTCCGGAGGTAAAGAATTATATATAGGAAGTGCAGTTTCGGGCATCGGGACAAGTTTCGGGGTTATCGGTATTGTACCGGGACCACCGGAGGGGTCCCGTGGGCCCACCGGGTGGGGCCACCTGTCCCGGGGGGCCACATGGGCTGTAGGGGGTGCGCCTTGGCCTAGATGGGCCAAGGGCACCAGCCCCTATAGGCCCATGCGCCTAGGGTTTCCACCATGGAAGAGTCCATGTGGTGGAAGGCACCCCTAGGTGCCTTGGGGGGGAGGGAAACCTCCCCTTGGCCGCCGCCCCCTAGGAGATCCCATCTCCTAGGGCCGGCCACCCCCCCTTGGCACCCCTATATATAGTTGAGGAGAGGGGAGGACTTCATACCTCAGCCTTGGCGCCTCCCTCTCTCCCCGTTACGTCTCTCCTTCGTAGTATAGGCGAAGCCCTGCTACTGTGACGCCCTGCATCCACCACCATGCCGTCGTGCTGCTGGATCTTCATCAACCTCTCCTTCCCCCTTGCTGGATCAAGAAAGGAGGAGACGTCTCCCGTCCCGTACGTGTGTTGAACGCGGAGGTGCCGTCCGTTCGGCGCTGGTCATCGGTGATTTGGATCACGTCGAGTATGACTACATCATCACCGTTCTTTTGAACGCTTCCGTGCGCGATCTACAAAGGTATGTAGATGCATCCAATGACTCGTTGCTAGATGAACTCCTAGATGATCTTGGTGAAACGAGTAGGAAATTTTTTGTTTTCTGCAACGTTCCCCAACATTATTCACCATTATATGCATTGATATGACTTAAGTTTTGGCCAAGCTGGGTTGCCTGGCTCCTGTGCTTACCCCTACGTTCCCGATTGTTCGGCTAGGAGGTAAAGGGAGCACCTCCGCGATTGTTACTTCCGGGTCAGCCGGATGTGTACCTCAGACTGGGTGAAGCCGAAAGCTAGCATTCTTAAGGGAATATTCAGTCGGTGACTTGAAAGATGATTTTTTACCTATCTATTCGTCTTCCCCCAGATGCTTTTCTGCTTTTTTTGCAGTCCGGACATGCACTTTAGGGCATGCCTCCCAGGGAAAGGAACCCCTAACGGAACTATTATCCCTGGAAGATGTTTCTTACTAACCATGTAATATAACATAACTAGTTGGGCAGTTGTCTGATAAAGCACTAATGCCCCTACGCCTGGTCTCCATGCATGCCCTGGTTTTTTTATAACCGTGAGGGTATTCGGACACACTCCGGACTCTAGGGTCCCGAGGTTGAAGCGAAAAGGTCCGCAAAGACAAACGATCTACAATCCGGCTAGAAGGCACTATACATGTCATTTTAAATACATCGTCAAATTGGCTGATTGTACTCCTCCTCAATCCCTTCTAACAGGCTGTCTAATTTACAGTCCCGTTGGGAATACTTAGCAGCCAACTCTACTTGGCCGTACATTAAGCTCACAGGGATCTCCTTCCCATCGGGCCCCACAGGTCCGACCTCAGCCATGTGGTTCGGATCCGCCTTTGTGTACCGCGTCTTGACCATGGCCCAGGCCTCCCTGGCGCCTTGACGGTAGGCCGATATCTTCCACAGACAGAAGCGCTGCCGTGCTCCCTGAAGCTTCTCCGCAAGACCTCCAAGACCCTCGGGCAGGGAGACGGACGGCCATAAGGCCTGGACGACGCCACTCATCGCCTGCCGAACATGTTCGTGTAGTTGCAGCAGCTCGGGAAGTTGGTCACCCTTGGAACCGGGCATTTCCTCCGCAGGGCGACCTGTGATCACACCTACAGACACATTTCTGTCAATCGACTTCCTCGCCGAACTCTTCTTTTCAAAAGAGTTTGCTCAAGCACTTACTGTAGATGCTGTGACGAAGCCGCCGATTCTCCTTTACGAAGTCAGACAGCTGGACCCGAACATCTTTCAGTTCTTCGCCCAGCTGGGTGTTGGCATCTTGGAGTTTCTTTCTCTCCCGCTGCACCCTCATAAGCACCTTTTTGCCGGCCTTCAGCTGGCGTAGCAGATGTTGCTTGTCCGGATCTAGTCCGGCGCCCTCTGCAATATTATTGTCAGACTTATACGCACGCTGCACGCCATAAAATCTTTTTGAAATATGGGTTACCAGAGGGGGTCTCTGTGTCTCCTCCTGCGGCGGCTAGTGCGGCCTCAAGTTGGGCCTTGCACTCTTGAAGCTCCTGGGACAATTGGGTATTTTTCTCCGCAAGATCCTGCATATCAAATGATTCTAAAATCAGTTATTCTAACTCCTTTAAGTCTCGGGGGCTACTGGCATATACAACTATTAAATTTCCTTACCCGTATGTCTTTCACATACTGCTTCGTGGCTCTGGTTAAACCATCTTAAGCGTCACGGAGGTGCGCGTCTCCCGCATTAAAGGCATTCAACGCCTCTGGGGAGAAACACGCGTCACGAAGAACTGTTTGGCGATGCCTATGATTCATGGCGCTCTCCACCTCAGACCTGGTGGCGTACAGCCTGTCGACATCCTCCGTTGGAGGAGCATCCGGCTCGCGCCTTGCGCTCGCCTCCCCCTCGGGACCAGGTGTTGCAGCCTGGCTGGGAGAGGCTTGGTTGGCAACCTCTCCGGGCACAGTCCGGCGAGCGCTCTTTCTCCTGGAAAAGTCATGAGCATTAATATACTTCACAGGAATCTTTTCCTTAAAAACGGTGGCGTGCCATACCGTTGCGGCGACGTTTCAATTCACACCGCACCCCTCTTCCGCCTGCTGGGCCGAACTGACCCTTGTTGCTCAGCCGCCGCGGGATCAGCTTCCCGCCTTGAAGGCACCTCTTGCGAGACACCGTTGGTATACGGTGGTCAGAAATAAGCACGGACGAAGTAATGGTGTCAGGGCTCCAGTCATAGTTACCTGGGAAGCCGGAAATAAACCGGGGTAATCAACCGTAATGGCGACTAGAGCATTGTCCATGCTAAGTTGGTGGAACACCCCGTCAATCAGCTCCACCTTTATGTCCGGATCCTCTTCGGAAGCCGGATCAAGGGATCTTCCCGGATCCTCGGGTTGTGGAGTCGGACTGTGTATGCCCTCTAGATCCCAGCGCAGTCCCTGCGTCGAAATCATAAAATAAGACACTTAACTTTGAAAGCACGGATCGGATAGATAAACGTCCGCCTACCTAGCTTCGAGGGTTATTCATGGAGAATCCGTTCAATGGACTCGTTTGGAGGAAGTCCTCCTTCTCCCCCTTGTACAAGCCAGACAGGATCTTCACCAGATCGGTGGCCGATCCCGGCCCCTTGCAGCCATGACGGGTGGCGTCATTCTCCCCGTTGAAATCCCACATGGGGTGGCCCCTATATTGAAGCGGCTGCACCCCTCGCATAATGCACGTGGCCATGACTCCAATCATGGTCAATCCGGAATGAGCCAGCAACCTTATCCGGCCCATCTGATAATGGACGCTCCTGTCATCTTCCCGTTGAGGGCTCCTCGGGCGCCAACTCAGGCGTTTCTTCAGAGGAGCGTTGCTGAACTCTGGGAGGCCGATCCGAACTGGGTCCGGAAGTGGAGCGTCTTCCAGGTAAAACCATTTCGAAGGCCAGTCTTCGGACGCCTTCTTTGGGGTTCCGGATAGATATCCGGTCCCGGCGATGCGCCATATTTCGGCTCCGCCCACTTGATATATCGACCCCTCGTGAGAACGGGGTACGAGGCAAAACAATCTCTTCCACAACGCGAAATGGGGCTCGATGCCCAAGAACAGCTCGCAAAGAGCTACGAAACCCGCAATGTGCAGAATGGAGGCGGGCGTAAGGTGATGAAGCTGGAGTCCGTAGAACTCCAGAAGCCCCCGGAGAAATGGATGTATGGGAAATCCGAGCCCCCTTATTAGATAAGGGACGAAGCACACCCGCTCTCCTTTGGAGGGACTGGGGGTGTTCTCCGCCTGCTTTCCACCTTTGTAGGTGGCCAGCCCGGCTTGAACCGGGACCATGAAGGACGGAGGAAGGTATCCCTCCGTTTGGAGCGTCACCAGCTCGCTGTGCGGGACTGGACATCTCCTCCAATCTCCTGGCTGAGGGCTGGGAGCGCGAGAGGAGGAGCTGCGTCGACGGTCCATGATGGAGTGGATTTTTGTTAGAAGCGCTCCGATGAGTACTCGCGGAAGGAGGATGGTGTGATTTGGATCTGGATCCTTGCCTCTCTTATAGGCAGCCTATTCGCGCAGCTTGGCGGTAAAAACGTAAAAATACCCTGGCTTTTCGCATTCATACGACATGTGGAAGAGGGCCATTATTAGGCGTAGAAGCCATGGAGTGCAACATTTATAAGGAAGCTGGACACTATTCGGCAAGCACATGGAATTTGGAGGAGAACCCGCCTTGCAACACCGAAGACAATATATGCGCCGGACTCGTCGTGATTGAAGCCTGGTTTGGGGGCTACTGAGGGAGTCCTGGATTAGGGGGTGTCCGGATAGCCGAACTATCATCATCGGCCGGACTCCAAGACTATGAAGATACAAGATTGAAGACTTTGTCCCGTTTCTGGATGGGACTTTCCTTGGCGTGGAAGGCAAGCTTGGCGGTTCGGATATGTAGATCTCCTACCATTGTAACCGACTCTGTGTAACCCTAGCCCTCTCCGGTGTCTATATAAACCGGAGGGTTTTAGTCCATAGGACGACAACAACAACAATCATACCATAGGCTAGCTTCTAGGGTTTAGCCGCCTTGATCTCGTGGTAGATCCACTCTTGTAATACACATCATCAATATTAATCAAGCAGGACGTAGGGTTTTACCTCCATCAAGAGGGCCCGAACCTGGGTAAAAACATCGTGTCCCTTGTCTCCTGTTACCATCCGCCTAGACGCACAGTTTGGGACCCCCTACCCGAGATCCGCCGGTTTTGACACCGACACCAACGCTCATGCCTTCTTCATGCATATGATGAACAAAGTATTCATGGACTTCCTCGATAAGTTCGTGGTAGTCTTCATCGATGATATACTTATTTACTCAAAAAGTGAAGAAGAGCACAAAGAACACCTCCGAGCAGTGTTACAACGACCTCGTGAACATCAGTTATATGCCAAATTCAGTAAATGCAAATTGTGGCTCAAGCTAGTTGGATTTCTTGGTCATGTGCTATCTGCGAAGGTATAGCCGTGGACTCGAGCAAAGTAAAGGATGTGCTCGATTGGTTGCCGCCCACAACAGTATCTCACATCCGAAGTTTTCTTGGATTAGCCGGATATTACCGTCGTTTCATTGAAGGTTTTTCCAAGATTGCTAAACCCATGACAGAGCTGCTCAAAAAGGATAAGAAGTTTGAATGGACTGAGGACTATGAGAAAAGTTTCAATGATCTAAAGATATGGCTGCAAATGCACCTGTGTTGACTCTTCCAGATATCTACCGCAGTTTTGATGTGTACTGTGACGCCTCCAGACAAGGACCTGGATGCGGACTTATGCAAGACGGCAAGGTAGTAGCCTATGCATCACAGCAACTATGACCCCACGAGGTAAATATCCTACTCATGATTTGGAATTGGCCGCGGTGGTTCATGCTCTAAAAATTTGGAGACACTATCTCATCGGAAAGAGGTGCAAAAATTTTACCGACCACAAAATTCTCAAGTATATATTTACTCAGCCAGATTTAAATCTCCATCAATGAAGATGGCTTGAGTTAGTCAAGGATTATGATCTTGGAATAAATTACCACCTGGGTAAGGCCAACGTGGTTGCCGATGCACTCAGTCGAAAGCCTGTCAGCCTAACTGTCATATTGGAATCCTTGCCTCCTGAACTTCAAGAGGAGATTGCTCAGCTCAACCTGGTCATGGTTGATGCTAGTCTTGCTAATATTTTGGAAGTTACCCCCACACTTGAGGAAGAGATCCGCAAGGCCCAACCAGATGACACCGATCTGCAGAAACGTGCCAAGAATATGGTAGCAGGACAAACTTTAGAATTCTCGAAGGATCAATTCGGTACCCTCCGCTTCCGTGGGAGGATTTGTGTACCCAATAAGCGGATTTGAAGCAGAAAATCCTGTTAGAAGCACACGAATCATCGTATCCTATTCACCCTGGAGGTACGAAAATGTATGAAGACCTTCGACAAATATTCTGGTGGGATGGAATGAAGAAAGACATTGCCTATTTTGTGGCCTGTTGCGACATATGCAACAAAGTGAAGGCAGAGCATCAGAAGCCAGCCGGACTTCTCCAACCGCTGCTAGTGTCACAATGGAAATGGATGATGTCTGCATGGATTTCATCACAGGGCTGCCTAAGACTCATCGAGGCAATGACGCAATCTGGGTCATAGTGGACACCTTAACCAAGGTTGGTCACTTTATCCCGATGAGAACCACATATCGAGTGGATCAACTTGCACAGCTCTATGTATCTAGAATAGTAAGTCTGCATGGAGTACCCCAAACCATCACTTCTGATAGAGGTTCACTTTTTACCTCCGCTTTTTGGTCGCGTCTCCATCAAGCCTTGGGGACAGCACTTAAATATAGTACCGCCTATCATCCTCAGACAAATGGACAGACAGAGCGGGTAAACAAAATACTCGAAGATATGCTGCGAGCCTGTGCTTTGGCCCAAGGACCTAAATGGGAAGACTGTCTACCGTATGCTGAGTTCTCGTATAACAACAACTTCCAGGCCAGTTTAAAGATGTCACCGTATGAGGCTTTGTATGGCCGTAAGTGTCGCACTCCTTTAAATTGGTCTCAAAGTGGAGATAGCTGTATTTTCGGAACGGATCTCATGATGGAAGCTAAGAAGCAAGTCAAGGGAATCAGAGACAGATAGCAGTTGGACAAATGTCGATAGAAGAGTTATTATGATGAAAAGCACCGACAGATCAGTTTTGAACCAGGAGAACACGTATACCTCTGAGTCACTCCTATGAAAGGAATCAAGAGATTCCAGACTCGTGGAAAGTTGGCACCCAGATTTGTTGGTCCATTTCCAGTTATGTCCCGAGTGGGCACTGTTGCATATTAGTTGGAACTACCCCCTGGATTGTCAGACGTGCACAACGTGTTTCATGTTTCACAGTTGAGGCGATGCATATCGCCGTCTGAGAAAAAGACTGATATGACAGAAATGGAGCTGGCAAAGGATTTAACATACGAAGAGAGGCCGGTTAGAATTTTGGATCAGATGGAAAGGGTCACTCATAGTAAAGCAAGGAAGTTCTACAAAGTCCAATGGGAGCATCCCACAGAGTCAGAATCAACGTGGAAATGGGAAGAATTTCTAAAGGCACATTACCTAGAATGGTTTTCCCAAGCAACCGAATATCGAGGACGAGATTCATTCTAAGTGGGGGAGGTTTGTGACAGCCTGGTTTTTCCCCTCTCCTCTTTGCCTGATTTTCAGTTGGTTTGAATTTGAATTTTTGGAGTTTTGAATCTTTTCATATGGACTTAACCACTTGGGTACCCCTTGGCTTTCACCCAAGTGCCTCATTTCTATCTCTGACCATCATTCCCTCTCTGGTTAAACCCAAAATAGTATTTGGAATATTTTTCTTTAATGAGAAATATTCATTTTTCCCTCTTAAACCATAGCTAGCTCCATGTGCTCCAAAGCAACCCCAATTTTTCTTGCCCATAAAATTCTGAGAAAAATCCCAATTATTCTTTGAACCCTAGGGCACCTTTCTGAGCAAAAATATTTCATCACTTTTTGGAGTATTTTTGCTACAGAAAATATTTTCTGTTCTGGACAAAAATGGAAGTTTCTTCAGCAACTACCATTTTACTTGCTCCATTGTAGCTGGTTTTTGTTGTGCATCATCAGCATAGTAGAGGATTGCTAGCCTCCAAAGCCCAGCCCTCAACTCCCAGTGGTTTGACCACAGTAAGCTCTCAAAGTTACTGTCCAGAAACTTACCAGGAGTGTAAAATCATTTCTACTGCACCTGAGACCCAACCCCAAGCATGGTAACGTTCAAAACTACCACGAACAACACGCCAGACATGAAGTTCGGGCTTAGGTCGGCCTGAGGTCATAGCTCACGCGGTGACCGCGTTTGTCCAGGCGTGCTGGCATGCAAACGACACGCTCCGAGTGCCGCCGAGCACTCTGTTGCGCGCGTGCTCGCTGCCCCGCCTGCCTGAGCATACCAAACCGTGCCACCATCATCATCCGAATGCCCTTAACTCCACCTTGGAACTCGCTGACGTCGGAGCTCGCCACAGCGGGCACGGGCACGGTCCGGCCAACGCAACAGTGTGGTGCGCACTGTGCTCGTCACCTTCCTCTCACCCCTGTGCTCGTCCCCATTCGCCAACAGTTCCCGCGTGAGCTGCGTCTTCTTCTCCACCTCTCACTGACGCTGTTCATCACCGGGCGCCGTGGCCAGGTGTCCACCAGCGGAGCCTGAACCCCCCTCGATGCTCGGCTATAAATAGGGCCATCCCCAGCCTCCTCGACCACCATCCACCACTCCCACACACTCCACAAGCGCGTAGAAAGCCATAGCCCGGCTGGGTAGGATGCGGGCCGCCGTCCCCGAGCTCAAGACACGTCTGAAGGAATCAATGTTGGACTTACTGGATCCTTAGAAATTCATGCGAGAATGGATCACTTGTGGGGATCCATAGAGAGTCCCCTTGGGTCGTCTCCGCAGTTCCAGCCCCTCCCAGGCTAAGGCAACCCTTCCAGGGCCTTCGCCACTCTACGGTGGTGCAGTTCCGCCTGGTTGGAGCCCCTGGAGTCGCCTCTGGTCGCCATCGTCTTCGTCTCCGGTGACCTCCACTCTCTACCTCCGCTGGAGAGGCTGATTCTGGCGCCGTCCGACCACCCCTAGCTACTCTATGGGTACGGGCAAGTGTGCCTCCGTCTCCTCTCTCGATCCCTCCCTCTCGTTTTGGCCAAGGATCCCTCGCCGCCGGTGTGCGCTCCGGCAAAGCCGTGCCATCCTCTGTTTCCCTCTCTCTCTCCCCTCACCTGACTAGCGGGGCCCGCTAGTCAGCCACTCAGTACACGCGCAAAGCGGTATGAGTGGTGGCGTCCCTAGGCTTTACGCCTTTGACGTCATCCCCCAGTCTGTTTATTTAAATTCAAATTTTAATTTAATCAAGAGAACTTCAAACAGCCACAACTTTTTAACCATAAGTCCAAATGAATTGATTATTTTCGCATTGTGTTCTTTGTCCAGAAATCTAGCAGCTCACCAAAGATGGAATTTTTCCTTGCTGTCTAGATTTTCTGGTGAATTTCAGAAGGTTTCTTGATGATTTATTTTTGTGTTTTTAAATATTTTCTGAGGGTGAGGCTTGTCTTGAGGATCACCGGGAGGTTTGTGAACCTCATCTGCACTAAGGCAAGCCACAACAACATTTTCATGGTTCCATTACAATATTTGTGGTTTTCTACTTGAATGAATGATTATCCATGCATTTAAATTATTATTATGTTATTTATATTCTGTTAGATACTTGTTTAGGTGAATATGCTTGATTTACAGAAAGTTTGAAGTTAACTTAGTTTGTAAAGAAACTAGGATTTAGTTTTTGGGTGATGAAAGAATGATATGGTTATGAATATAAATAATTTGTGGAGTAATTTTCTTGCATGAGTAAAAATGATAAATTTGCTAGAAAAGATTCTGTTTAAAGTGAGGTTTTATCTTAACCAGAGAAGTGTCATGAGTTGTTGATGCTTATGCTTAGTGTGGATATAGTTGACTCATTCATTTCCGTTGATATGTGATGCATATGTTAGTGTTGCATGTCATGGCATTATGACACCGGATATTTTCACTTTAAGTTGAACCTGATGATTGTTGGGGAATGTAGTAATTTCAAAAAAATTCCTACACACACGCAAGATCATGGTGAGGCATAGCAACGAGAGGGGAGAGTGTTGTCAATGTACCCTCGTAGACCGAAAGCGGAAGCGTTAGAACAACGCGGTTGATGTAGTCGTACGTCTTCATGGCCCGACCGATCAAGTACCGAAACTACGGCACCTCCGACTTCTAGCACACGTTCAGCTTGATGACATCCCTCGAACTCCGATCCAGCCGAGTGTCGAGGGAGAGTTCCGTCAGCACGACGACGTGGTGATGATCTTGATGTTCTACCGTCGCGGGCTTCACCTAAGCACCGCTACAATATTATCGAGGAGGACTATAGTGGAGGGGGGCACCGCACACGGCTAAGAGATCAATTGTTGTGTCTTGAGGCCCCCCTGCCCCCGTATACAAAGGAGCAAAGGGGGAGGGAGCGGCCGGCCTAGGAGGGGGCGCGCCATGGGGAGTCCTACTCCCACCGGGAGTAGGACTCCCTCCTTCCTTGTTGGACTAGGAGATGGGGGAAGGAAAGGAAGAGGAGGAGAAGGAAAGAGGGGGGCCGGCCCCCTTGCCCTAAACCAATTCGGTTTGGGCCTTGGGGGGGTGCCCCACAATCCCCTTGCTGCCCTCTATTTCCACTAAGGCCCATGTAGGCCCATTAAGCCCCCGGGGGGTTCCGGTAACCTCCCGGTACTCTGGTAAAATCCTGATTTCACCCGGAACACTTCCGATATCCAAATATAGGCTTCCAATATATCAATCTTCATGTCTCGACCATTTTGAGACTCCTCGTCATGTCCGTAATCACATTCGGGACTCCTAACAACCTTCGGTACATCAAAACTCATAAACTCATAATATAACTGTCATCGAAACCTTAACCGTGCGGACCCTACGGGTTCGAGAACTATGTAGACATGACCGAGACTCGTTTCCGGTCAATAACCAATAGCGGAACATGCATGCTCATATTGGCTCCTACATATTCTACGAAGATCTTTATCGGTTAAACCGCATAACAACATACGTTGTTCCCTTTGTCATCGGTATGTTACTTGCCCAAGATTCCATCGTCAGTATCCCAATACCTAGTTCAATATCGTTACCGGCAAGTCTCTTTACTCGTTACGTAATGCATCATTCCGTAACTAACTCATTAGCTACATTGCTTGCAAGGCTTATAGTGATGTGCATTACCGAGAGGGCCCAGAGATACCTCTCCGACAATCGGAGTGACAAAACCTAATCTCGAAATATGCCAACTCAACATGTACCTTTGGAGACACCTGTAGAGCTCCTTTATAATCACCCAGTTACGTTGTGACGTTTGGTAGAACACAAAGTGTTCCTCCGGTAAACAGGAGTTGCATAATCTCATAGTTGTAAGAACATGTATAAGTCATGAAGAAAGCAATAGCAACATACTAAACAATCAAGTGCTAAGCTAACGAAATGGGTCATGTCAATCACATCATTCTCCTAATGATGTGATCCCATTAATCAAATGACAACTCATGTCCATGGTTAGGAAACATAACCATCTTTGATTAATGAGCTAGTCAAGTAGAGGCATACTAGTGACATTATGTTTGTCTATGTATTCACACATGTATCATGTTTCCGGTTAATACAATTCTAGCAGGAATAATAAAATATTTATCATGATATAAGGAAATAAATAATAACTTTATTATTGCCTCTTGGGCATATTTCCTTCAGTCTCCCACTTGCACTAGAGTCAATAATCTAGATTACACAGTAATGATTCTAACACCCATGGAGTCTTAGTGCTGATCATGTTTTGCTCGTGGAAGAGTCTTAGTCAACGGGTCTGCAACATTCAGATCCGTATGTATCTTGCAAATCTCTGTGTTTCCCACCTGGACTTGGTCCCGGATGGAATTTAAGCGTATCTTGATGTGCTTGGTCCTCTTGTGAAATTTGGATTCCTTTGCCAAGGCAATTGCACCAGTATTGTCACAGAAGATCTTCATTGGTCCCGATGCACTAGGTATGACACCTAGATCGGAAATGAACTCCTTCATCCAGACTCCTCCGTTTGCTGCTTTCGAAGCAGCTATGTACTCTGCTTCGCATGTAGATCCCGCCACGACGCTTTGTTTAGAACTACACCAACTGACAGCTCCACCATTTAATATAAACACGTACCCGGTTTGCAATTTAGAATCGTCCGGATCAGTGTAAAAGCTTGCATCAACGTAACCATTTACAACTAGCTCTTTGTCACATCCATAAACGAGAAACATATCCTTAGTCCTTTTCAGGTATTTCAGGATATTCTTGACCGCTGTCCAGTGATCCACTCCTGGATTAATTTGATACCTCCCTGCTAAACTTATTGCTAAGCATACGCCAGGTCTTGTACACAGCATTGCATACATGATAGATCCTATGGCTGAAGCATAGGGAACATCTTTCATTTTCTCTGTATCTTCTGATATGGTCGGGCATTGAGTCTGACTCAACTTCACACCTTGTAATACAGGCAAGAACCCTTTCTTTGCCTGATCCATTTTGAACTTTTTCAAAACTTTATCAAGGTATGTGCTTTGGAAAGTCCAATTAAGCGTCTTGATCTATCTCTATAGATCTTGATGCCCAATATCTAAGCAGCTTCACCGAGGTCTTTCATCGAAAAACTTTTATTCAAGTATCCCTTTATGCTATCCAGAAATTCTATATCATTTCCAATTAACAATATGTCGTCTACATATAATATCAGAAATGCTATAGAGCTCCCACTCACTTTCTTGTAAATACAGGCTTCTCCAAAAGTTTGTATAAAACCATATGCTTTGATCACACTATCAAAGCATTTATTCCAGCTCCGAGAGGCTTGCACCAGTCCATAAATGGATCGCTGGAGCTTGCACACTTTGTTAGCACTTTTTGGATCGACAAAACCGTCTGGTTGCATCATATACAACTCTTCTTCCAGAAATCCAATCAGGAATGCAGTTTTGACATCCATTTGCCATATTTCATAATCATCGAATGCGGCAATTGCTAACACGATTTGGACAGACTTAAGCATCGCTATGGGTGAGAAAGTCTCATCATAGTCAACCCCTTGAACTTGTCGAAAACCTTTCGCAACAAGTCGAGCTTTGTAGACAGTTACATTACCATCAACATCAGTCTTCTTCTTGAAGATCCATTTATTCTCGATGGCATGCCGATCATCGGGCAAGGCAACCAAAGTCCATACTTTGTTCTCATACATGGATCCCATCTCAGATTTCATGGCCTCAAGCCATTTTGCGGAATCTGGGCTCATCATCGCTTCCTCATAGTTCGTAGGTTCGCCATGGTCAAGTAACATGACTTCCATAATAGGATAACCATACCACTCTGGTGCGGATCTTACTCTAGATGACCTACGAAGTTCTGTAGTAACTTGATCTGAAGTTTCATGCTCAATATCATTAGCTTCCTCACTGATTGGTGTAGTTGTCACAGGAACCGGTTTCTGTGATGAACTATTTTCCAACAAGGGAGGAGGTACAGTTACCTCATCAAGTTCTACTTTCCTCCCACTCACTTCTTTCGAGAAAAACTCTTTCTAGAAAGGATCCGAATTTAGCAACAAAAGTCTTGCCTTCAGATCCGTGATAGAAGGTGTACCCAATAGTCTCTTTTGGGTATCCTATGAAGACACATTTCTCCGATTTGGGTTCGAGCTTATCTGGTTGAAGTTTCTTCACATAAGCATTGCAGCCCCAAACTTTAAGAAACGACAACTTTGGTTTCTTGCCAAACCACAGTTCATAAGGCATCGTCTCAATGGATTTTCATGGTGCCCTATTTAACGTGAATGCAGCCGTCTCTAAAGCATAACCCCAAAATGATAGCGTAAATCAGTAAGAGACATCATAGATTGCACCATATCTAGTAAAGTACAATTACGACGTTCGGACACACCATTTCATTATGGTGTTCCGGGTTGCGTGAGTTGCGAAACTACTCCTTATTGTTTCAAATGTAAACCAAACTCGTAACTCAAATATTCTCCTGCACGATCAGATCATAGAAACTTAATTTTCTTGTTATGATGATTTTCCACTTCACTCTGAAATTCTTTGAACTTTTCAAATGTTTCAGACTTATGTTTCATTAAGTAGATATACCGATATCTGCTCAAATCATCTGTGAAGGTGAGAAAATAACGATAACCGCCGCGAGCCTCAACATTCACTGGACCACATACATCAGTATGTATGATCTCCAACAAGTCTGTTGCTCGCTCCATAGTTCCGGAGAACGGCATTTGAGTCATCTTGCCCATGAGGCATGGTTCGCAAGTACCAAGTGATTCATAATCAAGTGATTCCAGAAGTCCATCAGTATGGAGCTTCTTCATGCGCTCTACAGCATTATGACACAAACGGTAGTGCCACAAATAAGTTGCACTATCATTATCAACTCTGCATCTTTTGGCTTCAACATTATGAATATGTGTATCACAACTATCGAGATTTAATAAAAATAGACCACTCTTCAAGGGTACATGACCATAAAAGATATTACTCATATAAATAGAACAATCATTATTCTCTGATTTAAATGAATAACCGTCTCGCATCAAACAAGATCCAGATATAATGTTCATGCTTAACACTGGCACCAAATAACAATTATTCAGGTCTAAAACTAATCCCGAAGGTAGATGTAGAGGTAGCGTGCCGACCGCAATCACATTGACTTTGGAACCATTTCCCACGCGCATCGTCACCTCGTGCTTAGCCAATCTTTGCTTAATCCGTAGTCCCTTTTTTGAGTTGCAAATATTAGCAACAAAACCAGTATCAAATACCCAGGTGCTACTGCGAGCATTAGTAAGGTATACATCAATAACATGTATATCACATATACCTTTATTCACCTTGCCATCCTTCTTATCCGCCAAATACTTGGGGCAGTTCCGCTTCCAGTGACCAGTCTGTTTGCAGTAGAAGCACTTAGTATCAGGCTTAGGTCCAGATTTGGGTTTCTTCTCTTGAGCAGCAACTTGTTTGTTGTTCTTCTTGAAGTTCCCCTTCTTCTTCCCTTTACCCTTTTTCTTGAAACTGGTGGTCTTATTGACCATCAACACTTGATGCTCCTTCATGATTTCTACCTCCGCAGCCTTTAGCATTGCGAAGACCTCGGGAATTGTCTTTTCCATCCCTTGCATATTATAGTTCATCACGAAGCTCTTGTATCTTGGTGGTAGTGATTGAAGAATTCTATCAATGACACTATCATCAGGAAGATTAACTCCCAGTTGAATCAAGTGATTATTATACCCAGACATTTTGATTATATGTTCACTAACAGAACTATTCTCCTCCATCTTGCAGCTATAGAACTTATTGGAGACTTCATATCTCTCAATCCGGGCATTTGCTTGAAATATTAACTTCAACTCCTGGAACATCTCGTATGCTCCATGACGTTCATAACATCGTTGAAGTCCCGGTTCTAAGCCGTAAAGCATGGCACACTGAACTATCGAGTAGTCATCAGCTTTGCTCTGCCAGACGTTCTTAATGTCGACAGTTGCATCTGCAGCAGGCCTGGCACCCAGCGGTGCTTCCAGGACGTAATTCTTCTGTGCAGCAATGAGGATAATCCTCAAGTTACGGACTCCGTCCGTGTAATTGCTACCATCATATTTCAACTTAGCTTTCTCAAGGAACGCATTAAAATTCATCGGAACAACAACACGAGCCATCTATCTACAACAAACATAGACAAGCAAAATACTATCAGGTACTTAGTTCATGATAAATTTAAGTTCAATTAATCATATTACTAAAGAACTCCCACTTAGACAGACATCTCTCTAGTCATCTAAGTAATCACGTGATCCAAATCAACTAAACCATGTACGATCATCACGTGAGATGGAGTAGTTTTCATTGGTGAACATCACTATGTTGATCATATCTACTATATAATTCATGTTCGACCTTTCGGTCTCCGTGTTCCGATGCCATATCTGTATATGCTTGGCTCATCAAGTTTAACCTTAGTATTCCGCGTGTGCAACTGTTTTGCACCCGTTGTATTTGCACGTAGAGCCTATCACACCCGATCATCACGTGGTGTCTCAGCACGAAGAACTTTCGCAACGGTGCATACTCAGGGAGAAAACTTCTTGATAATTAGTGAGAGATCATCTTAAAATGCTACCGTCAATCAAAGCAAAATAAGATGCATAAAGGATAAACATCACATGCAATCAATATAAGTGATATGATATGGCCATCATCATCTTGTGCTTGTGATCTCCATCTCCGAAGCACCGTCGTGATCACCATCGTCACCGACATGACACCTTGATCTCCATCATAGCATCGTTGTCGTTTCGCCATCTATTGCTTATACGACTATCGCTACCGCTTAGTGATAAAGTAAAGCAATTACAGGGCACTTGCATTTCATACAAGAAAGCAACAACCATATGGCTCCTGCCAGTTGCCGATAACTCGGTTATAAAACATGATCATCTCATACAATAAAATATAGCATCACGTCTTGACCATATCACATCACAACATGCCCTGCAAAAACAAGTTAGACGCCCTCTACTTTGTTGTTGCAAATTTTACGTGGCTGCTACGGGCTGAGAAAGAACCGTTCTTACCTACGCATCAAAACCACAATGAAGGTTTGTCAAGTTAGTGATGTTTTAACCTTCGCAAGGACCGAGCATAGCCACACTCGGTTCTACTAAAGTTGGAGAACTGACACCCGCCAACCACCTGTGTGCAAAGCACGTCGGTAGAACCAGTCTCGCGTAAGCGTACGCGTAATGTCGGTCCAGGCCGCTTCATCCAACAATACCGCCGAACCAAAGTATGACATGCGCAGTATGACTTGTATCGCCCACAACTCACTTGTGTTCTACTCGTGCATATAACATCTACGCATAAAACCAGGCTCGGATGCCATTGTTGGGGAATGTAGTAATTTCAAAAAAATTCCTATGCACACGCAAGATCATGGTGATGCATAGCAACAAGAGGGGAGAGTGTTGTCCACGTACCCTCTTAGACCGAAAGCGGAAGTGTTAGACCAACGCGGTTGATGTAGTGGTACGTCTTCATGGCCCGACCGATCAAGCACCGAAACTACGGCACCTCCCAGTTCTAGCACACGTTCAACTCGATGACGTCCCTCGAATTCCGATCCAGCCGAGTGTCGAGGGAGAGTTCCGTCAGCACGACAGTGTGGTGACGATCTTGCTGTTCTACCGTCGCAGGGCTTCGCCTAAGCACCGCTACAATATTATTTTGGAGGACTATAGTGGAGGGGGGCACCACACACGGCTAAGAGATCAAGAGATCAATTGTCGTGTCTAGAGGTGCCCCCCTGCCCCCGTATATAAAGGAGCAAAGGGGGAGGGGGCGGTCGGCCTAGGAGGGGGCGCACCATGGGGAGTCCTACTCATACCGTGAGTAGGACTCCCTCCTTCCTTGTTGGACTAGGAGAGGGGGGAAGGAAAGGAAGAGGAGGAGAAGGAAAGAGGGGGGACGACCCCCCTTGCCCTAAACCAACTCGGTTTGGGCCTTGGGGGGGGGCATGCCCCACATTCCCCTTGCTGCCCTCTATTTCCACTATGGCCCACGTAGGCCGATTAAACACCCGGGGGGTTCCGGTAACCTCCCGGTACTCCGGTAAAATCCCGATTTCACCCGGAACACTTCCGATATCCAAATATAGGCTTCCAATATATCAATCTTCATGTCTCGACCATTTAGAGACTCCTCGTCATGTCCATAATCACATTCGGGACTCCGAACAACTTTCCGTAGATCATAATCTCATCGAAACCTTAAGCGGGCGGACCCTACGGGTTCGAGAATTATGTAGACATGACCGAGACTCATTTCCGGTCAATAACCAATAGCGGAACCTTGATGCTCATATTGGCTCCTACATATTCTACGAAGATCTTTATCGGTCAAACCGCATAACAACATACGTTGTTTCCTTTGTCATCGGCATGTTACTTGCCCGAGATTCGACTGTCGGTATCCCAATACCTAGTTCAATATCGTTACTGGCAAGTCTCTTTACTCGTTACGTAATGCATCATTCCGTAACTAACTCATTAGCTACATTGCTTGCAAGGCTTACAGTGATGTGCATTACCGAGGGGGCCGAGAGATACCTCTGCAACAATCAGAGTGACAAAACCTAATCTCGAAATACGCCAACTCAACATGTACCTTTGGAGACACCTATAGAGCTCCTTTACAATCACCCAGTTACATTGTGACGTTTGGTAGCACACAAAGTGTTCCTCCGATAAACGGGAATCGCACAATCTCATAGTTGTAGGAACATGTATAAGTCATGAAGAAAGCAATAGCAACATACTAAACGATCAAGTGCTAAGCTAACGGAATGGGTCATGTCAATCACATCATTCTACTAATGATGTGATCCCATTAGTCAAATGACAACTCATGTCCATGGTTAGGAAACATAACCATCTTTGATTAATGAGCTAGTTAAGTAGAGGCATACTAGTGACATTATATTTGTCTATGTATTCACACATGTATAATGTTTCCGGTTAATACAATTCTAGCATGAATAATAAACATTTATCTTGATATAAGGAAATAAATAATAACTTTATTATTGCCTCTAGGGCATATTTCCTTCAATGATAACTCAACTTGAATATACCGTTGACAGGATCATGGTGCCATTGAAACGAGTCTTTCCCAGTGCAACCACATTTGCCTTTATGGGAAGGCCTTTATTTGGTCCGTTGTCCTGCCTCTGGTCGGTGCCTCCAACTAGGGAAGGTTATGGGCGTGCGGTGCCCTGGCCCGGTAAGCAGACATAACCTTGTCTCCCCGTTGTTGAGTTTATGGTACCGGGTCCCCGTGTTGGGTCGTTTATGTTTTGGCCATGACGGTGGTTGTTGTGTCTTTGGTAGACACGGGGCCACCCAGGACTAGCCCAATGGGGAGTGAGTCGGAGTGGCCGGGAGAGTGTCATGGAAATGGAGGGGTTTCATCGGGATGCTGTTGGTCCACCCGAATGGGAGTGCGAGGCCATGGGTTCCGTGGTGTGGGTCCAGTGCGCTACCTCTGCAGAGTGTATGAATCTATTGATAGCCGAGTCCACGGTTACAGACACGCTCGAAAGTAGGTCACAACATGGGTCAATGTTTAGTAATTTTTGCACACTAAGTTATGAACTTTGCACCGTTGATGATGACGGAAAGGTCATCTTGTTGTTTTAGACCAAGTGTTGGTCGTGGTTGCGACTGCGGAAGGATTAGTATTTTAGACCAAATATTGATCGTGGTTGTGATCGCCGGAAGGATCACGCGATGTCTCTAGTTGATACCTTGAGGTTGGTATGTTTGTGATCCAAGAGCGATCACAGTTGGTAAGCTAGTCCAGGAGACTTTTATCACAAGAGCATGATCACAGCATGTTGAATATATTGTTGCATTATTATGAATTGGTTAATTATCATGATATTGTTGCATTATTATGAATTGGTTAATTATCATGATATTGTTTGTCATTATGTTTATGCTTGTTGTGAGCTTGCAAGTACATTCAATGTACTGACCTGGCGTGTCATGCCAGATTTCAGGAAAGTCTCGTTGGAAAGGAGTGTTGTCCGAGTCTAGATCGTGTCCACATCGGTGTCCCTGTGCTATGGAGTTCCGCTACGACGTTGTTCCGCTACCGCGTAGTTGTCATGATCGAGGCCCCTTTATGTTCACTAAATAATGTACATATTGTTCAGCCGCACTGTGTGTGCCGCTTGGCCTTGCCAGCTGTTGTAATATAAACTCTGATCCGCTAGCATAAAGCGGTTGTTTTCTGTACCAAGATGTTTTGTGTTGCCAGAAGACAAGGTCTCTGGGCTGGCAATGCATGGTAAACCGGTTGCTTTGAGCCGGGGTGCCATAAAACCATTAGATCCAGGTGTCCTATCAATAGGCATCCTCTTAACAGTTAGGTCCATTTCCTCCTTCTCAAAAGGCCTGACCAAAATATCAAGATCCTCCACAGGTTTTATCAAGATTGCAAAGTCCAAAGACATATTCATTCCTCTGGCAGTTCCCATTCTGTTCTTAAAAGCAGACCAAAAAGGCCCTGCAATCAACAAATGATCATTTGTGACTGTTCCATCCTCTAACCTCAGAGATGCCACTGAATTCCTCCTATATTTCCCTGTAGCCATAACATGAAAGAATTTAGTGTTTTCCTCCCAGACTTTTATTGACCTGATAGTGCATCTTTTCCTCCAGTACAGATATTGGAGGTGTAGCAATTTCTCCATATGCAACTTAACAATCTTTCTGAAGTTAAACTCAGGTCTAAATAAAGGTCTCAACTCTTCAAGTTCATCCAATAATAAAATGACCCTGGTGCACTTCTAAATTAAGATTTTCATTTTGGAGAGGCCCATCTGCCATTTCTTGAGGTCTTGCCTTAGTGTCTTGAGCTTGTCAGCAATAATAGTTGTGATGTGAGTCTTGCGAGACCTTTTATTCCAAGATTTCTACACACACTCCATAAAACCATCCAGTTGCACCCAATAATTCTCAAAGCGAAATAAATTACATTTGGGAATATTGGTGCTTATGATCACTACACATGGTACATGCTCAGATGCTGTTTTAGCCAAAGGAAGAACCTGGGTAGCAGAGTATAAGCAGGTCCAAGATGTAGTAGTAAAGAACCAATCAAGTTGTTCAAGAACGGGAGTGTCTTGCATATTGGACCAGGTAAATTTTCTCCCCTTAATTGGGAGTTCAATCAGCCCCAAGTGACCAATAATGTCATTAAAAATGAACATATCATTGGGATCCCCCCAGGCATATTTCTGTTGGTGGTATATCTGAAAAAGTTAAAATCCCCTAACAGAAGCCAGTTCTCTTCCTCTGGGATTGTGAGATTATACATCCACTGAACAAAATCATCCCTGTCTGAACTAGAACATGGACCATAAACAGACACAATAGTCCAATATTCCCCATTATGTGCAGATGTGAATTTAACAACAATAGTAAACTTTTTGGTTACAACCAAAGTGCCCTAGAACATTGCAGAGTTCCAAAGAACCAGAATACCACCAGATGCGCCTACTGAGGGGCTAAAAGCAAAAGTATTAAATCTTTTTGGAGCAAAAGATCTGATAACTCGATTATCAATGTGTTGCATTTTAGTTTCCTGGAGGCAAACGACAGAGCATTGCCTTTCCTCGAATTTTTGTCTGACAGCATGCTGACGATCCTCAGAATTAAGACCACGCACGTTCCAGCAAAGAACGCGCCAGTTTCTAGTGCTAATATGATTACTATCCATATAAATATATAAGCAGAAGAAAGAACAATGTAGCCACATAGTGTGGCACACCACAGGTCCCACAAAAGCAAGTGCAGTTCATAGCTTACAAATCTTGAAAACATATTAAAACGCCTAAGATAACTAGCAAATTTGAGGGCTTGCCACACCCAATCCCGATCATATGATTGAAACATTAGAAGCTAATGAGGAAGGCTGCACCACCGAATCTTCCATAAGCATTTCCATAGATATCTTCTCTAGAGCAATCTCCAAATCTGCACTCATCTGCTGCAGCACCTTGATAGGGGTTTCAGGTGGGATTTGGCTAGCCTGAGAATCATCCTCGATGTCATTTGCAGGTGCAGCAGCATGAGATGGATCACCGAAAGATTTGGACCTAGGCCTCTTCTTTTTGGGCTGCACCATAGGCAATTCCTGAAGAGTTGGTTTAAAACCATCCCTCAAAATAGAGCCACGCATGCATCTTCTCACAGAAGTATCAACCAGAGGTACTAAAGCTTTCTCATTTTTGGTGGTCTTGCGGATCTGCTGTGCTATGAATGAGAATTGCTCCTCAGGAGTGGGTTGAGAAGGGAGAAACACTTGGGCATCTTCAGGTTCAGTAAACAGAGCCCGAGCCACAGGTCTGATAAAACCATTAGAAGGTTTATCCATTGGGCCAAACATAGCTTCCCACAATATTTGAAGTGGTATTGGGAAATCCAGGTCAAAAGCAACATCCAAAGATCTTTTAAGAGTAATGTGCAGACCACCGGGATTTGGAGTCAAAACTCCAACAGAGAGAAGCTGATCAAAGGCCCGCTTCCAAATCATTTCAGGTGGGAACGGTGGACCAAAAGGTAGCACAGGCAGGGGGATCTCCACCGATGTGGTAGGTTCAATAGGGGGCACATATGGGACAATGGCCAAATCATTGTTAACAAACTCTACCATCTCCACCATTTGCACATTAAAAGCCTGTGGCATTACCTCCATGGGCACTTCCACACTGGCAGCACTGGCATTTCCAATGGATTCAGACTCGAACATAACAGAATTATCAAGAACCATAGAATTTTGTTCCTACACAGGAGACATCTGATGCTGCTACAAGTCATGAGGTTGGCGTAGCACATCGTCATAACCCCAAACGGCATGGCCCCAACCGTGGTCCGGGGTTGGTGGTGGAGCAATCGGGTTGTTATTCCAACCGAGAGTTGGGAAAGGTGGCAGAGCGAAGTTGTTCTGATCGGGACAAACTCTCCTGGAAACGGGTGCGGGTTTCCATTGAACGGCATAGGATCTTCATCTTGTGGCATCTGCGCTGCCCAGTTGGCACCTAAGATATACAACGGTGCAGTCCAAGAGACCCTAGCCCCACCCCAAGCAGCATATCCATAGAAAAAGACATCTCTAGGAACCAAAATATCTTCTGGGAAAGATGCAAACAGAATGGTGCGGACCAAATAGGGATCATCACTGACCCAGTGCTGAAAAGTGCCAAAAGTATTGACTGCTACACGAATATTCTGCGTGGCACGAAGATCCAACAGTATTCCCAAGAACATGAGGCATCCATCACAAAAACCTTGTGCCCCACCGAATTCAACTCCCTCATCATGCTTGAAAAAAGGGACAAATCTATCGTTACCTAGCGGCTGAGGTGGTTGTTGCATGAGCATGAATCTAACAGCAGCATCACAAACTTCAAACAGTCCCACACCACAAATCCAGGGCTGAGCAGACCTAACCAGGTGACCTCTTTGTTCCAAAAAATCAACAACTACTTCTCTAGCTTGACCAATCTGATACGGAGGGGGTATTGTCATTACCTCAGCCACCATGAAAGCTTCGTGACGGTCCATGATCGGGCTTGGCGGTGTAACAAAAGTTCGTGGAAGGCAAGCTTCACCACCGTCAATGATGCGGTGCCCCGCAGGCACATAGCACATCGGGTGGAGCTCAAAAACCACCATCGAAGGCAGAGGAGAGCTTGGCAATGGAGGTGTTTGCGGTGGCGTGGAGGATGGTATCTTGGGCTGGGAGTTCATGGAACTGGACTGTGAAACCCGGTTCAGAACTCGAGGCATCCCTCTGGGAACTAACACAGAGTCAATTAGCCTGGTAGGTGTGACCGTAATATCTGGGATTTTTGGCAATCTGATTACAATCTTTTCTAGAGTGACCGACCTTGGAGCAAGCCAGACACACCTGCGTGGACGTGCAATGGGCAGCAAAGTGGCCCCGCTTGAAACAACGCTGACATGTAAGCACCTGGTCCACCATGTTATTGACCATTGCATCAAAATCATCATGCATATCCTGGACGTCAGGAAAAACTGGGTCACTAGCCATCTGCTGTTCGACTTGGGTTGCGCCCGAATGGGCCAATGAAGACCTCGGCCGGTCCAACAAATTCGAAGGAGAAACCATCCCGCCCGAAATTTCCGCATTGGATTGGCTGGACGTGTGATCTAATCTATGATCATGCACAATGGTGTTGATCGATCCGAAGAGTGATCGGCGGCGAATTGATCATCCATTGCAAATCTAGCTGAGGGGTTAGATGAATGATGACACGTTCATGGGCAAGCAAATCATAACCCCCATCTAAAACCGTATCAATGCAATTTTGGCTGGCAGCATATCTATAGCCCCGACCAACATCATAGTTCTGAACAGTTGCAAACGACAATATCTTTCTAGCAATAGTGGCAGCACAAAACGATGACTTGGTCGGGGGTTTATGCATAGCGATCATACCCAAAGCTGCACGCCTCTTAGAGGGACTAACTAAAACCAATTCAGCATCACACTCCTTTTTCCAATATGAAATTCACGGACCCAATTGGGACCTCCATGTCCCCAAAGATGAAAATAGCACTTAAATTGCGGGCAAGCAAAAGATCTTAAATCAGTGATGAAGAATCCAACCTGCTTGCAGGAGACATTGAACGAGAAGACCTTGTCCTTGATCTAAGAAACCCGAAGATCCATAGTAGATCCACCAGTAGCTAGCTCCAAGGCCACCGCCACAGAAAATTCATCCAGACGAAAATCGTGCCTACTGAAAGACACCACCAGAATGAATGATCCCATGCCCTCCATGGGGTGCACCGTGAGACCAGTAGATCGAAAAACCTCATCACCAAAAGCCAAACCCTTGGAGAAGTCCAGGCCAAGGGTGGATCCCTCCCTAGATCCAATAAGTCGGGTATAGAGGGGGAGATCAGAAGACGCCGGGGAGATTGATTGGAGAGAAAACAAATTTTAGTGGTTGGTGGTGGAGATCGCCGGGGAACCATGGTGCTCGCCGTGGATTGGTGGGTGGGGAGCCATCGTCACACGTGTTGCCAAGCTGACGTTGTTCTGACAATGTGATCAATGACACTCATGAAGACATAATGCTATCATCGGAAGTGCCAGGCAAGCAACACCACTTTGAGCATTTCGATACAATCCCACTCTCTCACTCCTGCTCTCTTTTATTGCATTAGGACAACAACGATTCAACTGTTACATGTTTCGGTAGTTGAACCCATTCCTCTGTATGACATGTCTTTGCCACAGTAAATAGTTGATACCCACTAGCATGAGTAGGAGTTGTTTGAGCCATGATGTGCCTACTCATTAATGCTTGCTTGTTATGCCTGCTATTGCTTAGAGTTGTGCAGGTGTGATTAATCGGCGCTGAATTGGAATGTGATGAACATGTCCTACTATTTAGAGCTAAGTTTGTTAACACAATTTGGTAAAGGTAGCTATGAGAGGCCATATAGGAGTACATGGTGGGTTGTCTCATTGAGACTGTCCTCAAGAACCGAGTTCCGTGTTTGCGATCCAAGATAGTTACTACCACACATTGGGCTCCGGGCACTCCAAGCTCTCTCGACTTGTTACTTGCCTTGGTCTCTGTCCAGGAGTTGCAACTAGTTACTGGTGTTTGTAGGTTGTGTTTGTAGGTTGTGACAGACTAGGCACAATGGCACGATGTATCGACGCACCTGTTTGGTGGGCTCGGGAACCCTGCACATATAGTCTGGGGCCGTAGTGGAAAGCCCGGACGGACTTCCTTGCAGATGGAACTCGAATA
The DNA here is from genome assembly GCF_018294505.1 of Triticum aestivum. NCBI lineage: Eukaryota > Viridiplantae > Streptophyta > Magnoliopsida > Poales > Poaceae > Triticum > Triticum aestivum. The sequence continues at coordinate 241,467,478 of NC_057801.1, forward strand.
GGCGATAAACCTGGACTAGAGACTTGTGTGGTTAGTCAGGTCGTGGCTGACACCCTCGCCAGGCTTCTGCTTGAAGGTTGCTGAGATACATGACGTGTACATGGTGGTATGTGGCGAGAGCGTGTGCGAAGAAGTACACCCCTGCAGGGTAATATGATCTATTCGGATAGCCGTGTCTATAGATATGGACTACTTGGAATGCTTACATTGTTCATAGACAAGTTAAATGGATACCCTAAAATATGCAAGATAAGCATGAGTGCTATGGATGGCCTTCTCGTTGGGAGACGGGAGCGGATTCATAGTGGTGTATTGATTTCGTGAATATGTGGACTCATGTGTGCCACCTCAAAGAAAGTACTCGTAGTACAGGATAGCCACACAGTCAAAACTAGCTTGCTGCAGTTAAACTCCACCATTCCTTGTTGATACTGATGCATATGTAGCTAGTTCTGATGTAAGTATTGCTGAGTACATTCGTACTCACGTTTGCTTAATTTATGTTCTTGGAGAGAGACTTCAGTCTCACTAGTAGTTCCACGTGGGCTTCGACAATTAGCTTGGGAGTCCCAGATAGAGGTCTGGCTCCTTTGGAGGGTCTTGTAGATAGATAGGCTTTCTAAACTTCTTTCTTTCTAGATGTCTGTACTCAGACATGTTTATGCTTCCGCTTGTGCTTGTTGCCTCTATGACTTGAATGCTAGGTCATGAGACCCATGTTTGTAATATCTGGATCCTCGGAGCCTATTGAATAAATACTTTGAGTCATAGAGTTTTGTTGTGATACGATGATGTATTTACACATATCGAGCATATTGTTTGTATGTTATTGAAATGCTTGGTATGTGTGGGATCCGACACCTAGTTGTTTATTCTTGGTAGCCTTCCTTATGTGGAAATGTCTCCTAGTGCTTCCATTGAGCCATGGTAGTTCACTACTGCCCCGAAACACTTAGGCTGGCCAGCATGTATCCTTCTTTGTTCTTGTGTCTATCCCTTCGGGGAAATGTCACGCGTTGTTCCTTTAAGTCTATGTAGTTTGCTGCGACTTGGGTTCATACGTTGATGCCCGACACGTTCATTGCAGGGTTACGCGGGAATTAGGAAATGGACACAGAAGTTGTCTTTAGAATGTATTTACTATGTGATCAAACTCATCACTTACCCGCTCATCGGACAAAATCCGAGTGCCCCTCAACGTCGGCATCTCGAGGGGTATGTCAACTTGCAACTACGGCCACGTCGCGCTGGAGAGACCCCCAAGGAAACATCCTCGTCCTCAAGGACACATGGCAGGCAAACTAGCATGGTCTTCTCCCACGCATATGTACGCACCTTCTTAAAATATTTGGTGCAAGCACCGCTAAGTCTTGTGGATGTGAGGAAGTTAGAGCGACTTACGATTTGTCCCAAAGGATTGTTGAAAGTGCAACTATACCTGGGTGGTTTTGGTAATTCCTAAAAACATATAGCTCATTGAGCTAATGCTATTTCAAGATAAATATTTCAGGAAAGCTCAATGTTTGGCATGGCATGGATGAGAAACGTGTACCCCTCAAAATGCTAAAACAAAAGGATTGGATCAAGCTCAAAGCACAAGACTCTACATTTTTCATTTTAGTGATCCAAGATCACATTGAGTCCATAGGAAAAGTCAATACTATCAAGAGGGGGTGAGGTGTTGCTTAATGAGTTTCTTGCTCAAAGTGCTTAGTGCTATGCTACAAAGCCGTAAACCACTTTCTCACATCCACATTTGTCCCAAACCAAAAGTCAAACTCGGCACCACCGAAACTTTCTATCCGGCGCCATCGAGTTCAGTTGACATAGCCACTGCCAGAAACCTTAGTCTTTTTGGTCTCACCAATAGGGATCTCGGTCTCACTGATAGGGATCTCGGTCTCACCGAGATGGGGTTGTAATCTCTCGGTTTCCCTTCATAACGTTTTGGTCAAACCAAGATGAGCGATCGGTCCCACCGCGATTGCAATGCAAACTCTCTGTTTCCCTTTCATAATGTTTCGGTCCAACCGAGATGAGCGAATTGGTCCCACCGAGTTTGACTGACCAACTCTCTGTTAGTCTATTACCAAAATCAGTCTCACCGAGTTTGTGTAATCGGTCTCACCGAGATTACGTTATGCCCTAACCCTAACGATGTCGGTCCCACCGAGTTGACACGTCGGTCCCACCAAAATGCTTAACGGTCACATTATGAACTAAATCGGTCTCACCGAGTTTCACGATTGGGTCCCACCGAGTTTGGTAAATTGTGTGTAACGGTTAGATTTTGTGTGGAGGCTATATATACCCCTCCACCCACTCTTCATTCATGGAGAGAGCCATCAGAACATTCCTACACTTCCAACATACATTTTCTGAGAGAGAACCACCTACACTTGTGTTGAGGTCAAGATATTCCATTCCTACCACATAAATCTTGACCTTTAGTCTTCCCCAAGTTGATTTCCACTCAAACCTTCTTTCCACAAAATCCAAATCCTATGAGAGAGAGTTGAGTGTTGGGGAGACTATCATTTGAAGCACAAGAGCAAGGAGTTCATCATCAACACACCATCTATTACCTCTTGGAGAGTGGTGTTTCCTAGATTGGCTAGGTGTCACTTGGGAGCATCCATCAAGATTGTGGAGTTGAACCAAGGAGTTTGTAAGGGAAAGGAGATCGCCTACTTCATGAAGATCTACCCGAGTGAGGCAAGTCCTTCGTGGGAGACAACCATGGTGGGATAGACAAGGTTGCTTCTTCGTGGACCCTTCGTGGGTGGAGCCCTCCGTGGACTCGCGCAACCGTTACCCTTCGTGGGTTGAAGTCTCCATCAGCGTGGATATACGATAGCACCACCTATCGGAACCACGAATAAAAAACCTCCATGTCAACATTGCGTTTGCTTCCTCAAACTCCTCCCCTTACCTTCATATGCAATTGTTTTACATTCTGCTTCTATATTCTTAGAGTTGTATGTGTAGGTTGATTGCTTGACTTTTGCTAAGTTGCTAAAATCTGCCAAGAACTAAAATTGGGAAAAGGCTAGATTTTTATTTGGTCAAGTAGTCTAATCAACCCCCCTCTAGACATACTTCTGATCCTACAATCGTTGTCCAAGGTCTCCAAACCTTGATGAGGACGAGAAGCACCAAGGCCTTGCAAATCCATGGCAATGGCGACCAACTGCCTTGTCCCTTGTGGAGCTGGTTTACACGAGAGGAGATGGTAACTGCAGGGCATCGTCCCTTCAAAAAGGATGTGTTTCTACTATCTTTTTATCTTGTGGGAGATGAAGATGAATGAGGGAAGGACTTATCTACAGACGTGGAGATGGGTGCGGTTATCTTTTTGCAAAATTGCCATAGTTTGATTTCTATCCATCACATATAGATCAGACGATCTATATTGCAGGATGGCAGGCACACCATCATCACCAACTCGGTTTTTTTATAAGAGTAGAGATAGAGATTAGGGAGCTGGCGGGCGGTTCGTTGTACGGTACGGTCGCGCCCATCCACTAGCCTGGAATTAAAGCACACACGACATATACAACGACTGGGATTAGTTGTTTCCGGGCGCATGCACCAATGCGGACTAGCAAACCTCGTCGCCCATTTTCAAGCACACCTTCGACAAGTATGTGCGTGACATGCATGCATGCAAATATTGCGTGAATAAACTATGTGAGGCAGAGCAGTAGGTTGTCAAACTATAGCCTGCATGTCGCAGCCATGTCATCCACATGCAACCTAAAGGCCAATTCATACTCCGTTGGACTATACTTTACTACTATGCATTGTTTGGCACGAATGTTCCTTGGAGCTCATGCTGCAAATGGCGTACTCCACAATCTCCTTCCCTTCTCCTTCCTCTTCCACCGCACACGCACATCTGCGGGAAGTGACCGGTCAACCCTTATATAGGAGTGCTAGCACAAAAAGATGCATGCATGACCACTAAAATTTCCTTTCTCTTATCTCTATGAAATAAATGTGGCGTGAAACTCAAAGTCTTTTAAGTCTGAGTATAATGGAAATCATCGTCCTCCTCCGGCTTTGCTTCACCCACATCATTGTCCTCCTGTTCCGGCTCGGTGTCGTTGTTCTACTCCTCCGGCTCCGCGTGCTGCTCCGCCTCCAACGCCTCCTCGTTCGGCTCTGGCTAGTCCGAACTCTGGAGGCAGGGCGGCTGCGATCGGGCTTCGCGCCGCCTCCAGATCTCTAGAAGCAGCTTAAAGCGTCGCTCCGGTGGGAGCATGGCATATACCGTTACCTTCGGTTGGGCCATGGCTATCGGGGGACGGCGACCGAAGAAGAGGCGGTGGGAAGGGAATGATGCCGTTACCTTATGCAGCTACTGTTTGGGTTCGCCATCCGGCTTAAATAAATGCACACCATCACATGTCCCCGCGGGTGCACACATTGTAACATACGAGTCTACTTAGGGGGCGTCATGTAATTGGTATGTGTGTGAGATTCTGAGAGATAGAGTGCATGTGTGCAACTCTACTCTTCAGACATGTACTCCACCTTTTGCATCGGGATATAAGTATAATGGCATTAGACTTTAGCATGTGATTTACATGGCCTTGTTAATGTGGTTGTGTAAAAAAATGTCACTTCCTTCTCATGATTTGCATTATATGATTATGAGAAGTTTGCTAACTTCTAAAATAAAGTCGAATTTTTCCATGTTATATAAATAAACTAAGGTGATTTTTTATCATACTGGTAAGGTTGGATGAAGGGTGGTAGGAACAAATGCTCCACCTAGAGCATGTGTGTGTGAAATTGAGTCTTTGTGTGTGTGTGTGTGTGTATGTGTGTGTGTGTGTGTGTGAAGCGGAGTCTTCGGTGGGGAAAGTAATTTAACTGTGTGTGGCTTCATCGTAGAGAGGTAATGTGTATGGCACAGGCCTCCAACGAGGCGAGTGTGCGAGAGAGAAGAGGCCCGTAAATAGGTAAGAGAAGTTGTGTGTGCGTGAGAGGAGTGGACATCGAGATGACGTGTTTGTTTGAGAGACACCGAGGAAGACTACTATATATCGATGGTGCATGTAGGCGGGAATTAAACAAAGGGATAGTCTTATTGGTTTCGGGGATATACGGAAGGAGTGAGAGAGGGGGTAGCTAGAAGGAGATTGTTAAGTGCGAGTGTGTGTTTTAGAGAAGGGACCCATCCAGGCGGAAGTCGTGTGCACACAAGAAGGGAACGATTCGATGTGGGGTGAGGGCTGAGGGTAACTAACTAAGTATGGAGACTTAGGAGACCTTGAACGTGCATGTGCGAGAGGTATAAATGTATACGTGGGACGTGTGTGTGTGTGTGTGTGTGTGCGCGCACGCGCACGCATGATCGAGATAAAAGAAATAAGACATAACTCATAAGATCAACGGCATGGGAGAGATGGATCGGTATGATAGTATGAATGCATGTGAGAGTGGAGGGAAGAAGGCCCGATAATTGAGCATGTGTTTTTTCTTTAAGAGATAGTGGCGTGGGTTGGAGCATGCATCTATGGCGAGCAGAGAGAGCGAGACACAACTCTTGTGCAAAAGAGATCGACCTATAGATGCATGTATAGAGAGATAGATATAGTGTGCGTGATAGGAAGCAAGAGTGTGTGCGAGAAAGAAAGGTTGATGGAGAAACTGCAGATAGATAGAGAGATATAGACGCTAGCTAGAGGGACATCGGCTAGTTTGTGTGTTAGAGATGACCCCCGAGTGGTTCCGAGGGATGAGTTATGTGTGTGTGAGAGAAAGATAAAAAGAGGGCGCCTGATTGCATGTAGAGAGAAACATATATTTACATATATTATAACTGAGCCCTTTTCCTATAACTGAGCACTTTTCCAGCCCTCTTAGGCCAACATTTATATCTGTTGGATCATCGATTTTGAGCATCTTTGGCTGTCAGATTTGCTGTGGATCGTTACTAAATCACTCGGTATCAATGATCGCATCCCATCCCGGGCCGCTGCTCTAGTGGCATTTTTGGGTGTCTCGGGTTTATTGGGCTGAATTGAGCCCATTCCAGCCTCCACTACGTGGTGAAGCCATCATTCACCTGCCACCCTTCCCCTACCGTGGTGGCTCTTCCCTTCGACGGCCGACCTGGGTCGCGACTAAAGTCGGAGCTACGGATCCCATGGCGACCACACTGGGTTCGGGCAGGGCCTCACCGAGCGAGCCGATGATGGCGCGGGGTCGGCTCGATTGCCTTGTCCGGTTGGGTTGCACGGCGCGGCGGCACCGTGTGCGGTGAAAGGCCGATAGATCGATGCAATCTACAACAAGGGAATGGGAAGTGGTGGTGCGGCTGTTCAACGTGAGAGATGCCCTGCCACAACTAGCTATTGCAGCACTAGTAGAATCAGCGTATTGCACTTACTTTCCCTGCATGCCGTCTGTGTCTTCCCCCGTAGGTACAGGTTGCCCCTCTCATATGCGGATGCCTACAGTTTTGCGGGAGGTCTCGCATCTTGATTTCAGTTTGACAACCCGTCTGTCTATGCATTTGGGACCATGTATGGGTCCTGATTCTAGTTTGATGGCCAGCCATTGATGCATTTGATAGCCACCAGCAGGGAGAAGGATAACGAATAAGGTGTATTGTGGAACTCTGCCCTGCCCACCTAATTCCAGTTCATGACCAAGCGTTTGGATTATCCCTCTGGTTCTACCAATTTTTGGAGTCATTGTGTGCACGCTGCGTTTGTTGCCCGGTCATCAGTAAAGCATCCATGTTTCATGTCAGATGAAAGATTTTTTTGGTACAAGGTATTGTGGTTGAGTTTCTAAATTACAATACTAATTTTCAGGTTAATTATGCAACAATTTTATTAATGTCGTGTAGATTCAGTTTCAAATATGGGGATCCTATTGTGGATAATTGATTTTTAGTTCATGTAATTGGGAGGGTTCCTGGTTGTATTACCATTTCTATCTGCAAATACATCCAATTTCTAAGCAGTAGATGCACACAGTCCAAGCCAATGAATGAAGCTTAGTGTTCTTCACGTGTGCAGGCTCCTTTTGCCACGAACAAAGTGGACAAGGTAATTCAGTCAACTTTCTTCCAATTTGGTATCAGTTAGTCATGTATGATAACATCAGTGTTGATGCCATCACCACCCTCACGAGCATGGGTCCAAGCAAAGGCCAGAGTTGTTGTGACTATTCCAACATTCAGTCCATGTTTTTGGTCGTCAAATCTGCAGTAATAGGCATATGTAGCCGCTGGATATATTTATTTTAATCTCGCATGGGCATCAATGAAGAACAGAGGTGTGGTTTGATAAGCTGCACCCTGCTCTCACCAAAGTTTGTACATGGCTCCTGGGAGGTTAGCTTTGTTTGTTCCCTGCAATTATTTATTTTTATTCCTTCCAAGAAATATGTTTAGTCCGTTGCACTTTAGAGTGCGGAGTATAGAAGTAAGCCATTAGGGATGTTTTCACATCAAGGACATTTGGAATTTGGTATCCAGTCAAGCATATCAGATTTTATAAACCGATAAGGCCCCAATGTTAGATGAAGGTATAATGTGCCCTGCAATTCTACATAATCCAATTTGAAATCATATTTTCTATATGGTCTCTTACTTTTTTTTTGCACTACCTATTGTGCCATAAATTCCTTGAGCGCGACCTTATGGGCAATCTCAATAGCAACAACGATAACCCTATTACGAAAGGAAGTGAACAACCTCAATTTTACCTGAATTCTTCGGCCTATAATATTCAAAATCACCGTATGCTTTTATTCTTTTTTATGAGCTATTGGACTTTGTTGAAATTTATATTGCACGCGCTTGTTGTGCAATAAATGGTAGTTTTCATTCTTTGTGATCGGACAAGCACCAGATATCTGAAAATAATCATGCCAAAAAAAGTGACAAAGATGCTTACACCATTAATTAGTTTACTTCAGCTATGATACCATATGAACAGTTCATGAAAGGAGCATAGACAAGGAGTTGATTAGAAAATAATTTTATATTACGATAATGGTCTTTAAGTGTACAACCGACAATATATTGAAGTGCTACATCTAGTAAATATATCTCCATATTAATTGATGTTTCTAAAGGTAAAAAAAGAGAAATACAGAATGTACCTAAATGTGATATGCATAGTATACCTGCTGTACATTTGTGACATTTGCTCCATCCTGATAACCATATTGTGCAATTGTAGCCTGTTTGGCTCTCAATGCTATTCGACAGATATTGTTGGGAACCATCACCTTGGTTACTAAAACTACGGCATGTCTATTCTATTAAATAAACTTGTGTTTTGATGTTGTACATGAATTACGTCTCTTCATTGTTTGCATATTTAGAACATATTGTCCATATATTTATTAAAATTATTCCTCCTTAAAGTCTGCCCAGATGTGATACACACCAAGTAATTGGGTCATTTCACTCATTTGTGCCCGAGCTTGTGTTATCTATGCTGCCAATCATGTTAGGTAATTCAAACATTCTTGCTTTTCCTCGCTCTTTACAAAGTCAAAAACTATGAAGTCCAGAGCAATAGTTACATTGTTTTCATTCAAAATTCTAATAATAAACAACATAGGTTTGTGCAAAAAATGCAGCAGAGGTTGGTGATAAATCATGTATGATAATACTTTAACAGCAATCAATTATGAATTTTCTATTCATATATTTTTATGAGTTCCAACCATAGTATTGGCAAAATGGACGGGCACAACAACGCGCGCCGTCATGATCTAGTAGTGTGCATGATAGGAAGCAAGAGTGAGGGCGAGAAAGAAGGTTGATGGAGAAATAGATAAATAGAAAGATAGAGATGCTAGCTAGAGGGGTATCGGCTAGTGTGTGTTTTAGAGATAAGAGTCGTGTGGATCAGAAGGCTGAGTTATGGGTGTGGGTGTGAGAGAGATAGAGAGAGGGTGCATGTGTGTCACATACAAATGAATATTAGAGAGAAATGAGATCCCGAGAGACGGAGTTTTGTGTTTTCGAGAGAGAAAGATATTTCACAAGGAGAGTCATAGCTAGAGAGACATATCAGGGAACACAAGATATGCCTAGGGAGAGAGTGTGTGTGAGCGACATAAAAGGGAATGGTGGAGAGATATGAGACCCTGGGAGACAGAGTTTGTATTTGTGTGTGAGAATGAGATATTTAAGAGGGAGTGTTGTAGCTTCCCATACCTAAGGAGCACAAGACACCTCTATGTGAGAGGGGGTGTGCGACCGGCATACAGAGGAATAGTAGAGAGAAATGAGACCCTCGGAGACAAAGTTTGTGTTTGTGTGAGAGGAAGAGATTTCATAGGGAGAATCATAGTTAGAGACACATAGCAGGGAGCGAGATATACTTAGACAGAGAGATAGAGTGAAGGTTGAGGGAGAGAGTACTGTTAGTGTGTTACGAAGATAAAAGATCATTGTCGACATACAAGTAGCACGAGAGATAACCGAGAGACAGTGAAGGCGTATAGGTCTACAGAGATATATAAGTGATACGGCTCCAACGTATATATAATTTTTGAATGTTCCATGCTATTATATTACCCCTTTTTGGATGTTTATGGGCTTTATTTTACACATTTATATCATTTTTGGGACTAACCTACTAACCGGAGGCCCAACCCATATTGCTGTTTTATTGCCTGTTTCAGTATTTCGAAGAAAAGGAATATCAAACGGATTCCAAACGGAATGAAACCTTCGGCATCGTGATTTTTTGGAAGAATATCATCCTGGAGACTTGGAGTTCATGTTAGAAGACCCTCGAGGAGGGTAGGAGATAGGGGGGCGCCCCCTACTGGGTGTGCCCCCTGTCTCGTGGGCCCCTCGAGCACCTCCCGACCGACTTCTTTCGCCTATATAAGCCTACATACCCTAAAACCATCGAATATCAAGATAGATCGGGAGTTCCACCGTGCAAGCCTCTGTAGCCACCAAAATCCTCTCGGGAGTCCGTTCCGGCACCCTGCCGGAGGGGGAACCCATCACCGGTGGCCATCTTCATCATCCCGACGCTCTCCATGACGAGGAGGGAGTAGTTCACCCTCGGGGCTGAGGGTATGTACCAGTAGCTATGTGTTCGATCTCTCTCTCTCGTGTTCTCGACTTCACACGATCTTGATGTATCGCGAGCTTTGCTATTATAGTTGGATCTTAAGATGTTTTCCCCCTCTACTCTCTTGTGATGAATTGAGTTTCCCTCTTGAAGTTATCTTATCGGATTGAGTCTTTATTTGAGAACACTTGATGTATGTCTTGCCGTGTTTATCTGTGGTGACAATGGGATATCACCTGCCACTTGATGTATGTTTTGGTGATCAACTTGCGGTTTCCACCCATGAACCTATGCATAGGGGTTGGCACACGTTTTCTTGACTCTCCGGTAGAAACTTTGGGGCACTCTTTGAAGTACTTTGTTTTGGTTGGATGAATTTGAGATTGTGTGATGCATATCGTATAATCATGCCCACGGATACTTGATGTGACAATGGAGTATCTAGGTGACATTAGGGTTTTGGTTGATTTGTCTCTTAAGGTGTTATTCTAGTACGAACTCTTGAATAGATTGATCCGAAAGAATAACTTTGAGGTGGTTTCGTACCCTACCATAATCTCTATGTTTGTTCTCCGCTATTAGTGGCTTTGGAGTGACTCTTTGTTGCATGTTGAGGGAGAACTTGCACTAGTGAAAGTATGAACCCTATGCCTTGTTTCCTATCATTGCAATACCGTTTACGCTCACTTTTATCTTTAGTTACCTTGCTGTTTTTATTATTTCAGATTACAAAAACCTATATCTACTATCCATATTGCACTTGTATCACCATCTCTGCGCCGAACTAGTGCACCTATACAATTTACCATTGTATTGGGTGTGTTGGGGACACAAGAGACTCTTTGTTATTTGGTTGTAGGGTTGCTTGAGAGGGACCATCTTCATCCTACGCCTCCCACGGATTGATAAACCTTAGGTCATCCACTTGAGGGAAATTTGCTACTGTCCTACAAACCTGTGCACTTGCAGGCCCAACAACATCTACAAGAAGAAGGTTGTGTAGTAGACATCAATAAGCATGAGTGATAGCTATATGAGACGAATATCTGGATTAAAGGGGATTCAAATATTTAAAGTAGAGATCACGACATCGATAATATCATAACGAAAATTGGTCTATCAAATATGCACATTTATTTGAATTTGGGGACATGAGTAATGTTATATAGTTTATCAATATTAGTGGTCCATAGATTCTTTACTTAGAGACAACGCAAGGTTTATGTGCAATTAATGTCTAAATGAGATTACACTATATGTTACGTGTGTCAGACACATTATACGTGTTTTAGAAGTAAAAAAACCCGCATGAAAAACACATTAATTGGAGATAGTTAGCAAGGAATGCATACGTTGGCTTTCAACATAAAGTGGTTTCAATTTTTTGAAAATCCAAATTAAGATGGATCCAACCTTATGAATCTTAGGTCATGCCATTTGTAAAGCATATTTATGTATAATTTTTGAAAGTATATTAAAAATGATGTATATAGATTTGTATTCGAATACAAAATGGATTCTGCCCAAGAAGAATATACAAAATGGATACGAATTGAGTTGGCACGGTAAACGTGCACTGTTTTTATGCAAAAATTTGAATGAAGCGGGCAAACTCGCAGTAACTGCCCGAAAACAAAATGCGCGAGATGAAATTACTGCCTATCCCTAACACGCAAAGCCTATCGGCTCGATTTCTATAGGTTTCAATAGGGGTAGGCTTGTAATTTCACTCAAATGTGACGTAACCGCCTACGCCTCTCACCTCCCCGAATTCATACACGGTGGGCGCCAAAACACATTTTCTCCTTGGTCGAAATCACCTCTCACCTCCTCGATTCATACACTGTGGGCGCCAAAACAAACTCTAATTGGACGAAATCTCTGTTGGCAAATATTTGGTGTATGCGAGATTACTGTCCTGTCCCCAACCGACTAATATTGTTGTGATGTAGGAAATATTAAACGGAGGCTAAGTTTGTAAATTTCCTTGCATTTCAGACATGCGCGCCCTAAAGACATGGTTCTCCCTACCTCTCTCCCTCCATTTCCCCATTCGTATTCCATGGGCGCCAAAACACCCTCTCCACCCCAGTCTCCTCCGTCCGCAACCCCATCCAACACCGTCCTCCTCCACCATGCCGGAGCTGATATCTCGACGCCGTCATCTATTACAAGAGATCGACCTCTCTGATCCACGACTTTGGACCAGGATCCCTGCATCGCGTCCTCTCGCTTCATCTGCGTTATCGCCACCTTGCCGAGGCCACTCGTACGACCGTCTCGTCCACCACGCTGGGATATTTCCCTAGCCGCCACCGTCTTCCCTCCTAGATCTGCTTCCATGCTGCCGATAACCATTGCTACTAGAGCACTCTCAATGCCTTAGCAGATGTTTACACGGCACCACACTAGAGGTAATACTCTTCCATATCTGCTCAAGTTATTTATCTCAGCAATAAAATAGATCGTCACTGCTTTACTGTGATTTCTTGTCCATCACTTAGAATCTTACTTGTTAGTTGAAACCAAACATTGGTTGCGAAGTTGCCTTTGTCTGGTTTGCACCTTTAGATCTTCCATGGCACATGCACCACTATACTCACAATGCTTATGGTTTTCCCCTTTTATGTTCCACATTAGCTAAAATGACAGTCGACTGAATTTCAAATTAGGGCCAGTCCATTTTTGGGAGTTCCGGAGGGAAGGAAGGGGCTCGCCGGAGGGTTGCCCCATTATCTATCTTAGGGTTTTGGGTGGGGACAGTGGTTGTTGGGGGCTGTCGTTGGGCTGTGGTGGGGCCTCACCGGAGGCAAAACTCGACGCGGGGGTTAGCTAGAGGGATGGCCAGGGGCAGCGGAAGATCGGAGGTGGTGGGCGGTTCGGGGAGGGCGGGGGTGATACGTCCAATTTGCGTCATGCTTTTATATCAATATTTATTGCAATATGGGCTGTTACTACACATTATGTCACAATACTTATGCCTTTTCTCTCTTATTTTACAAGGTTTACATGAAGAGGGAGAATGCCGGCAGTTGGAATTCTGGGCTGGAAAAGGGGCAAATATTAGAGACCTATTCTGCACAACTCTAGAAGTCTTGAAACTCCAAGAAAGTCAGTTTGGAATATATTAAAAATGTTGGGCGAAGAAAGCACTAGAGGGGGGCCTCCCACTGTCCACGAGGGTGGAGGGCACGCTCTACCCCCTGGGTGTGCCCCTGCCTCGTTGGCCACCTGGGAGCCCCCCGATGCACATCTTCTGCTATATGGTGTCTTTTGCCCTAAAAAATCATAAGGAAGCTTTCGGGACGAAGCGCCGCCATCTCGAGGCGGAACCTAGGCAGGACCAATCTAGGGCTCCGGCGGAGCTGTTCTGCCGGGGAAACATCCCTCCGGGAGGGGGAAATCATCGCCATCTTCATCACCATTGATCCTCTAATCGAGACGGGGTCAATCTCCATCAAGATCTTCACCAGTACCATCTCCTCTCAAACCCTAGTTCATATCTTGTATCCAATCTTTGTCTCAAAACCTCGGATTGGTACCTGTGGGTTGCTAATAGTGTTGATTACTCCTTGTAATTGATGCTAGTTGGTTTATTCGGTGGAAGATCATATGTTCAGATCCTTCATGCATATTAATACCCCTCTGATTATGAACATGAATATGATTTGTGAGTAGTTACGTTCTTTCCTGAGGACATGGGAGAAGTCTTGTTATAAGTAGTCATGTGAATTTGGTATTTGTTCGATATTTTGATGAGATGTATGTTGTCTCTCCTCCAGTGGTGTTATGTGAACGTCTACTACATGACACTTCACCATTGTTTGGGCCTAGGGGAAGGCATTGGGGAGTAATAAGTAGATGATGGGTTGCTAGAGTGACAGAAGCTTAAACCCTAATTTATGCATTGGTTCGTAAGGGGCCGATTTGGATCCATATGTTTCATGCTATGGTTAGGTTTACCTTAATTCTTCTTTCATAGTTGCGGATGCTTGCAAGAGGGGTTAATCATAAGTCGGATGCTTGTCGAAGGAAGGTCAGTACCCAAGCACCGGTCCACTGACATATCAAATTATCAAAGTAACGAACACGAATCATATGAGCATGATGAAAACTAGCTTGACGATAATTCCCATGTGTCCTCGGGAGCGCTTTGCTTTATATAAGAGTTTGCCCAGCCTTGTCCTTTGCTACAAAAAGGATTGGGACACCTTGCTGCACCTTGTTTACTTTTGTTACTTGTTACCCGGTACGAATTATCTTATCATAAAACTATCTATTACCGATAATTTCAGTGCTTGCAGAGAATACCTTACTGAAAACCGTTTGTCATTTCCTTATACTCCTCGTTGGGTTCGACACTCTTACTTATCGAAAGGACTACGATAGATCCCCTATACTTGTGGGTCATCATGTAACGCCCCGAGACCGACGCTCCAGAAGACTTCCAGCTACTCCAAGTTTCGTCGTGTGATTTGTTTTGTTTGTTGCATCATTTGCATTGCATCATGCCATCATGTCATTTAGTTTTATAACTCAGCTAAATAAATTGCGTGGATCTTCGGTCCATTTAAAACGAGGGAATTTCACATGGTGATTTCTCTTTATAACATATCATCCTAGTATTTAAGGAGCTATAATAAATATTCCATTAACTTTGGAATCACCATAACACACCTGCAGTTTAAGTTCCATGCATTTTCTATCCAAATTCCTTGCCTCAAACTTTGCCAACAATTCTTTCACCATTTATTGTGGCTCCTCCTAAATTCTCAACATTTTTGGACACTTCTAAATCCTTGTCCTTGTTCAAACCATTTGAATTAAATTCAAATGACTTTGAATTTAATTCTTGCAATCTTGCCCACACCATTTTTCTTGGAACAAGCTCATTTTTATGAGTCCGAGAAAAATACCCTCCTGCTCAAGCTCCACCCCTAATCTCTCTTTCTTTTCTTTCTTATCTCTGTTTTGTTTTTATTTATTTATTTTTAGAGTGAGAGAGAGCCCATCAGCTAGGCCGGCCTGCTTCCCCGCAGTCCTTTCGGCCCAAGGGCAAGACGCACCTCTAACCCTAGCGCTCGCCTCCGCTCCTCTCGATCCCTCGCTCTCTCCCTCGTTCCCCTCGCTTGCGCGGCCAGGAGAGCCTCGGCTCGATCCCCTTTCCCCCTTCACTCGTCTCCCTCCTCGCACACACAGGAGAGGGATCCCAATCCCCATGGCCACGCGCGCCTTGCGCCCTCCTCCATCAGCCAGCCACCACACTCCTCTCGGTCCCTTGATTCGTCGCCCGCCCGCATGCTCGAAGACGCCTGAGGCTCGTGCCCTCCTCCTTCAGCAGGTTCTCATGGCCCCCCTGCCATGGCCGTGTAGCCCAGCGAGGCCCCTCACCAGCGCTTGGCCTCCTCCCCGAGTTCCTGCTCCCTTCGTCCATGGTGCCACTGCCTTGCCCGAGCTCTCTGCTCGACCAGGAGCTCGTCAACTCCGGCGCGTGCCCCAGCCTCCTCTGCTATGCCTTCTCACTGGAGATCGCATCCCTGCTGTCTTCTTCACCCCCTGCCCGAGACCCACCTTCGGCCTCGCCACGGTTTGCCTGCACCAGCTCCGTCTGACAAGGACGTCGCCCCGCTGCCTTCTCTTGTCGCGACCAGGATCCCCCTCCTCGCGCCTCTGGTCACCTCGCCAACCCATCACCCGTTCTGTGCCCGCGTCCGCGCAACACCATCTTTGCCGCCTCCACGCACCTCCGGTGACCCCCCCCCCAAGGCAGGGCATTGGCAAGTCCCTCGATGCCCCTTCAGATTCATCAAGACCGGCAAGTTCGACTTCGGCGCCAAGTTCGTCTTCAAATCTACATCCGATGTGGATTTTGGCAAGTACCTGGAGGCCACAATAATGCCAAGTACCACGACACCCATGTTCGTCTACGGAATGTGTACCACTACGCTGAAGAGCTTGGATGCACCAAGTTCCACTACTTCCACAACCGGCGCCTTAGGTTTCGTCAAGTTCCCCTACGACCTGTGAACGTCTACTTCCACTACCGAAACGCGTACAACTACTTCCACTACAATCCGTGTACCACTACTTCCTTCGACGAATGCGTTCCGCCACGTATGCACGCTTCAAAGGTATAACCCCGAGACGATCAACCGTGGACCAAATGCATGTGTTGTATGAGATGATTGTGTTTGCACCGTGTCCGAGAGAGGTCTTTGCACATTCCTCGTTTGCCATGCCGTCGACCTGTGGGAACCCGGTAGTCGGGAGCACCCCACCATCTCTTGCGTGTTTTACACATCCGCACACTTCTCGTTTGCATTGGTATCTCAATCAAGTTATCGAGATCGATATGTTGCCGTGACATCATTTTTGAATTCATTGCCGTGGCACCCCTTTCGTTCCGCCACGGTGAAAAATGCTTCATAACATGCTTATGTCAACATTTTCATAAAAATTGCATATAACTTGCATATTTCATCCTCATCATGATAACAACAATTAAAATGTTTAAAATTGTTGTTTGCGTTAAATTGCTAAATAACATGTGGGGATTTTTCGGAATTGTTGTTAGTTGTTCTGGCCTCATTTAAATTTTCCTAGATAGGTAGTTTTATTATGCTTCACCTCTTGCCATGTTAATCAACATTTAATATTGTTTGGTAGCTTAAACGAGATTAAACTAAATATGTCAATGTGGTGTTCTGTCAAGATGCAACTTGTTGCATATTGAGCTCCACTTAACTTGTAGTATTGTTTGTTGCACTTTGCCATGCCATGCTATTTAAACCGGACATGCATCATACTTGGTTGCGCATCATGCCATGTTTATGTGATGGTTGTTTACTATGTTGTTTGCTTCTTTCCGGTTGTGCTTCTTCTGATAGTTCCTGTTTCGTTGCGATCATGAGGATTCGTTCATCTACGCTTGGTTCGGCTTCCTCCGTTCGTCTTCTTCATGGACTCGTTCTTCTTCCTAGCGGGATTTCAGGCAAGATGACCGCTACCCTGCATCTCACTACTATCACTGCTATGCTAGTTGCTTCGTTCTATCGTTTTGCTGCGCTACCTATCACTTGTTCTTCAAGCCTCCCAATTTGCCATGTCAGCCTCTAACCTTTTCGCCCTTCCTAGCAAACCGTTGCTTGGCTATGTTACCGCTTTGCTCAGCCCCTCTTATAGCGTTGTTAGTTGCAGGTGAAGTTGAAGATTGCTCCATGGTGGACATGATTATGTTGGGATATCACAATATCTCTTATTTAATTAATGCATCTATATACTTGGTAAAGGGTGGAAGGCTCGGCGTTATGCCTGGTGTTTTGTTCCACTCTTGCCGCCCTAGTTTCCGTCATACCGGTGTTATGTTCCTGGATTTTGCATTCCTTACGCGGTTGGGTGATTTATGGGACCCCCTTGACAGTTCGCTTTGAATAAAACTCCTCCAGCAAGGCCCAACCTTGGTTTTACCATTTGCCTCACCTAGCCCTTTTTCCCTTGGGTTTCTGGAGCCTGAGGGTCATCTTTATTTACCCCCCCCCCCGACCAGTGCTCGTTGTGAGTGTTGGTCCAACCTGTCAACCGCCGGTGGCCACCAGGGGCAACTCTGGGATGGCCTACCGAAAGTTTGGACAATCCAGTGTGCCCTGAGAACGAGATATGTGCAGCTCCTATCAGGATTTGTTGGCACATTCGGGCGGCTTTGCTGGTCTTGTTTTACCATTGTCAAAATGTCTTGTAAACCAAGATTCCGAGACTGATCGGGTCTTCCTGGGAGAAGGTATATCCTTCGTTGATCGCCAGAGCTTATCATGGGCTAAGTTGGGACACCCCTGCAGGGTATTATCTTTCGAAAGTCATGCCCACGGTTATGTGGCAGATGGGAATTTGTTAATGTCCAGTTGTAGATAACTTGACACCAGATCCAAATTAAAATGCATCAACCGCGTGTGTAGCCGTGATTGTCTCTTCTCGGCGGAGTCCGGGAAGTGAACACGGTTTTTGGGTTATGTTTGATGTAAGTAGGAGTTCAGGATCACCTCTTGATCATTGCTAGCTTCACGACCGTTCCGTTTGCTCTCTTCTCGCTCTTATTTGCGTATGTTGGCCACCATATATGCTTAGTCGCTGCTGCAACCTCACCACTTAACCCCTTCCTTTCCCATTAAGCTTTGCTAGTCTTGATACCCATGGTAATGGGATTGCTGAGTCCTCGTGGCTCACAGATTACTACAACAACAGTTGCAGGTACAGGTTATGCGATGACCATGACGCGAGAGCGATGTTTGCTTGTTTGGAGTTCTTCTTCTGCTTCTTCGATCAGGGGATAGGTTCCAGGACGGCAGCCTGGGCTAGCAGGGTGGATCTCGTTTGAGTTTCTGTTTGTGTTTCATCCGTAGCCGGATGGTGCTCTTTTGTATAATATATTGTTGTATTCATGTGTCATTGGATGTTTTGGATGTATCCCCACTATTTATGTAATGTTCATGTAATGATATCCACCTTGCAAAAGCGTTTCAATATGCGGGTCTATCCTTGGTGGGACCTTCGAGTTCCTTTTGGATAGGGTTGCATATTGGGCGTGACAAGTTGGTATCAGAGCCTCGACTGACCATAGGAGCCCCCTTGATTGTTGGCCGTTGTTGAGTCTAAAAGAAAACTATTTTGAGTCTTAGGATTATATATATCGGAGAGTAGGATTCTTTTTACTCCTCAGCCCCTTCGTCGCTCTGGTGAGGAATCTCGACGTAGATGTTTTGTCTTTCCTTTCCTCAATTTTTTCACAATTTTTTCTAGGATCTCGCAGGTATCTTGGGATCATTCTGATATTCTTGTGACGAGAACATTGTTCTTGGTGCCTCCTGACATTTAGGGGTTGTGGCAGTGTCCCGGGGAGTTGAGCTCCGAGGTGTTGTCGTCACAATTTTATCGTTGCAGTTCTAGAATACCTGAGTTTTGCCGACATCGAAAATCTCTTTTATGAAGTTGTTGGTGAGATAACCTCGACGCCACCCAGTACTGGGGTGTTCGGGAGTATTGCCATAACTCGTATAACGGATACTTTTTGAAGGTTGAGGTACACGATTTCCAGAGTTTCTTGGTTATGTGTTGACGGATGGATACAGATGGATGTAGGGATTGTTAGTTTGTGTGAGATATATTGCTTCCCCTGTATCCCCAACTCCAGATTGCATTACCAGAAAGTTTTGGGAGTTTTATAGGTGGGAATTCATGTAGCTCCTAGAATATCTTTCCGATAAATGCATGATATGGGATTGGGTAAATCTCTATCTTTGTTCCGGCTTATTCTGCAAGCCAAATCCTTTGTTTTGTTTTATTTGTGGTATTCGAGTTGCTTCAAAGTCAAATGTTGAATCCATACCTTTCCTAAATGGTGTTCTCATATTGCTATGTGAATACTAAGCCTTCTTGATCATCGAGGTCGTCATGTTAATTCTTTTTCAACCGGCGTGCTTCTCTTCAAGTGAATCCGATCATTTCAACATTTGCGAGATCAATTCTAAGTTTTCTCAATGGCACCCGTTTCGTCCGTCCCCAAGTTGCCGTTGTTTTCCCGCCCTCCCACCCTTTTTCTTCAAGGACTCAGATTTCTTAATCATGTATCCTTTTATTTGTGGGAAGTCTCTTCATTCTTTTCTTTCAATGTTCTTATCCGATGATTTCCCATGAAGATGCTCAATAGTTTCAAGTTCATCATCCTTCATTGTTGTTTCTTCTCCGGTGGATCCAATTCAAGCTTTCGATATTCATCATATTCCTTTCCTCGTTTCTAATGCTTTCTCATGCCGATGCACCTCTTAATCATTCACTTCTTCCTATCCATTTGTTCTGGAGTGCTGAAGATATCTCACAAGATTTGTGTTTCCATTCTCAATCCGTTCAAGATATTTTGAGCTTGTTATCTCATTAAAGCCATTTTATTCAACCGGCGCAACCTCTCTTTAAAATTGTTCAACGTTGTTTTCTTTTGAGTGGGCCCTAACCCACATGTCTTTTCCCAGGATCTTACCTGACTCTTCTAGTTTATCCGGAGCGATTCCCATAGTCTTTCAAAGTTTGACATAAGAATGAATTTTCATCAGTCATATTCCTTCTCCAAGATTGCTTTCAGAATATTTTCATCGTTGATTCATCATTTCTATTCTTCTTTGTTCCGAAGTGTCTCAATAATTGGCTGGTGTTTCTCCTCGTCATTCTCGGATTTTGAAGACTGAAGAAGAGTTCCTCTTTACCCGTTCTTCCAAAGATGCATAGTTCAAGCTTGATGCCATCCTCTCATAATTGTTTTCGATTGTGAGAATTCTTTTCTTACCATCCGGAGCATTTCATGAGTTGTTTCCATTTCTTTCCTCTAATGGCCATCATGTCATAATTCTTCATTCTCAGCGTGTAGCTATCGTTCTCCAAATCTTACCGGTGAATCGTTCAAATATCCTCTAATCAGTTCATCTTCTCTTCGTTCTCATGTATCTAAGTCCCTTCAAGTATCTTCATTCATTTCAAATTCTTTCCGGTGAATTGTGCCCTTGCTACTCTCTTTTCCAATTCTTACGGTGGTTCGTTCAAGATTTCACTTGCTTCGTTATCATATCAATTCATTCGTTGTTTTCAAATCCCACCGGTGGTTCCATCAATACTGTCTCAAGTTTACGCTATATCTCTCTTAATCCTTTCTATGGGAATAAGTAGTATGCCAAATCCATTGCTTGTCATCAATTTAATTTGATAAAGGATAAGCATACAATAAATCTTATTCTTATTTCCTCAAGGTGATTCAATTCTTTTCTTCCGGAGATTGTTCATGATGAAGTAATTCTCGGTTCTAGTGTTTCATCTATTCTTTTTCTGGAGTTCCAAGTTTTCCGCATTATCTCGTCGCGAAGCTCCATCTAAATCATCGCAAGGCTTCACCTTATGTTTTCAAGTTCTCTTTCTTTTTATCATCCTTTTATTGCCGGAGTTCTTCATGGAGGCTCTACATGGTGGTTCGTCAAGGATTCTTTTCATTCTTCAATTGTTCTTCAAGATTTCTCTCGAAGTTATGACCCGCCAAGGTATACTAAAAAAATAAACATGGTGCCCAACACATGTTTTTCTGAGGAGTTCAAGTATTCTTCTTCTTGCATTTCTAAATGCAATTCTTTCTACCTTATCTTTTGAGATGGTGTTATGTCATCCTTGGCAATTTCTCCTCGTGTTTCATGATTCACAAGTTGTCACAAATGAGTTAATTAAATCCATCATTTTCTCTTCGTTCAAGAGATCTTTTCGACCAATCAACTTCTTCGTTGGAGTTATCTTGTGTCAGATTTCACCTAAAGCCTTTCCGTAAGGGTTGTTGCTATTTATGGTGTTTATCAATGATCCAAGTTATCTCTCTATCATCTTGGTGGAAGAAGTTTTTCATCTCTTTGGTGCTCTCAATCAAATCAATGGTTTCCATTAGTGGCCGGTTGTCACCTCATAGTGTTGAGATTTTTCCATAAGCCCACTACAAGCCTATACGTTTCGTTGTTCATTTTCCAACAACCCCACTGACCTTCTTGGAAAGGTGCTTTCCGAGCTCATTTGTGGCAGAAGTTGGCATTTTCTCCTACATTCTGTTATTCCAACGATCTATCTTCTATTCTTTCTTCTGGAGACATTGTGATGTTGCTCTTTTCACTCATCATCTCGAATTGTGAGGATCGTGTTCTTTTCATGCTTATCCATTTAACCGGAGTGTCGTGTCATCTCTTCAAGTGCTTTTCATCTTATCAAGTTTTCCTTCTTCCTTCAGTCGGAGTGCTGCCCAAATTATATCAATCTTATTCCTTCTCTATCTTGTTCTAACCGGAGTGGTTTCAATATCTATCTTATCACTAAACCTCTTGGTTCTTGTTGTATCCCTTGTTCCTCTTTTCTAACGGAGTGTTTTCAACTTTGTTCATCTTCATTGTTTTCTTTCATTCATTTTGCTCAACCTCTCAAGGTTCATGGTTTCACTCGTTTGTCGAAGAAGCAACTTAGTTTTACCTCTTCTCTTCCTCTTTCGTTTCTCTCCGGTGCCATCCTAGATCTTGGGACGAGATCCTCTTGTAGTGGTGGAGTGTTGTAACGCCCCGAGACCGACGCTCCAGAAGACTTCCAGCTACTCCGAGTTTTGTCGTGTGATTTGTTTTGTTTGTTGCATCATTTGCATTGCATCATGCCATCATGTCATTTAATTTTATAACTCAGCTAAATAAATTGCATGGATCTTCGGTCCATTTAAAACGAGGGAATTTCACATGGTGATTTCTCTTTATAAATATTCCATTATCTTTGGAATCACCATAACACACCTGGAGTTTAAGTTCCATGCATTTTCTATCTAAATTCCTTCCCTCAAACTTTGCCAACAATTCTTTCTCCATTTGTTGTGGCTCCTCCTAAATTCTCAACATTTTTGGACACTTCTAAATCCTTGTCCTTGTTCAAACCATTTGAATTAAATTCAAATGACTTTGAATTTAATTCTTGCAATCTTGCCCACACCATTTTCTTGGAACAAGCTCATTTTTATGAGTCCGAGAAAAATACCCTCCTGCTCAAGCTCCACGCCTAATCTCTCTTTCTTTTCTTTCTTATCTTTGTTTTGTTTTTATTTATTTATTTTTAGAGTGAGAGAGAGCCCATCAGCCAGGCCGGCCTACTTCCCCGCAGTCCTTTCGGCCCAAGGCCCAGCCGCACCTCTAACCCTAGCGCTTGCCTCCGCTCCTCTCGATCCCTCGCTCTCTACCTCGTTCCCCTCGCTTGCGCCACCAGGAGAGCCTCGGCTCGATCCCCTTTCCCCCTTCACTCGTCTCCCTCCTCGCACACACAGGAGAGGGATCCCAATCCCCATGGCCACACGCGCCTTGCGCCCTCCTCCATCAGCCAGCCACCACGCTCCTCTCGGTCCCTTGCCTCGTCGCCCGCCCGCATGCTCAAAGACGCCCGAGGCTCGTGCCCTCCTCCTTCAGCAGGTTCTCATGGCCCCCCCTACCATGGTCGTGTAGCCCAGCGAGGCCCCTCACCAGCGCTTGGCCTCCTCCCCGAGTTCCTGCTCCCTTCGTCCATGGTGCCGCTGCCTCGCTCGAGCTCTCTGCTCGACCAGGAGCTCGTCAACTCCGGCGCGTGCCCCAGCCTCCTCTGCTTCGCCTTCTCGCTGGAGATCGCGTCCCTGCTGTCTTCTTCACCCCCTGCCCGAGACCCACCTTCGGCCTCGCCATGGTTCGCCTGCACCAGCTCCGTCCGACAAGGACGTCGCCCCACTGCCTTCTCTTGTCGCGACCAGGATCCCCCTCCTCGCGCCTCTGGTCACCTCGCCACCCCATCACCCGTTCTGTGCCCGCGTCCGCGCAACACCATCTCTGCCACCTCGACGCACCTCTGGTGACCCCCTGAGGCAGGGCCTTGGCAAGTCCTGCGATGCCCCTTCAGATTCATCAAGACCGGCAAGTTCGACTTCGGCGCCAATTTCGTCTTCAAATCTGTACGACTACATCTGATGTGGATTTCGGCAAGTACCTGGAGGCCACAATAACGCCAAGTACCACGTCACCCATGTTCGTCTACAGAATGTGTACCACTACGCCGAAGAGCTTGGATGCACCAAGTTCCACTACTTCCACAACCGGCGCCTTGGGTTTCGTCAAGTTCCCCTACGACCCGTGAACATCTACTTCCTCTACCGAAACGCGTACAACTACTTCCACTACAATCCGTGTACCACTAATTCCTTCGATGAACGCGTTCCGCCCCGTATGCACGCTTCAAAGGTATAACCCCGAGACGATCAACCGTGGACCAAATGCATGTGTTGTATGAGATGATCGTGTTTGCACCGTGTCCGAGAGAGGTCTTTGCACATTCCTCGTTTGCCATGCCGTCGACCCGCGGGAACCCGGTAGTCGGGAGCACCCCACCATCTCTTGCGTGTTCTACACATCCGCACACTTCTCGTTTGCATCGATATCTCAATCAAGTTATCGAGATGAATATGTTGCCGTGGCATCATTTTTGAATTCATTGCCGTGGCACCCCTTTCATTCCGCCACGGTGAAAAATGCTTCATAACATGCTTATGTCAACATTTTCATAAAAATTGCATATAACTTGCATATGTCATCCACATCATGATAACAACAATTAAAATGTTTAAAATTGTTGTTTGCATTAAATTGCTAAATAACATGTGGGGATTTTCCGGAATTGTTGTTAGTTGTTCCGGCCTCATTTAAATTTGCCTAGGTAGGTAGTTTTATTATGCTTCACCTCTTGCCATGTTAATCAACATTTAATATTGTTTGGTAGCTTAAACGATATTAAACTAAATATGTCAATGTGGTGTTTTGTCAAGATGCAACTCGTTGCATATTGACCTCCACTTAACTTGTAGTATTGTTTGTTGCACTTTGCCATGCCATGCTATTTCAACCGTACATGCATCATACTTGGTTGTGCATCATGCCATGTTTATGTGATGGTTGTTTATTATGTTGTTTGCTTCTTTCTGGTTGTGCTTCTTCTTGATAGTTCCTGTTTTGTTGCGATCGTGAGGATTCGTTCGTCTACGCTTGGTTCGGCTTCCTCCATTCGTCTTGTTCATGGACTCGTTCTTCTTCCTAGCGGGATTTCAGGCAAGATGACCGCTACCCTCGATCTCACTACTATCACTGCTATCCTAGTTGCTTCGTTCTATCGTTTTGCTGCGCTACCTATCACTTGTTCTTCAAGCCTCCCAATTTGCCATGTCAGCCTCTAACCTTTTCGCCCTTCCTAGCAAACTGTTGCTTGGCTATGTTACCGCTTTGCTCAGCCCCTCTTATAGCGTTGTTAGTTACAGGTAAAGTTGAAGATTGCTCCATGGTGGACAGGATTATGTTGGGATATCACAATATCTCTTATTTAATTAATGCATCTATATACTTGGTAAAGGGTGGAAGGCTCGGCCTTATGCCTGGTGTTTCGTTCCACTCTTTCCGCCCTAGTTTCCGTCATACTGGTGTTATGTTCCCGGATTTTGCATTCCTTACACGGTTGGGTGATTTATGGGACCCCCTTGACAGTTCGCTTTGAATAAAACTCCTCCAGCAAGGCCCAACCTTGGTTTTACCATTTGCCTCACCTAGCCCTTTTTCCCTTGGGTTTCCCGAGCCCGAGGGTCATCATTGCAACAATAGGAATTTACACCCAACATCTTGTAGAAAGAAATCTAAAAACAACATTAGCTATCATTACTTGTGAGCAAAATTAAGTACCTTTAACGGTTATCTCTCACATCGAGTTATATCCCGTTTTCAACTTTTCTGCACAGTCATCTGCAAAGAAACAACCATAGCGTAGATCTTTTCTTTAAGATCAGCAAATCTCCACATTCATCTCAAAACAAATGACAATTTGTATAGCTCTTTTATCTACAGAAAAAAGGCTTTCGCCTCGCTTTATATGTAAAGCAAACTATAGCAATTTTATTTAAGCATTACCTCAAACGCATGAGCAGGCCCAAGTGTCCAACTGGTCACCCTGTGTGTTCGGTTTATTTGGTTTACATGGTTCGGTTTATATGGTTTTTCGGTTTGTACGGTATTAATACTTTGGTAAATATGGTATGAAAATAAAATATGGTTCGGTTTCGATATATACCAAATTATTCTGGTATGGTTTCGGTATATACCATAAAAACCAAAGTTGACGCGAATTTGAAAATGACGTAATAATAATTTGCAAATTTATGACTCAAAACACATACTATTTTACACAAATAGTATATGACTACATATATAAGCATATATGAATGCTTTGATTCATCTGTTGATGGTTATGGACGTGCTTAGCATTTTAAAAGGAGAAAAATGACTATGTTACAAGAAAAAATTTACATGCTTAGTAGTGAATTTAACTCATGTACAAGAAGAATGACAACTTTTATGGTTGTTCATCTCAAGAAATATAAATTTATTTTTACTTCGGTTTATTTGGTTAACCGTTCGGTTTTTTGGTATATACCATAATAACCAAAGTTTAAATCGGTATGAAAGGTTCATACCATACCGAAACCAGAAACCATAAAAACCATAAAATCGGTTCGGTTTGGTTTATTTTCGGTATGGTTTTGAGGTTCGGCTTTCAAATGCACAGAGTGACCAACTGGTAGATGCAAGGGGGGTGATCGGATATTTGTTAATCGTCATGTCATATAAGGCGATGTGAAGCTACTGCTACTTGTAAGGTGCGCGCATGGTGTGCGTCTTGCCGTGTTTGCAACGATGCTGATCTTTCCCTCGCTACCATCTCACACCGCCTTCATTGAGCCTTCTGCATGACATATCTCAAGCTTTTGCAATGGATAGGAGAGGGGGATGATGAGAGCTGACTATGGTTCACATGAGAGGTGATGGGAAGAGACCGCAAACTGGAGGTCGAAGCTACAGATTACGACTGGTGGCTGCTCGGGAAGAAATCATAAGCGACGAGCGGACCATAGAGAAGAGATGAAGATACCAATTGCACTGGAATGAGGGACTCGGGATGGCGATTCGATGGGATAAGCAGAGCTTCTTTAGCCAGAACAATGTCGGCGTACGTCCGTTTGTCTCGTGGTCATGACTCCTTATTCTTCACGGTGCATACACATTACGTTCCTATGTTCCCTTTCTTTCAGTTTTCCTATTTTTCCATCCTCCTTATAGGAAGTCCGGATTTGTCCCTCAAAAAAAAGTCTGGATCTGTAATGCACTTGTTTTATTATTACGTGATCAAGCCTATATGCCTATACGTGCCAGATGCATAATATATGTACCTAAAATTGTTGCAACGGAGTGAGCGTGTGACCAAGAGCAATGCGGAGATCGAATCAACCAAATGTGCATGAGGGGGGGACTGGGATGGAGCGCTCTGGCGACTGCCCGGGCGACCCGCCTCCTCCCATGGTGGCCGGCGCGGCCGCCACCCCGCCTAGACCCGTCGTCCCCTCCCGCTTCCAGCCCTCCTGCCGACGCTGGAGTCTCCGTCCTCCCCCCTGGCTGCTGTGCCCCTGCCCACTCCGTCTTGGATCCGGTGGGCTGATCTCGCCGAGGACGATGCTGATTCCTCCCCCGCCTGTCCCTCTGATGCACGTCTGACTCATCCCTCCCCGGCCCCTCGGTGAGCCGCGCCCCCTGCGTGGCTGGCAGCTCAGCCTCCCCCCCCCCCGTGCGAGGCTCTGCTGCTGGCTCGCGGCGGCCGCTGCGCTCTGCCCCAGCGCCCGGGTCGCAAATCAATGGCTTGCGGGGACGTGGTACCCGCTGTCGCCGGCTATGTGCTTGGGGCGTCGCGGGGCGCTCGGAGATGGGCACAGCCGGTGCCTCCTGACGTCACTCTGCGGCGGTACTCCCATCGCCGTCATTTCTTCCGCGGCTGGCGAACCGTGCCGAGCCCATCGCCGCTCCCCTCGCTCTCTCGTCCCCCTTTCGCCCTTTCATCGCCTCTTTTGGATCATCCTCGCTCGTCCTCCGCCCAGTTCAGCCTCCCAGCCGGACCTGGCAGGCCTCGTCTCACATCCTCGCGCCGCCGGCAGTGGCGGTGTTGGTGGTCGCCCGTGGAGGGGAAACCCTTCCGGCATCCACCCCCCCCCAACGGGCCCGGTCGATTGCGGGCGAGGCCTGCTCGGCCCGTGCCCTGCCCAGTGGCCCGTTGCCCTCGCTGGGCCTCCCGCCTGTCGCGTGGGCCGGCTTGGCCGGGTTGGGCCTCTACGCAACCCTAGGCCCCATCTGGTCGCCTCGGGCATTTGGCCCCCCCTACGGGCTGCCCCTCGCCTCGGTTCCACTCTTCGCCGCCACCCCCGAATCCCCTCTCGCCCCCCTGCTCGCGTCCGATGCTGCTCCCCCCTCGCCGGCCACGTCGCCCCCCTGCGCGCCGACCTCTCCTCCCCCTCCCCCCTACTCGCCCGTCCCGTCCGGCCATGACCAGGGAGTGGGACGATGGGGAGGCCTGCCGAAAACGCCGTTACGACGATCGGCCTCGCCCGTCCGAGATGCGATCCGCCTGGAGGAGGAACTCCGGCGGGAGCTGCGTGCTCTTCGGGGCGGACACCGGGAGGACCGCCGGTCCCCGGGTCGCTCGGACCGGCATGGCCACTCTCGCTCGCCTTTGGGCGCCGGGGCTGATTGGCGCAGGCGTCGCCGCTCGCCCTCCCCCCTCCCCCCGCGCCATGGGCTCTCTCCATCACTATCGCGCCCTCCACGCCCTACATCCCCCCGTCAACAAGCTCAGCATCCCCCTACTGCGACCCAGAAGTACGTCCCCCCGCATGCCACCTCCGCGGCTCCTCCCGCGTCTGGGACCGGTGCTGCAGTCCCAGATGGGGGCCCTGCACGCGGGCGTACCGGCCCTGCGAAGAAGAAGAAGTGCCGTGGTGCAGGGCGTGGGACCCAGCCCTCCCCTCCCCCGCTAGCTCCGGGCTCCTCTTCCACCCCGGGACCCGTCTTCAGCCTTCCCCGCCCCCTTGCTTCAACTGCGGGGTGGCGGGCCACTCGCAAGTCGAATGCGTCAACCCTTAGTGCTGCTACCTCTACAAAGACCCTGGTCACCCCGCCCTCCTGTGCCCAGATCGTCTGGTGGTGTCCGAGCTCATGATGTACGGCCACGACATCGAGGGGCTGGGCTTCTTTCACCTTGAGGTCCCTGACGTGCCGCTTCCCTCCCCCACCCTCCAGGCAGTCATCACAGTGGTCGACGGGGTGGCCTCCCCAGAGATGATTGAGGCCGAGCTCAACCACCTCTACTGGCACCAGTGGGACTGGGTGGTCACCCCTACCGCTGGCCACATCTTCACCGCCGTCTTCCCCGACTCCATCAGCTACGGTTACGCCACCCGCAGTGGCCGGATCACGCTCGCCCTCAACCAGCTCGTCGTCGATATCTCTGAGCCGATCCTTGACGCCCAGGACGTGGCCGTCCTGGACACCGCCTGGATTCTCGTGGCCGTCCTCCCCGACATTTCCTGGTCCGAGCTCCTCATCGGCCAGATGTCCCGGATTTTGGGCAAGGTGGTGGTGGTGGACGAGCTCTCTCTCCTCAAGGAGGAGGAGGTCCGGGTCAAGGTCAAGTGCCTCGATTCTTCCAAGCTCCATGCAACCATTCGTGTGTTCTTCAACGACCAGGGCTTTGACATCAGGATCTCCCCCAAGCCCCCCAACCACGTCGGCCGCTCCCGCTCTTTCGACGTGGGTCTTCCCGGCGGCAACCCGGGGGCCGACGGGGACTACCACGGTCGCCACCGCCCCCGCTCCCACCGCTCGGAGGAGTATGGGGGTTCGGAGGACTCCCACTCCCGCTCCCCGTCCCCCTCCTCCCCCTACCGCTGGTGGGATGGGCCGGCAGGCCGCGCCCGGCTTGCTCCTCGATGGCCCGTCGGATTCGATGGCTACGTCATCCGAGGCGAGCGACATCTCCATTGTCGGCCTGGTCGTCTGCCCGGCTTCCTCCCCGCTCTCTCCCGCCCCGCCAGCGCCTGTCGCGCTGGCCCTGGAGTCGGGTTCGTCCCCGGAGTCGCCGCCAGACCCCGACCTCCTCTTATCGACCCCGGTGGAGGACCCCGAGGTCGCTGTGCCATCCGAGTCGGCCCCCTCTCCTCCGGCCCCTCCATTGATGGTCGTGCTGCCTTCTCCGGTCGTGCTCCCCCCCCCCTCAGCTGCCACCCTTGGTGGCCTCGGCCTCGCTCGTCGCATCCCCTGCTCCGCCCCTGCTGTGCTCGTCTCCGACCTCGGCTCTGACTCTGTCGCTCCTCGGCTGCGCTGGACCTGCTTCTCTGGTCCTGCCTGCTGCGGACCCCGCTACGGATGGGGAGGCCTGGGTGACCACCCCCATGGCCGCCCAGCCTCCCCCACCGCGCTCCGTGGCCTGTTCCCGCCGCGGGCGGTCGGCCTCCTCCCTGGTGACCGCGTCCCGTCGGAGCGGTCGGCTGGACGCTGCGCACCCCGAGGGCAGTCCGGCTCTGCCCATCCCCGTGCGGGCGGAGCTCCGCGCTGCTGCTCGGAACCTGGAGCCAGGTATGCCTGCCGTCTCCCACTTGCTTTTTCTTGTTCCTTCTCTGCTCTCGAGTCGGTCCCCCTCGGCAACCTTGCGAAGGTCGCATCGGACTCCGCCATCATATTTAGGGGGGAAGCTGGCCCCCCTTAGTCCAGATCGAGGCCATTAGGGCCCGTGAGATTATGGACGGGAGGCTTGCGGAGGCCCGTGCGACCTTCCTTTTGCCCCCTGTCCCCCACGCTGCCGGGGAGGTCCCCTCCTCGGCATTGTCGAGGCGGACCGGTGGCCTCCTCTCACTTGATGGAGTGGATGTCCGCGGCCGCACCCGTTCCTGCACTGCGGCCCTCCGTGCCCAAAGTGCCTCCCGTGTCTTGGGGTCAAGTAGCCCCCCAATGGTGCCCTAATGGGAGCCCTCTTCTGGAACATCCATAGTTTCGGCCATGATGGTCGACGCCGCCAACTTGTGGATTACATGCGTGATGAACACATTAACGTTGTCACCATCCAGGAAACTATGCGCTCTGAATTCTCCCTTTCTGAGCTTGACCGCCTGAGTTCCCACCTCTTCGCGTGGCATTGGCTCCCTTCTAGTGGGAGCGCCAGCCACTCTGGGGGCATCCTTCTAGGCGTAAAGGATGCCACCTTTGAGGTGGGAAGCATGGATTGGGGGGAATTCTTTGTGAGCATGGAGCTGTTCGAGCGGTCCCTCAACATCAAGTGGGAGGTCATCATAGTCTACGGGCCGGCAGACCATAGCAGGTCTGCCGCCTTCCTCGAGGATCTCCATCGAAAGATCTCTGTCGCCTCCCTTCCGGTGGTGGTGGGAGGTGATTTTAAGCTCCTCCGTGTTGCGGGGGACAAGAGCAATGCTAATGTCAACTTTGCCCGGATGCAAATGTTCAATGACTTTATTGCCGACCTGGGTCTCCGTGAGATTGATAGGATTGGCGCCAGGTTCACCTGGACCAATCGGCAGGCTTCCCCGACCCAGTCCGTCCTAGACAGGGTCCTAGTTTCCCTGGATTGGGACCTCCGTTGTCCCCTCGCGTCCCTTCGCGCCATCACCCGGATGGGCTCTGACCATGTCCCGCTTCTTCTCTCCTCCGCCGATGAGAGCCCGCCAATCACCCCACGATTCTGGTTTGAGACCTTCTGGCTATCCCAAACCGGGTTCATGGAGGCCGTCAGCGCGCGCTGGGTGGAGGCCCGCGCTCACCCTCACCTCCGTCCCCCCTCGGCCATTGATTCGTGGCACTTCTGTGCCAAGCGTGGCCGGCAGTTCATGAATGGGTGGGGCGCTAACTTGGGTCGAGACCTCTGCGATCGCAAGAAGGCCCTGTTAACCGCCATTCAGGCACTCGACTTGCGTGCGGATGCATCGGGGCTTTCTCCCGATGAGTGGCTTTCCCGCTATGACTTAGAAGATCAGCTCTCCGTTATTTACACCGGTGAGGAGGCCTATTGGTGCATCTGTGGTGCCCAGAGTGGGTTTTGAAGGGTGACGCGAACACGGCTTACTTTCAGGCGATCGCGAATGGCCGCCGCCATCGCAACACCATCACCCTCTTGTGGGATGGTGCAACCCTCCTTCAAGACCCCCGCGACATCCGGACCCACGTTGATGGGTTCTATAGATCTTTGTTCTCTGCCGCTCCTAGGAGCGGCCCTCCCTGGCCCTTGACTGCTGGACTGGCCCCCAGCTGGTCTCTGACTCGGAGAACGCGGCCCTTACGGCCCCCTTCTCCGAGAGCGAGGTTTGGGCTGCCATTAGGGGCATGAACCCCACCTCGGCGCCGGGTCCTGACGGCCTCCCGCTTAAGTTCTTCCAAAACTTCTGGAACGTGATTAAACCTGAGGTCATGGCCATCTTCGAAGAGTTCTATGTTGGGTTCATCGACCTCGGTCGCCTCAACTTTGGGATAATCTCTCTCATTCCCAAGGTGCATGGCGCTTCCGACATACGCCAGTTTTGCCCGATCACGGTCATCAACATGATCTTCCGGATTCTTGCAAAAGGGTACGCCAATAGGGTGACCCTCCTTGCAGATCGTGTTACCCACCCGAACCAGTCCACCTTCATCCGGGGCCGGTATATACTGGATGGGGTCCTTGTTCTTCATGAAGTCCTCCATGAGGTCCACGCCAAACATCTCAAGGCGGTCTTCCTGAAGATTGATTTCCATAAGGCCTATGATACTGTTAGTTGGTCCTCCCTTCGGGAAGTGTTACTCCGGAAGGGCTTCGACGACCATTGGATCACTAGAGTTATGTAGATGGTCTCTTGCGGTCGCACGGCCGTTAACATCAATAGAGAGATCGGGCCTTTCTTCCCCACCCTATGTGGGGTTCGACAAGGCGACCCCTTCTCCCCATTCCTGTTCAACATGGTCGTGGACGCCCTTGCCACCATCCTGGATAAGGCGAAGGCTGCTGGTCATATTCGTGGGATCACCCCCACCTTGCCGGAGGGTCCGGGATTTCCCTCCTCCAGTATGCCTACGACACCATCATCATGGTTGAAGGCTCGGAGGAGGACATTTCCAACCTCAAGTTCCTCCTCCTTTGCTTCCAACAAATGTCTGGTCTTAAGACTAACTTCGACAAGAGTGATGTTATGGTGATGGGATACCCTCCCGAGGAGTGTCTAGCCATTAGTGACTCCCAGATCACCGTCTGGGCTCCTTTCCCATGACCTACTTGGGCACGCCCAGTAGTGACTCCCAGATCACCGTCGCGGACTTGCGCCTGACCGTGGCCAAGCTCCAAACACGCATCGAGCCTTGGCATGGGAGATGGTTATCTAAGGCAGCCCGGACTATTCTCATCAACTCTTCCCTCTCCAGCCTCCTCCTGTTTCTTATGAGCTTCTACAGCCTCCACGAGACCCTGCACCATGAGATGGCCAAAGTCCAGTCTCGCTTCTACTGGGCTGGCGAGAATGATAAGCAGAAGTATCATATGGTTAGTTGGCCAGAAATTTGCAAGCCCAGGGAGCAGGGCGGCCTGGGCATTATGTGCTCTAAGCGAATGAATATCACCCTTCTCTCCCGGTGGCTTTGGCACATCTTGCAAGGCCATGGTGGTCTTTGGCTCGACATCATCCGGAACAAATACCTGCGTGGGAAGCCCCTCGCCTTCTGCCAGAGAACTGGTGGCTCACAGTTCTGGCAGTTGGTTGTCCAGCTCCTTCCGGTTCTCCGCATCGAGAACTCCATCTCGGTCGGCTCTGGAGCGTTGACTTTGTTCTGGTTCGATCGTTGGGCCGGAGACGCTCCCTTCGCGGCGTGCTTTCCCGGCCTATTTTCCATCTCCGTTGACCCTGTGAATCTGTGGAGAGGGCCTTTATTGACTTAGGGCGTCTCACCTTCCGGAGGCCATTTGGGCCCCCGGAATCAACTGTGTGGCGCGAGTTGCTGGACTGTGTTGCCCTTCACGAGCCTAGGGTGGACGGTGGCCCCGACCAGGTTCGCGGTCGGGTTCCATCCGGGGTTGAGGTTCGCAAGCGAAACAGCCCGGGCTCGGGCATCTGCCCCTCTGTGGTGTCCCCGAAGACTCGAATCACATCTTCTTCTCCTGCGTGTCCGCTCAATTCGTTTGGAGCTGCTTTCGCGAAGTGGTTGGTGGAGATTGGTGCCACACCAACTTTCCCGACTTATTTGCCGAACTCCAGAACACCCCCTTGTCATCTTGCCACAATGGGTGGCTTGAGATTGGGGTCATTGCCTAGACCCTCTAGACGATCCACAATAAGCTTGTGATCCAGCGCAATCCTCTTCGACGAGCTACTGATGCGATCTTCAAACTCTCTGGTTTCTTGTAGCTTTGGCGGCCGCTTAGCTGCCCTCAGGACCGCGAGGCCATCTCTGCCTTCATCGCCGACCTCCGATCAATGGTCGTCCGTCTATCGCTGCCGCCCCCGCCGCCTCCGCCTGGCCTTTTTTCTCTTTCCTTTTTCTGGGCTTGTTGAGCTGTGCCCTCAACAGAACCTTTGTACTTGTCTGTGAGACTTGGGTGCGTGTGTGTGGACTAGTCCTTGTTTGTGTGCTCTCTCGCAGTTTGATTTATTTATAAAGCGTGGCGAAAGCCTTTTTCGGTAAAATTGTTGCACCGTAGCCGGTATTGCTTATTTTTTAACTGACCCATGCATGTACATGTGGGGTGATGCATGTCCTTCTCCAGATAGACTTTCTTTTTTGAGGGAAACATCATATCTGGTTTTCCTAGTAGTACATATCTGCCCAAAATGGTTGTCTGTTTTTTTTACTTTTTCGTAAATGTACCTACAATTGATGAATCCTCATGCTGCACGTCTTCTTTTTTCTAGTCTGGTGCAAGTTGCATCTAAACATGACCCTATTTTTCTTCTCTTTAAATATTGTATAAATCAGGTGTTGCATCTAACGTGACAACATAAGTTCAAAACGGCTAGTACAAATATTTTTTATATTACATAAAAACGTTTAAATCTCAACCATTGTTATTTTAATCAAACAGTGTAAAAAAGATTAGCATGTGTGGACGAACGTGATGGCTTGTTTGACTCTTATTTTAATTATATAATAGATATTTATTGCAATATGGGCTATTACTACACATTATGTCACAATACTTATGCCTTTTCTCTCTTGTTTTATAAGGTTGTACTTCAGTTTGGTCTTGTACCAAACCGTGTATGGTGTGTATGACCGATGGTATATATATGGCAGTTTCTGTATTACCATGTTGTACGAATGAACATCTTGCATTCCGAGTCATCCATTACATTCTGCACTTCTATGTCAGAATTTTGTCATCCTTTTCTAAACCGTTGTTTTGTTTTCCTAGGATGGTCAACACCCGAAACAACCTTGCTGCCCTGGAGCAGGCTGAAGGCAGTGGGGATAGGAATGCGAATCCACCTCATCCTCCTTGCTTGGCTGAGGTCATGTTGGAGGCCGAAAGGAAAAAACATGAGACCAATCGTTTGCTAGAACGCATTGAGCAGAACACAGCACATCACCAGAGGAACGATTTGGTGTCCCTCAATGACTTCATCAAGCTGTACCCACCTAACTTCCATCATTCCGTCGAGCCCGTCGACGCGGATGATTGGCTCCGCAGCATCACCCACAAGCTACGCTCTGCACACGTAGCCGAAGCTAACAAGGTCATTTTCACTGCTTATCATCTTGAAGGCCCCGCCAGCCTTTGGTGGGAGAACTATGAAGCCATGCGCCCAGCTGGCCAGGTTACCACTTGGGCAAAGTTCAGCAAGGTTTTCCGTGAGCATCACATCCCAAAAGGTCTTATGGATCGTAAGCGGGACGAGTTTTGCAACTTCACCCAGGGTAGACTCACTGTGGATGCATACGCAGAGAGTTTGGAAACCTAGCATGCTATGCACCTGAAGAAGTGTCCACCGACGCGAAGAAGCAAGCGAGGTTCCGCAAGGGACTTAGCCCCGAGCTTCGCCATGATCTCCGACTGCACGAGTGCACTTCCTTCCTGAAGCTAGTGAACAAGGCTATTAGTGCTGAGACAGGTTAGACTAACTTCAAAGCTACACGCAAGCACGCTCGTGACACTGGTTCCTCATCCGGTTCTGGCTCTCAGAAGCCCCGGGTGTGGGTGCCTAACACAGCTCTGCCACCCAGGTTCACACCGAGGCCATCCTATCAGGCGTCTCGTCCAAGCCAGTAGTATGCACCGCCCAAGTCTTATGGTGGATCAACCGCGAATGCTCCCCCACACACCAACACGGTGACATGCTTCAAGTGTGGAGAACCGAGTCACTACATGCGAGACTGTCCCAAGATCAACCCCAACCAGTCCGGAAAGACTGTTGGCCGTGGCAAGCCAGTAGGAAAGGTGTACTACACCAAACCGGCTACCGCTGCATGTTGCCATGTGAACTGTGTCTCAGCTGAAGAGGCTCAGGATGATCCCAATGTCGTTCTTGGTACGCTCCTTGTTAACTGCCATCCGACATATGTTCTTTTTGATACTGGAGCATCTCATTAATTTATATCCGAGAGCTATGCTCGTTTGCATAACACCGCATTTTGTGATATGCCCACTTCCATGATAATTCAAACCCCGGGATCCAAATGGCAAATTCTAGAGTAAGCCATGGGAATGAAATTCATGTCGATAGACTTGTTTTCCTTGCATCTTTGATAGCTCTCAAATTCTCGAACGTTAATATCATCTTGGGTATGGACTGGATGTTAGCCCATCATGCTAAGATTGATTGTTTCTCTAGGACTGTTCAACTTACACATCCATCGGGCAAGGTAGTCAATGTCTTGACCCGAGTAGCTAAGCGACAGCTCTACTCTCTTAATGCCAGTCATTTGCCAGACCTCGAACATGTTCCGGTAGTCCGTGACTTTCCGGATGTCTTTCCAGAAGAACTGACAGGTGTTCCACCTGACAGGGATGTCTAGTTCGTGATAGATCTTATCCCAGGAACTATCCCAATCTCTAGACGACCCTATAAGATGGTACCACTAGAACTAGCTGAGCTCAAGAAACAACTCGATGAGTCCTTGAAAAAGGCTTTCATCCATCCTAGTTCTTCTCCATGGGCTTGTCACGTCCTCTTCATCAAGAAGAAGGATGGTACAGATCGGATGGTTGTAGATTATCAACCCGTCCACTTGGTCACAATAAAGAACAAGTATCCGCTCCCCAGGATCAACAACCTGTATGATCAGTTCACTAGATCCTCTGTCTTTTCTAAGATGGATTTTAGGTTAGGCTACCATCAAATCAAAATCAAGAACGGGGACATTCCCAAAATGGCCTTTGTTACTCATTATGGCTAATACGAGTACACCGTCATGTCCTTCGGTTTAACCAATGCCCTAACCACCTTCTCTTGGTAATGAACTCCATCTTCATGGAGTATTTGGATAAATTCGTCGTGGTATACCTCGATGATATACTCATCTACTCCAAGAATGAGGAAGAACATGCCGAGAATCTAAGGCTAGTGTTGATGAAACTTCGAGAGCATCGCCTTTATGCTAAATTCTCTAAATGTGAATTTTGGTTGCCAGAAGTGACCTATATAGGCCATGTAATCTCCGGTAAGGGTATTGTTGTCAATCCCGAGCGAGTTCAAGTTGTTCTTAATTGGACTCCACCTGAATCGATTAAGCAAGTTAGGAGTTTCCGTGGCTTAGCGAGCTATTGTCGCTGCTTTGTCGAGAACTTCTCCAAGGTTGCTAAACCTCTAACTGAACTCCTCAAGAAAGATAAAAATTTCGAGTGGACGCACAGTGCGAACATAGTTTTCAGGAACTAAAAAGACGCTTGACATCTGCTGTCGTACTAGTACCACCAGATTTCTCCAAGGACTTTGTTATCTATTGTGACGCCTCGCGATAAGGACTAGGTTGCATACTCATGCAAGATCATCATGTAATTAACTATGCTTCACGACAGTTGCACCCACATGAGGAAAATTATCCTACACATGATCTAGAGCTTGCAGCCGTAGTCCATGCACTCAAAACCTGGCGACATTACCTTCTTGGTAATCATTGCGAAATCTTCACCGATCACCAAAGTCTGAAATACATATTCACCCAACCGGATTTGAATCTCAGGCAAAGATTTTGGGTCAAGTTGATCAAAGATTACGACTTAGGAATAACTTACAACCCAGGAAAAGCCAATGTCATGGCTGATGCACTAAGTCCTAAATCTTATTGTAACAATCTGATGTTACAACAAAGTCAACCACTTCTCCATCAGGAATTTCGGAAGCTTAACCTTCACATTGTTCCTCATGGATTCCTTTCCACCTTGGTGGAGAAACCTACCCTTACGGATCAGATCATCAAAGCTCAGAAGGTAGATCCGGGAATCTCCCGTATCAAGAGAAACATCAAGAAAGGAGTTGCAGATTGTTTCTCCGTTGATGATCAAGGAGTCATATACTTCAGAAACCGCTTAGTGGTTCCCATGGTACGAAACCTGAGGTGATTGATCCTTAAGGAAGCTCATGAATCTCCTCTCACGATTCATCCCGGTAGTACCAAGATGTATCAGGACCTATGCCAGAGGTTATGGTGGACTAGGATGAAGAGAGAAATTGCTCAACATATTGCTAACTGCGACGTCTGTCGTCGTGTTAAAGCACAGCATCAACGGCCTGCAGGCACCCTTCAACCTTTAGCTATTCCTGAATGGAAATGGGATAAAATTGGTATGGATTTCATCACCGGTTTCCCAAGGACCAAGAGAGGGAATAACACTATCTCCGTTTTCATCAATCGTCTTTCCAAAGTATCCCATTTCCTGCCTATTCGAGAGAGTATAACCGCTAGTCAGCTAGCAGATCTGTATATCTCCCGAATAGTGTCTCTCCATGGTGTTCCATTGGAAATTAACTCCGATCGTGGAAGTCTCTTCACCTCTCGATTTTGGGAAAGTTTCCAAAATGCTATGGGTACTCGTCTCTCCTTTAGCACCGCCTTCCACCCTCAATCAAGTGGTCAAGTAGAACGCGTCAATCAAATTCTGGAAGATATGCTCCGAGCTTCTGTTATCTCATTTGGAATGGAATGGGAGAAATGCCTTTCGTTTGCCGAATTTTCTTATAACATCAGCTATCAATCTATCTTGCGCAAAGCTCCTTTTAACTAGTCAAAAACCGGGGAAAGACAATTCTTTGGCCCGGATATGATCCAGGAAGCAGAAGAGCAGGTTCGCATTGTTCATGAAAAGTTGAAAACAGCCCAATCCCGTCAAAAGAGCCAATATGATCGTAAACATTAGGCTGTGACTTTTGAAGTTGACGAGAAGGCTTACCTTTGGGTTACTCCTTTGAAGGGAACCCATTGCTTCGTTATCAAGGTCAAATTGGTTCCTCGCTATATTGGACCCTTTCGCATTCTTGCCAAACGAGGACAAGTTGCCTACCAATTGGAACCACCTCCGCACCTCTCGAGAGTCCATGATTTCTTCCACGTTTCTCAACTCAGGCGTTGCTTCTTGGATCCTATCCATGGAGTGGACCACGAAGCGCTTGATCTCCAAGATAATCTCACATATTAAGAATATCCCATTCGTATCCTTGATCAAGCCGAGTGTACCACTCGACGCCATAACATCAAGTTTCTCAAGGTTCAATGGTCGCACCATTCTGAGAAAGAAGCCACCTAGGAAAGGGAGGATCGTCTTCGACTTGAGTACCCCCACCTTCTTCCCGAAGGATCCTAAATCTCGGGACGAGATTTTTCCGAGTGGGGGCGAGTAGTCACAACCCTAGTCAGTACATGCATTAGAGTGCCTGCATCATGTTTACTTTACTCAGAAACTTTGAAATGGGGATGACAGCACCCCCAACACCCCCTTAATCCAACTAGGGTTTACTAAAATCTTTTTCAATGAACCTGAAATGCCCTTCTAAAATGTTCATCATCTTTACCTTGGTCTAGAACCTCTGTCAAAAATGGTGCACAATTTTCTAGGACCTCCTAAGAGCATCTCCAGCCGTTGGCACCCCAGGAGGCATATTTTTTGCCGCTTGGGGGGCCGCTGGTGTAATTTTTGGCCTTGGGGGTCAAAATTTCCCACTAGTTGTGCCTCCCACGAGGCGAGCCAGCACGGTGGGTGGGGTGGAGCGTAGGCGAGCCAGCACGGCGGCGCGCCCGGGCGGAGAGGCATGCGCGGCGAGGGCGGAAGGCGCGGAGGCACGGCCACGCAAGCTCGTCCCAGCGGCCAGCCATGAAACATGCGTGTACGGTGAGGGCGGAAGGCGCAGCCACGCGAGCTCGGCCCAGCGACCAGCCATGAAACAAGCGCGTACGCATGTGGCCATGCACGCGTCCAAGCACCAGGGTACGAGGTATGCATGTAGCATAGCCGACCAAGCATGCTCGTTGTGGGGGCGTGGTCGGAGGCCAACCGCGCGGAATGGCCAGCCGAAGCGGCAACCAGGCGGACGCCTACGCCAGCGCAGCCGGACGTGCGGCACATGGGAGGAGCAGAGCAAATGTGGCGAGGGGGTGGCATTGGGGCGGCGGGATCTAGGCAGGGAGGGGCGCTTCTTGGGGCCGTGGGGGCTGGCAGACGCCAGTGCTCCAGTTGACGACGAAGGAGAGGCAGCGCGATGGCGATGGAGACCTTGGTGGCGAAGCCCAGCGGCGGGCACCTCCTCCACCAGGTCATGACCGCCGCCGGCTGTCAGTGTAGAGGAGCGGGAGTGGGGGAGGACCGGAGTGGTTGGTGGCGATGGATCGGGAGCACTAACAGGGAGAGGATGAGAGAAAGAGATAAATTGAGAGAGAGAGAACGTGGGAGAGAGAGAGAACGTGGTGGGGCCGGCCTGGGAAAGTCGCCGGCAGTGGGCCCGAGAGGCGAAGAAAAAAGCACCGGTGCCTCCCAGCTACCCCCCGGGATCTTGGGTTTCACCTGGGCTCGCCGGTGGTGTTTTTGGACTAATCCAGCGAAAAGTGAGATCGTGGGGGCGTGACTGGAACTTTTTTTGTCCGCCGGCACTAAAAAAGTGCTCCTGGGGAGCTTCTCGGGGAGCCGACTGGAGATGCTCTAAGGTCACTGGATTAATT
This sequence comes from Triticum aestivum, assembly GCF_018294505.1. Taxonomy (NCBI): domain Eukaryota; kingdom Viridiplantae; phylum Streptophyta; class Magnoliopsida; order Poales; family Poaceae; genus Triticum; species Triticum aestivum. The sequence continues at coordinate 241,508,138 of NC_057801.1, forward strand.
CATATGTTATTTTCATTTGGACATTTAAATGCTATAAAATATTTTAAATGTCCAAATAATCATAAACCAAAATGTTTACTGTTGGATTATTCTATACAGTAGGCATGAGCAGTTTCATGATTTTTGAAAGTGCCTAATCATTTTTAGAAAAACTACAAACTTACAGAAAGAAAAGAAAAACAGAAATAAAAGAAAAGGAGCTCACCAGGCCAACTTACCCAGCCAGCCCACCTAGCGGCCTAGCACTGTGCTGACCTGCGCCAGCCTGCTACTTCTTCCCTGCCAGGCAGGCAGGGAGGTGAGCGTTGGCGCGCGCGAGCTTGCCACTCCGTCAGCTGCTGGACGCGTGGATGACCTCCACGTTGTTGCCCCGACAGCCCCCACACCCCACTCTCCCCCTAGCGCCTCTCCCTCGCCCTCTGCCACCATGGCCGATGCAGCCGCACCGCCGTCGTAGCCGGGGCCACTATCGTCTCCACGCCGCCTCGCCGTGTCCAAAAGCTTCTTTGTCCTCCTCTTCGTCGAGCAGAACGAGCCCCGAGTGCTCGTTCGCCCCAGAGCCACCGCAACAACCTCGCCCGACCTCGCCGTCGCCGGAGATCCCCTTCGTCGTCACGCTCGCTCCAGCTCATCCCCGACCTCGCCGCCTAGCTCACTGAGATCACCGTGAGCTCCCGCCTCTCCCCATCTTTTCCGTTCTCACTGCCGTCCTCTGCAACAACTGCAACGAGCATGACTGCACGCGCTGCCGCCTGAGCTTGTCGCCGACGTAGCTCCGGCCACCCAACGGCCACGCCACCCTGTCCACTGACCTCACCGCACCTCGTAGACCATGTAGGAGCTAGCCCCGTGCCTCCAGAGCCATCGCAACGATGAGTTCAGCCTCACTCGAACTCCGGCAGCCGCAAAGCTCGTCGGTGGCATCGTTTCCGGCGACCTTGAGGTCAACCACCACCGCCACTCGACGTGGCTTCCTCCTAGCTGCACGTAGGTGGCCTCCACCGTCCATTTGGTCGCCGGAGGGCGAAACCCGTCCCTCCGCTGCGTCTGGACATCGCCGGCAGCTAAACGCCAGCGAGTCAACCCAGTTTGACCAGGGATTTGACCCCCTGGGTCACTGACATGTCGGCCCTCCCCATCAGTCAAACCTAGATTAGGGTTAAACTAATCCTAATTAAGTTAGTTAACTAACAGTGACACTGACCAGTGGCCCACTAGTCAGGTTTGACCTGGACCGTCCCAGTTGACCTGCTGACGCAATGCTGACACAGTAATACATTTTCTGGATTTATTCTTATTGAGGAATTTTTCAGAAAATAGTGCTAACTTCAAAAATTCATAGAAATTAATCTTTAACTCCAAATGCAAAGTGTTATATATGAAAAATGATCAGAAAAATCCAATCTATCCATCTGTACTGGTTTCATGCATGTTTAAGCAAGTTTACTTGCTGTTTAGTGCAAAACATGATAAGGCACTATTTAAGATCACAAATGAGTTTGGGTTTTGAATCTTTGGTTCAAAATAGCTCAAACCCATCTTCTTATAGTTGCATTAACTCAACACACTCATATTGCCTTGTCACATGCATGCATCATATTGTTGGATAATGTTGTGAATTGATTGTGTTATCGGTGCTCTCTGCGGTAGGTTCTGTCCCGGAGGTTTACCGTGAGTACCCGATCGAAGGTCAGTACCAGACGACAGACCTACCAAGCAAGCAACCACCCATTTGATCATATTGATAAAATCCCATGTTCTCGCTCCTGCTCTCATTTACTGCATTTAGGACAACCACGTTTCAAACTGTTGTGTGCTGTGGTAGTTGAACCCATTTCCTCGGCATGACCTATCATTGCCACAGTAACTAGATGAAACCCACTAGCATGTGCAGGAGCTGATTAAGCCATGTTTGTGTTTTCTACCTTGCTATGCCTGCTATGCTTAGAGTCGTGTCAGGCCTGGTTCATCTGGGTGATGGGCTAGAGTGAAATGATCATGTCGGTAATGAGAGTGTTGTGTTGAACACGATTTGGTAAAGGTATCAATGAGAGGCCATGTATGAGTACATGGTGGGTTGTTTCTTTGGAACCGTCCTTAAGCATTGGGATTTGTATGTGTGATTCAAGATTCAGCTACTACCATGCATTGGGCCCGAAACCAATGGACCCTCTCGGCTTCTTAACCACCCTAGTCCTTTGTCCAGGAGTTGCAAGTAGTTTCTGGTGTTTGTAGTATACTGGAGGCCGTGGGCATCGCTGACCCTCGAGATGGGCTGTGATGCAGCAGGTATGTGGCATGGTGTACCGGACGCCCGTTTGGTGTCTTGGGAACCTTGCACACATCGTTTGGAGTCGTATGTGGAAACCTCGGCCGAACTCCCTCCGGATGGAACCTGAATAGTCGAGAAACCCGGACTAGAGACTTGAGTGTTTAGGCAGGCCGGGGCCGACACCCTCGTTGGGCTTCCGGTTGAAGGTTGCCGAGTACATGTCGTGTAAACCGCAATAAGTGGTGGAAGCGTGTGTGAAGAAATACACCCCTGCAGGGTTAACATCATCTATTCGAATAGCCGCGTCCATGGTAAAGGATTACTTGTTTCCTATATAGTTCATAGACAAGTAAATGGAAACTACTAAAAGCCTCAAGACAAGTGTGAGTGCCGTGGATGGCCCTTCCGTAGGATGATGGGAGTGGATCCCCGGTAGTGTATTGTTGTGGTGAGCAGTGGACTCGTGTGCGCAAAACAATAACAAGTTGGAGCCTCATATGATAGTTTAGCCAAGAGTCAAAGCTGGCTTGCTGCAATAACCCCACTATCCCTTTATTGATAATTTGCATGTATATAGGATCTGATGTAAGTCTTGCTGAGTACCCTTGTACTCATGTTTGCTTAATTACATTTGCAGAAGATACTGCCGCCCCTTCCGATGGGTTTTACGTAGACCTTGATGTCGACGAGTAGCCTGAGGCCGAGGTGGTGATCCTGAGCACATGGAGGACCCTTATAGGATAGATAGGCTTCCTCAAGCCTTTTTACTTTCTAGATGTCTGTACCCAGACATGTTGCTTCCGCTTATGGCTTGTATGCTTGTATGACTTGAATGATGGGTCGTGAGACCCCTATCTGTATGAATGATATGTATGGCTCTCTGGAGCCGTTTAAATAAAGTAGTTGAGTTGTAGAGTTTTGTTGTGATGCCATGTTGTATTTGCACATATCAAGCATATTGTGTGTATGTTTGAAACGCTTGGTATCTGTGAGATCTGACTACCTAGTTGTTTATCCTTGGTAGCCTCTCTTACCGGCAAATGTCTCCCAGTGCTTCCACTGAGCCATGGTAGCTTGCTACTACTCCGGAACACTTAGGCTGTCCGGCATGTGTCCTTCTTCATTCCTATGTCTGTCCCTTTGGGGAAATGTCACGCGGTGTTCCTTTAAGTCCTTGTAGCTTGCTACAACATGGGTTAATTCGCTGTTGATCGACATGTTCGTTGCTGGGTCATGTATGCCTGTCCCTGTAAGTTAGTGCCACTTTGGGTCCACGACTAGCCATCTCAGCCCGGGTTCTTTGTCATATGGACACTAGTGACACTATCATATACGTGAGGCAAAAGGCGCAAACGGTCCAGGGCCTGGTAAGGCAACACTCGTGGGAATACCGCGCATCAGGCCGCAAAGTTATATGAGGTGTTACATGCTAGATTGATGTGGCATAGGATCGGGGTCCTGACAGCTAACCTTTCTTAAACTATGTTGAAGTGATGTCGGTTATGTTTATTATTTTGTCGACATGTTTACTTCCACTAGTGGCGACCTTCCCAGTGTATGGAATCTGATGTTTGGTTGCCCTTTATTATCACTGGCGGTGAACTTTGATGCCCAGGAGATGTAATATGTTGTAATTTCTTTGTTGTATAATCTAGGTTTATTCTTCGTCACGATGTTGTAATTTATTTGATGTTTATGCTTCTACCCTCTGAGAAAAGGTTGTAATCTTCTATCGGAGCGCAATGAGCCCATATGTTAGGTTTATATAAAAATAATTTTGATACTAAAACTAGCCAGTCTCCAACCGCTAGTACGGGCCAAACCGTGGGCCTACAATCATCTTGGGCCATTAGTTAGGTCTAGACTTAATCTGGCCCACTATTAGTTTCGGGCCTTTAAAAGGCCGAGTAAACCGCTTGCCTTAATTGGGCCATGTGGGGACCCCGACTCATAAGTCGTGATCACCGAATGCACGTGTACAGTGATCCCAGAGATCAATGCTCACTGAACACACAGAAGCTGAATAACAAGAGTCTTACATCCATACATACCGTATTACACAAGTAGGACCATTATGGTCGAGTCTTGAGTACAACATCGCAGCGGAAATCTTCGTCGATAACTTGGACCCATGCCATCTACCTTAACCCTACAGGCAGTCTGACTGGGAAGCGTCCTAGCTCGCATGTTCATCGCTGAAGTATTCTTCATCATATCCTGTTCTTTCAAGCCTGGCCAAGTAAATAGCCAGTGGCAAGCCAATGAGTACTTTGAATGTACTCGCAAGCAACCCATGTTTTGGTTCAAGATACAACAATGCATGATCTAGGTAAATTTTTGCAGAAAGCTAGTTTTTCTCATGCAAGTATGATCAACATTTATCAAGGGCATGAATGTGTCTGCAACAAGTATCAGGAGGTTTCAGACATCATCATTGAGAAAAAGTTATAAACAACTCATGCTCAAGCTCATCGTGACTTCTTCATGAGTCGCATCATCAATATCACCAAACTGTGTTGTTTGTCAGAAACATATGGACATAGTCTAAGAAGCACCGCCCAACTGTCCTTGACCGTAGACACGGCTATTCGAATAGTTTTACACTCTGCAGAGGTTGCACACTGTACCCACAAGATCCGGGGAACTTCCGTGTCATCCACGACCCGCGATACCTCAAGTACCCGGGGTAAGCACCCGATCACTACCTTTCCCTAGACGACACTAACATGGAGTCCACTCGATTGGTAGTAACCCCCGTGCCCAACATTTCACATAACATTTTCGTGGAGCGTTGCTCCCATATTCATCACATACCACTGGCACGGGGTACCAACGGTGTGTCCGGTGCCCCATAAAGATGGTCATGGCCGCCCTACCTGGCACGACCCCGTCCCGAGAGAGCGCACCAATAACTCTCCCGTCACTAGTAATGCAGGCTCCAAGCTAGTATCGGTCTAGGTACTCAATAATGCCCTTTCCCATATAAGGGTAGAGTGGTTGCGCATGTTAGGTTGGGACAGTCATCAAATCTTAAATCTAATCCGTCTCTGTAAACAACACTTTCATCAAGCCTCGGTACACTACCTCTCCAACAAGTAGTGACCTAGTTCATCATCATCTCCCAGGGGCATTAGTGGCACCCACTGGGCTATTTGCAAGTATGTCAAACCACACTTGGTTTCTTTCCATGCATAGCCCTGACCCACTTTGCGTAGCAACTACTTTAGCATCCTATCTACTCCCACCGGCATAACCCTCATAAGAAGGTAGGGTCATGCACAATGCAAGTATCAATGAGGAAGCAACAGAGGAAACCAACCAACGTGGTCAACCATCTCATCATGATTCCGATGCAACAATAATAAAGAGTTATATGTCATGCATAAAAAGGGTTTCATGGACATGGTCAAAGGGCTGCTTGCCTGTTGTAACGAAGTCTTCGAGGTCTTCAAATATCCCTGTTCCAACTCCGAGCATTCCGTCTACTTCGTCAACTATCGTCGAAAGCAAGCATAATAAGCAACACAACAAGGCAGGAAATAAAAGTGCTCTAAAAATATGAGTTGGACTTTTCTGGGATACCTCTGGTCATATGAGGGATGACCAAAGTGGTTTCATTAGGATTTGATCAATGGACATCTCTGAACATTTCAATATGATGGAATCAAGGGATTGATGGGTTTGCAAGAAGTGTACAGAAATATATTTTTGAAAAATGAGCAAAGGCACCCATTTAACAAAGGATGATTTTAGAAGCATCCAGGAATTGGTTTCACTGGATTTGGAGTTGAGATGATTTTCCTATGAATTTGCAAAGTTGGCTATATATAAAGAAATAGACCATTATTTGAGGTGATACAGGAAGTATTAGTAAAAATGTTCAAAAACTAAGTTTTGAACTTATAGACACCTAGGATTTTGAATCATGGAATTTGGATCAAAAATGGGCTCTCTGTGATTTTCTAAAGTTTATCACAGAGATAGGAAAAATAGGATTTGCTAATTATTTGTGAAAGAAATATTTCTGTAAAAATGTGTAAGTAGCACCATGTGATAGGGAATGAATTTAGAAACTACTAGAAATTTGAATCATCAAATTTGGAGTTAATTTGAATTGTTTAGAGATTTTTGAAGTTCACTGGATAAAGAAAATGAGAAAAAGGGTTTTGTACCTAATCTCACGCGCTGAGCGTAATTTAGCCGGGCAGCGCACTAGGCCTGGCCCAGCTCCTCGCGGACCCCCAATGGGAGGCCACGCCGAAGGCGTATTCACGGGTTACGCTTTCCCCGAAGGGAAGCGTAGAACTGTTGGCCCTTCTCCACTTAAATGACGTGGCCGGCCGGCGGGGACACTGACCTGCGGGGCCCACCCGCAGGGTCTTCTTCCTCCTCCCGCGCTCGCGACAGGAGGGGATCGAGCCCGACAGCGCGCCGGCCGGTGCCTTCCCCCGACGACACAGGCCATCTCTGGCCAAGCCGCGGCCACCGGAGGGGTCGCCAGGGAGCGGCGCATCAGGGGCTCCCCGGGGATGGCAGGGAGGGTGGCCGAGGCGCGGCGGAGACTGGCCAAGGCGGGCGGACACCCAGGCGATGATGGGCAGGGGCACAGTGCCCCGGCGGCCAGGGAGATGGGGGAAAGGGTCGCCGGACCCTGGATGCTTTCCTGGTGAGGAGAGGAGGAGGGGAGAAGCCCGCCCTTGCCCGAATCGGAGTGGAGGCCGGCGGCGGCACTCCGGCCATGGAAGGTGCTGGAGGGCACGAGGTGGAGAAGGAGGATGTCTGAGGGGTGCACGGGAGAGAGGAGGTTCGAAACCAAGCGAGAGAGAGGGTCGGGGTGGCTTAAAATGGGCGAGCCCGCGGTGCACCGTGGGCAGCGTCCATGGACGTGCTCGGGTGAGCTCATAGAGGGGAGAGGAGAGAGGTTTTGGAGGGGGCCGGCAGCGTGCCGTGTCCCGGACACCGAGGCCACCTCGGGAGACATCACCCCGTCGCCCAAGGCTGTCGTATGCCCTTGGCATGGGTGAGCTACAGTGCGGGAGCGCCCTGTAGCGCGCTCCAGAGCGCCCATATGGCTGTCCAGGCCATTTTCTATGCTTGTGGGCGCGCCCTTGCATGTCCAGTAGTGCTTGGGGTAGTAAAGAAAGTTAAGGAAGCATTGGATGCCATGGAGGGCCACTGGAATGAGGAGGGAGGTGAGGAAGAGAGAGAAAGTGGCTGTCCAGAGAGGGAGAGAGGGGTTTCATCCCCCCAACAATTGAGTTTGGGCTAGGAAAACTTACTGGAGGTAGAATATGACTAGAAGGGGCTGTGGTAAAAATTTGAGCTCACCAAGAATAGTGGAAGGGGTCAAAATAGTGGTTTTTGCAAAATGTCAGAAGGTGTTTGATAATGGTTTGGGCAATAAGATGACTTCCATTTGTCATGAGGCTCCACATGGTGAAATGACACACACTATTAGGGCCTTCCACCAATTTGGAGCTCATTTGGAGCAAGTTGACAATGCAACTTTGGTAAACCCTAGAAATGAACAGAAATGGGTTTCCCAAGATTTAGTCATGAAAATATGTTCTCCTTGATGCACCACTTGGTGTAGTGTCATCATTTGATCATGTGATCATGCTCACAAAAGTTGGAATCAAGGAGAGAAAGTTTCCAATGTAGAGTTGTTCAAATTTGGTTCTGGACAGGAATGGTTTTGGGGCACTTTGATCAAGTTAACTTGTTCTCCAACTTGTGCATTTGGTCTAGATGAATTATTAAACCATTTTAGCATGTTCACAAGGTTTGAGAACATTTGGACATGTTTGGCAATGTAAAGTTGCTCAAACTTCAAAATGGACAGAAGTGGTTTTGAGGGGATTTGATGATGTTATCTTGTTCTCCAAGACATGAGACTTGGCAAGATCACCAAATATGTCATATGTGACATGATAGAATTTTCTTGGAATTTTTGGAGAATATTTCCTTTGTAAATATTTCAAAAGCTTGAAATATCCAGAAAGTGTTTTTGAGGGATTTGACCAATATTTTGAACATGACCATGTGTTGAAACTCTTATATATGGACAATATATGTCCTATGATTTTCCCTAAATTTTGTCAAATATTTTTGAAGCAATAAAATAATTTCTCCCTATTAAAGACCATTTCTGGCCTTAATAAAAAGCTTTTAAATAAAATAGGAAAATAACTTTTAAAATTATATTTTTGTGGTTTCTGGGTATCCTATATCTAATAGGAGTCAAATATATTTTTGGAAAGATTTTTACTGCCCTTAATTAAGTACTTGCAGTGCAAACCTCAATTCAGGGGTTTTTGAAAAACTAATTTTAGAAAATAATTTTTGGCCAAATTATTTTTGCAAGAAATTATTTTTATATCCTATACACATGGCATGATAATTGGGAAAGGTTTTTGGAGCAAGGAGATGAAGTATAGAAGTTGGAGGGTTTATTTGATTTTTAGAGCACTTGCAAACAGCAGACAAAAATCAAATCAAGCAAAGTCCAAAACACTCAAAAGTTTTTGTCAAACCACATTTTATCATGATTTATCATCTTAAGTGTTGTGCCATGAAAATCAGGGTGTGACAGACCTACCCCCCTTACAAGAATCTCGTCCCCGAGATTCCCAGACTAGGTGCGGAAAAGAGTATGGAAACTTGGATTTGGGGTAGTCTACACGTCCTCATACTGCTTCTGCTTTTGAGTGGTGCTCCATTGAATCTTGAAGGGCCTGGTGTTGTAGCTTCATGTATGACGCTCTTCTTGATCCAGGTTGCTAATGTGTAGCTCGCGGTAGGTTAGATTGGGCTAGGGGTCAATGGCTCGGTGGTCAATGTCCTTATTAGTGCTCGGGCTAGCTAGGAAGTTGGAAAACACTTCCGGGGTTGTGATGCATGGAAAGCATCGTGCACGGCAGGTAGCTCAGGTGGAAACTCCAGCTGGTAATTGTCTTCTCTTCGTCTCATAGTGATCTCAGAGGGTGGTGTTACATCTTGGAGTGATCTTGAAGAAGGCCGATGATTCTTGGGGCGAGCTTTCCTTTGACATGGAAGCGCTGGGTTCCTTTGAGAGGGGTGACCCGGAGATAAACATGGTCTCCAACCCGGAAGGTCATGTCTCGACGACGTGAGTCAGCGTAGCTCTTTTGTCTTGACTAGGCAGTCTTCAAACGCTCTTTGACAAGCTGGACTTGCTCTTCGGCTTCACGGAGGATATCGGGCCCAAAGACAAGTCCTTCTCCGGTTTCTGACCAATTGAGGGGTGTGCGGCATTTCCGTCCGTATAACACCTCAAATGGTGCCATCTGAAGGCTCGACTGATAACTGTTGTTGTAAGAGAACTCGGCGAAAGGGAGGCAATCTTCCCACTTATCTCCATATGCTAAGACACATGCTCGGAGCATGTCTTCGAGTATCTGATTCACTCGTTCCGTCTGACCTCCGGTCTGTGGGTGGAAAGCAGTGCTGAAGGACAACTTGGTCCCCATGGCCTCCTGGAACTTCTTCCAGAACTTTGAGGTGAATTGGGTTCCTCTATCCGACACAATTTCCTTGGGAACGCCATGAATACTCATGATTCGGTTGATGTAGAGACTGGCTAACTGGTTCCCCTTGTAGGTCGTCTTGACAGGAATGAAGTGGGGGCTTTGCCCGCCTTGATCTTCCTCTTGATGCCTTCAATAATCTCGTGTCCCGTCTGAGCTTCTTTAACCTCATCCATCAGGGTCGTCTTGACTTCAAGGTTAGCTAAGAATTCTGGTGCAACCAGTTCCAACCCGAAGCTTTCAAGTTTTTCATACAAGGCGGGTAGCTTGTCCTTAAGCATAGCATTCAAGGAACAAGCCTTTCTGCTTAATGCATCTGCTACCACATTAGCCTTCCCAGGGTGGTATTGAACACTGAGGTCATAATCTTTGATCAACTCTAGCCATCTTCTTTGCCTCGTGTTCAATTCCCTTTGAGTGAAAATATACTTCAGACTATTGTGATCCGTGTATATCTCACATTGCCTCCCTAAGAGGTAATGTCGCCATGTCTTCAGGGCATGAACCACTGCTGCTAGCTCAAGATCATGAGTAGCATAGTTTTATTCATGAGGCCATAGTTGCCTTTGAGAGGAGTGGCTTGCAGATATGCACGGTCTTGAACGCAGAAGCTCACTCCTTGACAACGGTGGTTGGTATAGTTCTTCCTCCTTGACATGGCGGTCTTCGGATGTTCCCTAACCAGCTGATCAACTCTTCTTCCGTCTTCATATGGACATTCATGTCCTCAAGTAAGGATGATGATTTACTTGCCCAAGTACTCTATGAAGTATTTGGGGTACGTAGAGTGGGCTGAGGCATTGGTGAGGGTCATGGTTGAGCATTGGTCAAGGTCTTATTGATCTAGAGCCAAGGCCCAAGGTCATGACCCAATCGTGTTGTGGCCTCGTAGGGCATAAGGGTTTCAAGGATTCTAGTGTGCGAATGAACATTTATCATCCTACCTTTAAGCACGGTTTCTGAGATGCCAATAGTCTATCTAGTCCTTTAAACAAATCACATCATATCACTGATAGCATCATTTCGTATAGGCCAACTCCAATCATCACTCATGCTATTCATATCCTCATGACTCCCAAGAGGAGGTCTAACAACATCATATATGTCTATGATCCCCAAACTCATGTGTGTGTGGCCACCCCTAAAAATCCATGGGTAGAGCATACAAGCTTCCAAGCTGGAATAAAACAGGACAATCCAAGTGCTCACCCTATTCTTCCAAGGCCCATACTAGTGCATCTCTACCCTAAGGAAACACGTCGTATGCCACTCCAAGATCTTGTTTCCTTCCTATGAATCATAATCCATTAATTCTACAAATCCAACGCCTACGCTGGTGTTCCACATGATCTTCTAAAGTCTTTATAGTCCCCGAATACTTGAAAAGGCTATCTCTACTATAGTCAGTCCATCAATTTCCATTATTGTGATCTAGTAATACTCCAAGGTCAAGCTCACAAAGACTCCTAAATAAACTCCGACAATTAGTCCAATCTCCTAGTTTATCGTCCACCAAGAAACATGGTGTCATGATCAAGATCATCAATCTAAATCCAATTTACTCCGAACCATGTAGACATACTTAGCAACTATATTCAACTAGAATCACCTACTTAGATCCAAATCTCATGTCCAACGAGAATTTCTACACTTTCCCCCAAGTCATTATCGTAATATCAACTATCACCTATCAATATCCCCTGCCTACTTCCAAGAATTTCAGCTTGCGGTCATAATTGTCCTATTAAATCCAATTTACTCAGGGGGTAATGAAAGCTATGCTACTCTATAATCATGATCCCACCAAGTTCATCTACCAGCATCAAAGCCTCATAATCCACCAAATAGTCTCATATAATTCCTCAAGTCATTGATATAAACTCATCAAGTCATTTGTCCTCTGTTCCTATATCCCCAAATTGGTCTTTCCTATGGCATCATTAGTTCTGGTGCTACCTTAGGATGGTAATGTGCTCGTTCACTATGTCCACTAGTTCCATAATGAACCCAGTGATAAGGAAGGTTACGGAGGCTTAACCGGTTCTCTTGCAATTCCGTAGGTTAAGCTCAGGGTTAAGGTTTCGAGCTGGGGTATCTCGTGAAGTCTCGAAGGGTCTAGGAATGGGTCTCTAATTTTTAGGGGAAACCATAACTCTAAGGGGTTGCACTTGGTCGAGGAGGTTGTAGCAAAATTCTTCAGTGCTGGTTGGTCGCCGAAGCAGATTTCTTGGTGCACCTTGTCTTGCTGGTCTTCAGTTGAGGAGACAGAGACGAGAGGGAAAAGTAGCATAGAGGAGGTGGGATGCCTAAAGGGGGTTTTATAGTGTAGGTGCAAACAAACAAGTGCCAAAAGGGCCAAACACAAACAACAAAACAAGGCAGGTGATATAGTCGCGTACTTGTTGCCTAGGGCAAAAAGGGCGACTGATATCAAAAACACAACAAATAAGAACAAGCAACACACTCATGGTTCTACTCGAACCATCATACGGACTCGACTGCGCATAGGGGGTACACGACTCATCCTACCCTAGGGGTTCTCGGACTCAGTAGTCGTGCCTTGTGCCTCATGCAGTCTCCCAGGTTTTCCTCAGGTGCTGCTACGTCTCTTGTAGTTGTTCGATGAAACAATCCCGGTTGAGCTTGAAGAGTCTTCAACAACCTCTTGCCTGTTGAAGTGATGGGGTGAAGGTGGCTCCTCATAACTGGCATTGACTTGGTCTTCTATTGTCTTCTTAATCGCGACGATCCCTTTTTGTCTTCTAAGCCGTCGATGGTACCAGGTAGGTAATCCTTTATGCAATGATATTATCAAGGCGTAATAGAGGTCCTTCATGTCGGTTACGTTGATGACAACTTCGACACCAAGAGCGGGGGATGAGGAGAACCGTTTTCCTGCTCACTATGGTGAGGCGGGCCAAATGGCTAGGTTCCCATCCATCGGTGGTTGCCGATACAACAACGATAGTGACATGGTTACTCAATTAGCGATGTATATCATGATCTTGCATATTCTAGGCCCTAATCATCATAGGCTAAGGTTGCATCACCTTGGGGTAGTGTCAAGGGTGTCACCATCTCCTAGGTCTTCAGGTCCTCATTCCTCGAGGATGTATCTTCTATTGGTATCGTCTTGCTGTGATGTCGCCAATCTTGTGTTCAGGAGATGTGGGTGAATGTCTGGCAAGGCATCTTCCTTCTAGATTATCCACGAGGATTACAAGGAATCCAGTGGTCAGGGGCATAAGGGTTCTAGCGACCAAAGGTTTTGAAGGGGAAGAGATCAATAAGGAAAGTATACCTTAGTTTTTGAAAAACTGAGAAGGGAAGAGAAGTACAGATAGTTTTGAAAACTAGTAGTTGTTTTGGAAATAGTTTTACCCTAACTAACGACCATACTAACTAAGGCTTCCTACAGTCAGGATGGCTCTGATACCAGCTCTGTGGGGACCCCGACTCATAAGTCGTGATCACCGAATGCACGTGTACAGTGATCCCAGAGATCAATGCTCACTGAACACACAGAAGCTGAATAACAAGAGTATTACATCCATACATACCGTATTACACAAGTAGGACCATTATGGTCGAGTCTTGAGTACAACATCGCAGCGGAAATCTTCGTCGATAACTTGGACCCATGCCATCTGCCTTAACCCTACAGGCATTCTGACTGGGAAGCGTCCTAGCTCGCATGTTCGTCGCCGAAGTATTCTTCATCATATCCTATTCTTTCAAGCCTGGCCAAGTAAATAGCCAGTGGCAAGCCAATGAGTACTTTGAATGTACTCGCAAGCAACCCATGTTTTGGTTCAAGATACAACAATGCATGATATAGGTAAATTTTTGCAGAAAGCTAGTTTTTCTCATGCAAGTATGATCAACATTTATCAAGGGCATGAATGTGTCTGCAACAAGTATCAGGAGGTTTCAGACATCATCATCGAGAAAGAGTTATAAACAACTCATGCTCAAGCTCATCGTGACTTCTTCATGAGTCGCATCATCAATATCACCAAACTGTGTTGTTTGTCAGAAACTTATGGACATAGTCTAAGCAGCACCGCCCAACTGTCCTTGACCGTGGACACGGCTATTCGAATAGTTTTACACTCTGCAGAGGTTGCACGCTGTACCCACAAGATCCGGGGAAATTCCGTGTCATCCACGACCCGCGATACCTCAAGTACCCGGGGTAAGCACCCGATCACTACCTTTCCCTAGACGACACTAACATGGAGTCCACTCGATTGGCAGTAACCCCCGTACCCAACATTTCACATAACATTTTCGTGGAGCGTTGCTCCCATTTTCATCACATACCACTGGCACGGGGTACCAACGGTGTGTCTGGTGCCCCATAAAGATGGTCATGGCCGCCCTACCTGGCACGACCCCGTCCCGAGAGAGCGCACCAACAACTCTCCCGTCACTAGTAATGCAGGCTCCAAGCTAGTATCGGTCTAGGTACTCAATAATGCCCTTTCCCATATAAGGGTAGAGTGGTTGCGCATGTAAGGTTGGGACAGTCATCAAATCTTAAATCTAATCCGTCTCTGTAAACAACACTTTCATCAAGCCTCGGTACACTACCTCTCCACCAAGTAGTGACCTAGTTCATCATCATCTCCCAGGGGCATTAGTGGCACCCACTAGGCTATTTGCAAGTATGTCAAACCACACTTGGTTTCTTTCCATGCATAGCCCTGACCCACTTTGCGTAGCAACTACTTTAGCATCCTATCTACTCCCACCGGCATAACCCTCTTAAGAAGGTAGGGTCATGCACAATGCAAGTATCAATGAGGAAGCAACAGAGGCAACCAACCAACGTGGTCAACCATCTCATCATGATTCCGATGCAACAATAATAAAGAGTTATATGTCATGCATAAAAAGGGTTTCATGGACATGGTCAAAGGGCTGCTTGCCTGTTGAAACAAAGTCTTCGAGGTCTTCAAATATCCCTGGTCCAACTCCGAGCATTCCGTCTACTTCGTCAACTATCGTCGAAAGCAAGCATAATAAGCAACACAACAAGGCATGAAATAAAAGTTCTCTAAAAATATGAGTTGGACTTTTCTGGGATACCTCTGGTCATATGAGGGATGACCAAAGTGGTTTCATTAGGATTTGATCAATGGACATCTCTGACATTTCAATATGATGGAATCAAGGGATTGATGGGTTTGCAAGAAGTGTACAGAAATATATTTTTGAAAAATGAGCAAAGGCACCCATTTAACAAAGGATGATTTTAGAAGCATCCAGGAATTGGTTTCACTGGATTTGGAGTTGAGATGATTTTCCTATGAATTTGCAAAGTTGGCTATATATAAAGAAATAGACCATTATTTGAGGTGATACAGAAAGTATTAGTAAAAATGTTCAAAAACTAAGTTTTGAACTTATAGACACCTAGGATTTTGAATCATGGAATTTGGATCAAAAATGGGCTCTCTGTGATTTTCTAAAGTTTATCACAGAGATAGGGAAAATAGGATTTGCTAATTATTTGTGAAAGAAATATTTCTGTAAAAATGTGCAAGTAGCACCATGTGATAGGGAATGAATTTAGAAACTACTAGAAATTTGAATCATCAAATTTGGAGTTAATTTGAATTGTTTAGAGATTTTTGAAGTTCACTGGATAAAGAAAATGAGAAAAAGGGTTTTATACCTAATCTCACGCGCTGAGCGTAATTTAGCCGGGCAGCGCACTGGGCCTGGCCCAGCTCCTCGCGGACCCCCGATGGGAGGCCACGCCGAAGGCGTATTCACGGGTTACGCTTTCCCCGAAGGGAAGCGTAGAACTGTTGGCCCGTCTCCACTTAAATGACGTGGCCGGCCGGCGAGGACACTGACCTGCGGGGCCCACCCGCAGGGTCTTCTTCCTCCTCCCGCGCTCGCGACAGGAGGGGATCGAGCCCGACTGCGCGCCGGCCGGTGCCTTCCCCCGACGACACAGTCCATCTCTGGCCAAGCCGCGGCCACCGGAGGGGTCGCCAGGGAGCGGCGCATCAGGGGCTCCCCGGGGATGGCAGGGAGGTGGCCGAGGCGCGGCGGACACTGGCCAAGGCGGGCGGACACCCAGGCGATGATGGGCAGGGGCACAGTGCCCCAGCGGCCAGGGAGATGGGGGGAAAGGGTCGCCGGACCCTGGATGCTTTCCTGGTGAGGAGAGGAGGAGGGGAGAAGCCCGCCCTTGCCCGAATCGGAGTGGAGGCCGGCGGCGGCACTCCGGCCATGGAAGGTGCTGGAGGGCACGAGGGGGAGAAGGAGGATGTCTGAGGGGTGCACGGGAGAGAGGAGGTTCGAGACCAAGCGAGAGAGAGGGTCGGGGTGGCTTAAAATGGGCGAGGCCGCGGTGCACCGTGGGCAGCGTCCATGGACGTGCTCGGGTGAGCTCATAGAGGGGAGAGGAGAGAGGTTTTGGAGGCGGCCGGCAGCGTGCCGTCTCCCGGACGCCGAGGCCACCTCGGGAGACATCACCCCGTCGCCCAAGGCTGTCGTATGCCCTTGGCATGGGTGAGCTACAGTGCGGGAGCGCACTGTAGCGCGCTCCAGAGCGCCCATATGGCTGTCCAGGCCATTTTCTATGCTTGTGGGCGCGCCCTTGCATGTCTAGTAGTGCTTGGGGGTAGTAAAGAAAGGTAAGGAAGCATTGGATGCCATGGAGGGCCACTGGAATGAGGAGGGAGGTGAGGAAGAGAGAGAAAGTGGCTGTCCAGAGAGGGAGAGAGGGGTTTTCATCCCCCCAACAATTGAGTTTGGGCTAGGAAAACTTACTGGAGGTAGAATATGACTAGAAGGGGCTGTGGTAAAATTTTGAGCTCACCAAGAATAGAGGAAGGGGTCAAAATAGTGGTTTTTGCAAAATGTCAGAAGGTGTTTGATAATGGTTTGGGCAATAAGATGACTTCCATTTGTCATGAGGCTCCACATGGTGAAATGACACACACTATTAGGGCCTTCCACCAATTTGGAGCTCATTTGGAGCAAGTTGACAATGCAACTTTGGTAAACCCTAGAAATGAACAGAAATGGGTTTCCCAAGATTTAGTCATGAAAATATGTTCTCCTTGATGCACCACTTGGTGTAGTGCCATCATTTGATCATTTGATCATGCTCACAAAAGTTGGAATCAAGGAGAGAAAGTTTCCAATGTAGAGTTGTTCAAATTTGGTTCTGGACAGGAATGGTTTTGGGGCACTTTGATCAAGTTAACTTGTTCTCCAACTTGTGCCATTTGGTCTAGATGAATTATTAGATCATTTTAGCATGTTCACAAGGTTTGAGAACATTTGGACATGTTTGGCAATGTAAAGTTGCTCAAACTTCAAAATGGACAGAAGTGGTTTTGAGGGGATTTGATGATGTTATCTTGTTCTCCAAGACATGAGACATGGCAAGATCACCAAATATGTCATATGTGACATGATAGAATTTTCTTGGAATTTTTGGAGAATATTTCCTTTGTAAATATTTCAAAAGCTTGAAATATCCAGAAAGGGTTTTTGAGGGATTTGACCAATATTTTGAACATGACCATGTGTTGAAACTCTTATATTTGGACAACATATGACCTATCAGTTTCCCTAAATTTTGTCAAATATTTTTGAAGCAATAAAATAATTTTTCCCTATTAAAGAACATTTCTGGCCTTAATAAAAAGCTTTTAAATAAAATAGGAAAATAACTTTTAAAATTATATTTTTGTGGTTTCTGGGTATCCTATATCTAATAGGAGTCAAATATATTTTTGGAAAGATTTTTACTGCCCTTAATTAAGTACTTGCAGTGCAAACCTCAATTCAGGGGTTTTTGAAAAACTAATTTTAGAAAATACTTTTTGGCCAAATTATTTTTGCAAGAAATTATTTTTATATCCTATACACATGGCATGATCATTGGGAAAGGTTTTTGGAGCAAGGAGATGAAGTATAGAAGTTGGAGGGTTTATTTGATTTTTAGAGCACTTGCAAACAGCAGACAAAAATCAAATCAAGCAAAGTCCAAAACACTCAAAAGTTTTTGTCAAACCACATTTTATCATGATTTATCATCTTAAGTGTTGTGCCATGAAAATCAGGGTGTGACAGGCCAGAAAATTAAAAATGTTTTTAACAGGATGAGATCTAGATTTAGCCTTAATTGTGGCGAACAAATCACAGGCTGACAGCAGGCTGTAATATACATCGGCCTATTATTGGCCCATTGGTATGACGGGCCATTAACAGGCTCAAATGGTTTTGGGCCTTGGCTGACCCAATTACATGACGTGCTAGAAGTAGGCCGAATGTAAAATGGGCCAATATTAGGCCCAACACTATCAAGGGCCTTTAAAGGGCTGACAGTTAGTTTGAGCTAGAATGTATCCACGAAGACTACGGGCCGTTAAGAGGCCAAGATTAACTATGAAACAGAAATAGGCCCAGGTGCAACTCGGGCCTTTAAATGGCCAAAAGTGAAACCGGGCCGAAAGAGGCCCATATGTAGACAGGGCCGCTGAAAGGCCAAAACTAATATCAGGCCAAATTGTCAAACGGGCCATTAAGAGGCCGAAGAGCAAATTAGCCCCCCTATGGGCCCGATGGCACAGTAGCCATTAAAGGGTCGTATCTGTTATGGGCTGTAATTTGGCCCAAGATATGAAAGTCAGTTAACGAGCCGGATCAGATATGGAATGTAATTTGGCCCAAACTATTGGACGATGTTAACGGATCGGATCTAATATGGGTCGTAAATTGGCCCGAAATATTGCAATCCTTTAACGGGTCGTATATGATGTGGGCCATAATTTGGTCCAGAAAATGTTAGGCCCTTAACAGGCCGGACATTAGATCTGACGAAATCTTGTGGGCCTGTTCCTGGGCCTGCTTTTAAACCTATATGGGCCTCTATTGGGCCATCCCACATGTTAATGTTTCATTGGCGACTCCTGTCCAGTGGACGGTTCACATATGTCCCAACGCGGAGCTGACACGTGGATCGTCGGCGAATGAGAATTTTACACGTGGAAAATCGCCATTGGTCCAAGCTATTAACGGGTTATCAGATCCAAACCAGAACCTGATAGCTTAGTGGCGACCCGTTATGGTGGATGCCATGTGTCGGTCACCCTTGACGAAAGCACTCCCATGACGCGCCATTTATCGTCATGGAAGTGGACACTTCCGTGATGACAATTTTGGTATTGTCATGGAAGAGTTCTACGACAGCACATGTATGACTATCTTGATTCTGTCATAAAATCTTCATGGATGTACATGCATGATAGAAAACGTGACCTACTATGACAAACCAGTATCATCACGGATGTAGTTTTTTTGTACTGTATGAACTACTAGAAGACCGAACTATGAGGAGACTCCGTATCCGGACAGGAAGCCTTTAGTGCCTTGGTGTGTCCTCCAAGGCAAGATGAGAAGAATCGGCATGTTCAACCGTTCCTTGTAACCGACCATATGTAACCCTAGTACCCCTGGTGTCTATATAAACCATAGGGTTTAGTCTCTAGAGGCCAGAACAACAACCATCATCCTACTCGCCTAGGGTTTAGTTCATCTCTTCTCATGGTAGATCGAATCTGTAATCAAGTAGGACGTATGGTTTTACCTCTTTGAGAGGGACCGAACCTGGGTAGGCATCGTGTTCTTCATCCCTTGTTCCCCATTGATCCAAGATCCACAGCTCGGGACCCCCTACCCGTAATTTGCCGGTTTTGACACCGACATTGGTGCTTTCATTGACAGTTCCACTGTTGGATTACCGAAGGATCGATGGCTCACCTAATCATCAGATATGGCATCAACACCGGGGACGTGTTCATCCCTGGCTAGCTTTTCGTGCTTGGCAGCATCGTTCTGCATGAAAACCCGATCGGCCATCTCGACCAGGTTGATAGTTTCGCCGCTGAGCATCGAATCAGGTTCGACAACCTAGAGTACGTCACTGGCGCTCGAGGCGATCTGATCTTCACTGGCTTCTCAGCCTTGCTTGAGGCACCCGAAAATCTTGAAGTGTCGACTTTAGGACCTCTTCCTGATCCGATCTCTGGATCGGCTCTCATCTCGTGCCCGGCTTCAAGCCTAGATGCCACCACTATGTCCGAAGATCGGGAGGCAACCCTGGCCAGACTCACCTCTCTTACTTCGGATCCGGCCTCGAACCTGGATGCGACATTGGCGTCCAAAGACCGGGAGTTTGCCCCGGCCAGACTCACCCTTCACCCCACCATACCAGAGGTTTACTCCGAACAAATCTCAGATGCCGATATGGCTAGTCTCTCCCTTTTGAGCGAGATGCTAGATCGGATCCAAGCGATGAACATCACGAGTGGCCTGTCCTCGACTTATGTGCGGCAGGGTCTTGAGGCGGTCCACGGGAAATTTTATACCCCACCCTCAACCCACTTGGTAGCCACTATCGAAGACCTAACCGGCATGTTGGACTATGCCTCTGCGGAGGCCGAAGACATGGACGAAGATGTTGAAGCCATGGCACACGCTGATACTCCCGGCCCATTACCGGCTAATGGATGGCCACGTCCACCTACGACGACTATATGGTGGACACCCCCAAGGACAATGGCGATGTCGCCAATAACGGCGCCGGCACCGCCGGGAACAAGCCGGGCGAGGATCCACCTAAACACCGACGACAGCGGCAATGATCCAAGGGGCGAAGGGGCAGGGAAAGTAATGCGGCCACCGGAGAAGACGATACATTGGACAATATGGAAGACCTGGGTGACCCCACCCCCAATCAACAGCTCGATGGCTCAGAGGGGCATGAGGGATAGTACAACCCCAAGGACCTCTATGACTCTGAAGGTAGTAACTACC
The DNA here is from genome assembly GCF_018294505.1 of Triticum aestivum. NCBI lineage: Eukaryota > Viridiplantae > Streptophyta > Magnoliopsida > Poales > Poaceae > Triticum > Triticum aestivum. The sequence goes on from NC_057801.1 coordinate 241,528,805, forward strand.
TCTCTCTCTCTGAAGAGGAGGTCAGCCTTGGAGCCGAGGATTTCATCGTCCGTGAGCACCCGCTGGACTAGGAGAAGTTCAAGCAGCAGCTTATAGCCACTGCGCGAAGTTTGAAGAAGAAGAAGCAGGAGCTTAAGGCTGAGCAAAAGACCCTCAACGATAGATGGACAAATGTCCTGGTGGCCGAAGAAGGGTACGGCTACAAACAGAACCAAAAGCTACCCAAAGCAAAAACTGCGGCCACAATTCGACGACGAGGCCCTTGCGCCCGCACCACCAAGATATACCCAGGCAGACCAGCCCGACTGCCCCCGTCGAGGAAGGGACAGGCCGGCTAGAGAGGTCGAATACCCACCCACTCCCCGTCACCATAAAGGTAAGGAGGCAACACAGCCAGAATACCAATATGATCTCCGTCGTATGCTCCGGCTGCACTGGACGAATACCAAACTTGGCGTGACCGAAACGATAGAGTTCGGGAGCAGCACCGGGTCGAGATGGCAGCCGATCTCCGGCGTGACGTAGCCCGGGTTAGGGGCACCACTCACCCGATGTGCTTCACAGATGAGGTGATGCGGCACCAGTTCCTCAAAGGGTTTAAACCCATAAACTACAATGAGACAACATACGTGACAATGTGGATCGATCTTCCCCACATCCATATGGCTTGAGGGGACGACCTCCATGCCATAAAATAGCTGCCACTAAAATTGAAAGGACCTTAAATAGCCTCCCCGAACACTCCATAGGGAGTTGGGATGAGCTCGAGGATGCTTTCGGGGCTAACTTTCAAGGCACTTATGTTCGGCCTCCCGATGCCGATAACCTGAGCCATGTGGTCCAGCAACCCGGTGAGTTAGCCCCACAATTTTGGAGCTCGTTTTTGACCAAAAAGAACCAGATCATTGACTGTCCGGACGCAGAAGCCATAGCTGCATTCAAGCAAAGTATCCAACATGAATGGCTCGCTCACCAGCTCGGCCGAGATAAGATGAGGACAATGTCGACACTCACCTCTCTCATGACCCACTTTTGCACGGGGGAAGATAGTTGGTTGGCTTGTAGAGGCAACAACCAAGAGGAACCCGGTACATCGGAAGCCCGAGATGTCAACCAGAAGCCACGACGCACCAAAAACAGGTGTCAACACAACGACACCAACGCCGATGACATGGTAGTGAATGCCGGATTCCGCAACTCCAAATCAGGACCTCGGAAGAAACCCTCTAAATATAACCAGGACGGGCCTAGCAAGTTGGAAATAATCTTGGACATGCACTGCCAAATCCACGGCACCTCTTATAAGCCGGCTAACCACACCAATCATAACTATTGGGTGATCAATCAGGCTGGCAAACTCACAGCCGACGACACAGACAAAAGCCCTTAGAGCAAGGGAGATGATGAATCTTGCAGGCCAAACAATGGAGGCCAGAAAGAATTCCCTCCTGAGGTAAAGATGGTGAGTATGATCTACGCATCTCATATACCCAAGAATGAGAGGAAACACGCACTTCGGGACATCTACCCATTAGAGCCCGTAGCACCAAAATTCAATCCATGGTCGGCTTGCCCGATAATCTTCGGCCGTAGGGACCATCCGACAAGTATCTGTCATGGAGGGTCGGCGGCCCTAGTTCTCAAACCCATTATTGATGGATACCACCTCAATAGAGCCCTCATGGACGGAGGTAGTAGCCTCAATCTAATTTAGTTAGATACAACGAGGAAAATGGGTATTGACCCATCAAGGAACAAAACCAGTAACACTACCTTTAAAGGGGTAATCCCAGTCGTAGAAGCTTGCTGCTCAGTCACTCTGACCTTGGAAGTGGTGTTCGACTCGCAAGACAACTTTTGCAGCGAAGGCTTGATCATTGACATCGTCCCTTTTTGCAGCGGCTATCACGCACTCCTGGGCCAAACACTGTTTGCTCGTTTGAACGCTATCCCCCACTATGCATACCTATAGTTAAAGATGCCCAGACCCAAGGGCATCATCGCGGTCAATGGCAATATGGGGCTCTCACTCAGGACCAAGGAACACACAACAGCTCCGGCAGCCGAAGACCAAACCGGCGTCGAGGGGCTGAAGTACCAGCCCACCGTCAAGGCGTGAGAGACGAGTAAATGAGTCTAAGCCCTATATACATTTAGAGAGCCTCCCTATGCTCGACGTAAATAGGGATGCGCCCCCAATAGCATGCACACCCCAGTCTCACACTATGTGCCTCATAAGCAGAACTTCGCGCTTAAATTTGTGGGGCCGAATTAAGCTAAGCGCCAAGTGGTCGGCTCAACCGAGCTGTGGCCACAAACGTCTACGGATGTCAACATGTACCATCTAGGACCTATCCGGCATTATGCTAGAATAGCACGACGACTTCTCAAGACCCTATTCAAGGGCCCGTCAGCCGGTTATCACCCCCTCTAATAACCCACAAGTATAGGGGATAATTGTAGCCTCTTTCGATAAGTAAGAGTGTCGAACCCGACGAGGAGCTAAAGGTAGAACAAATATTCTCTCAAGTCCTATCTACCACTAATACGACTCTACGCACGCTTATTGTTTGCTTTACCTAGAACAAGTATGAAACTAGAAGTACTTTGTAGGTGTGATAGGATAGGTTTTCAAGATAATAAAGAACACTTAAATAAAAAGTAGGTGTTGTTTAGATAAAGAAGCAATAAATTAAATATTAGTAGAGAGATTTTTGTCATGATAAAGTTATTTGTCCCTAGGCAATCGATAACTAGACCGGTAATCACTATGGCAATTCTATTTGAGGGAGAGGCATAAGCTAACATACTTTTTCTTCTTGGATCATATGCACTTATGATTGGAACTCTAGCAAGCATCCGCAACTACTAAAGAGCATTAAGTTAAAACCCAATCATAGCATTAAAGTATCAAGTCCCCTTTATCCCATACGCAAACAACCTACTTACTCAGGTCTGTGCTTCTGTCACTCACGCCACCCACCATAAGCAAATCATGAACATATTGCAAACCCTACAGCGGTGATCCCTCACGCTTGCACGACACAGAGAGCACCATAGGACAGCACCAATAGTAAAACATGCAACTCAAACCAATCACGATCATCAATTAACCCATAGGACAAAACGGATCTACTCAAACATCATAGGATAGCCATAAATCATCGGGAAATAATATATAGTGTTGAGCACCATGTTTAAGTAGAGATTACAGCGGATAATAGAGGGGTTACACCTCTGCATAGAGGGGAGAAGAGTTGGTGATGAAGGCGGTGAAGTTGTTGTTGTAGATCACGGTCATGAAGATGGCCCCCGGCAGCGTTCCGGCGCCACCGGAAGCAAGGGGGAGAGAGCCCCCCTTCTTCTTATTCTTCCTTGACCTTCTCCCTAGATGGGAGAAGGGTTTCCCCTCTGGTCCTTGGCTCCCATGGCATGGGAGGGGCGAGAGCCCCTCCCAGATTGGATCTGTCTCTCTGTCTCTCTTTGTTTCTGCGCTCTCAGATTCTGCCCTGGCAGAGCTTCTTTTATATCCGGAGATCCGTAACTCCGGTTGGATTGAAACCTTCGCCCAGATATTTTTCCAAAAATTAGCTTTCTTGCGGCAAAAGAAGAGCAGGAACCGCCTTATGAGGGGCCCATGAGGGTCAGGGGCGCGCCCAGTATATGTGGGTGCACGGGCCACCCTCGTGGCCACCTCGGGCACCGTCTCGCGTTGATTTTACTTCCCAAAAATCATAAATATTCCAAAAATAAGCTCCGTCCGTTTTTATCCCATTTGGACTCCGTTTGATATTGGATTTCTGCGAAACATAAAACATGCAACAAACAGGAACTAGCACTGGGCACTGGATCAATATGTTGGTGCCAAAAATAATATAAAAAGTTGCCAAAAGTATATGAAAATTGAAGAATATTGGCATGGAACAATTAAAAATTATAGATACGACAGAGACGTATCAGCATCCCCAAGCTTAATTCCTACTCATCCTCAAGTAGGTAAATGATAAAAAGATAATTTTTGATGTGGGATGCTACCTAGCATAATCTTGATCATATGTCTAATCATGGCATATTAGGACACGAGTGATGCAAAGAAATAGTCTATCATTTGACATAAAAATGATAATACTTCGAGCGTACTAATAAAGCAATCATGTCTTTTCAAAACAACATGGCCAAAGAAATTTATCCCTACAAAATCATATAGTCTGGCTATGCTCCATCTTCATCACACAAAATATTCATATCATGCACAACCCCGATGACAAGCCAAAAAATTGTTTCATACTTTTGACGTTCTCAAACCTTTTCAACTTTCATGCAATACATGAGCGTGAGCCATGGACATAGCACTATAGGTGGAATAGAATATGATGGCGGAGGTTGTGTGGAGAAGACAAAAAGGGAGAAAGTCTCACATCAACGTGGCTAATCAACGGGCTATGGAGATGCCCATCAATTGTTGTCAATGCGAGGAGTAGGGATTGTCATGCAACGAATGCACTAGAGCTATAAGTGTATGAAAGCTCAAACTGAAACTAAGTGGGTGTGCATCCAACTTGCTTGCTCATGAAGACCTCGGGCATTTGAGGAAGCCCATCATCGGAATATACAAGCCAAGTTATATAATGAAAAATTCCCACTAGTATATGAAAGTGAAAGTATATGAGACTCTCTCTATGAAGAACATGGTGCTACTCTGAAGCACAAGTGTGGTAAAAGGATAGTAACATTGCCCCTTCTCTCTTTTTCTCTCATTATTTATTTATTTTTTTATATTTTTTTGGTGGGCTTCTTTGGCCTATTTTTTATTTGGGCTTCTTTGGCCTCTTTTATTTTTCATAAAGTCCGAAGTCTCATCCCGACTTGTGGGGGAATCATAGTATCCATCATCCTTTCCTCACTGGGGCAATGCTCTAATAATGATGATCATCACACTTTTATTTACTTACAACTCAATGTTACAACTCGATACTGGAACAAAGATATGACTCTATATGAATGCCTCTGGTGGTGTACCGGGATGTGCAATGATCTAGCGTAGCAATGACATCAAAAAAAGGACAAGCCATGAAAACATCATGCTAGCTATCTTACGATCATGCAAAGCAATATGACAATGAATGCTCAAGTCATGTATATGATGGTGATGGTGGTTGCATGGCAATATATCTCTGAATGGCTATGGAAATGCCATGATAGGTAGGTATGGTGGCTGTTTTGAGGAAGATATAAGGAGGCTTATGTGTGATAGAGCGTATCGTATCACGGGGTTTGGATGCACCGGTGAAGTTTGAACCAACTCTCGAGGTGAGAAAGGGCAATGCATGGTACCGAAGAGGCTAGCAATGATGGAAGGGTGAGAGTGCGTATAATCCATGGACTCAACATTTGTCATAAAGAACTCACATACGTATTGCAAAAATCTATTAGTCATCAAAACAAAGTACTATGCGCATGCTCCTAGGGGGATAGATTGGTAGGAAAAGACCATCGCTCATCCCCGACCGCCACTCATAAGGAAGACAATCAATAAATAAATCATGCTCCGACTTCATCACATAACGGTTCACCATACGTGCATGCTTCGGGAATCACAAACCTCAACACAAGTATTTCTACTTATCCACAACTACCCACTAGCATGACTCTAATATCACCACCTTTATATCGCAAAACAATTGCAAGGAATCAAACATATCGTATTCAGCGATCTACAAGTTTATGTAGGATTTTATGACTAACCATGTGAATGTCCAATTCCTATCATCTCTCTAAATAGATGTAAGTGAAGCAAGAGAGTTTAATTCTTTCTATAAAAGATATGCCCACACTCTAACAAGTATAAGTGAAGCTAAAGAGCATTCTATAAATGGCGGTTTTCTATGTGAAGAGAAAGAGGCAATCCAAACTTCAAATGATATAAGTGAAGCACATGAAGCATTCTATAAAGCCATACTCAAAAGATTTAAGTGAAGTGCATGAATTCTATAAATCAACCAAGTACTATCTCATACCAGCATGGTTCATAAAAGAAAAATGAGAACTAAATGCAAAAGACGCTCCAAGACTTGCACATATCGCATGGACAAAACGAATCCGAAAACATACCGATAATTGTTGAAGAAAGAGGGGATGCCTTCCGGGGCATCCCCAAGCTTAGACGCTTGAGTCTCCTTGAATATTTACTTGGGGTGCCTTGGGCATCCCCAAGCTTGAGCTCTTGCCTCTCTTCCTTTTCCTCATATCGAGACCTCCTCGATCAAACACTTCATCCACACAAAACTTCAACAGAAAACTCGGTAAGATCCGTTAGTATAATAAAGCAAATCACTACTCTAAGTACTGTCACAAACCAATCCATATATTGTTTTGTCATTGTGTCTAATGTAATATAGCTTTTCCATGGCTTAATCCACTGATAGAAATTGATAGTTTCATCAAAACAAGCAAACTATGCATCAAAAACAGAATCTGTCAAAAACAGAACAGTCTGTAGCAATCTGAACATTCACCATACTTCTGGTACCCCAAAACTTCTACCAAAATTATTAAAAATAAACAATTTGTACATCAAGACAGTGCAAAAGGAATCAGAACCATTTGGCGTTCCAGTAAAAAAATCGCGCACTACAGCCAAAGTTTCTGTCCTGCATAGTACAAACCAACAAGCATTGTAAACATCCTAAAGGCTAACCTTGGAACATTATTTTATAATACAATGAAATTGTACAAGGGGATAATTATTTTTGATGAAAAGTTTATGTAACTATGATTCACAAAGTTTCCGTGAGCATGAACAAAGTTCAAGGAGCTCTCCCACTTCAACAATGCTTGTCTTTCTCACTTTCACTTTCCTTTTTGAAAAGTTTTGGGTTCCCCTCTTTATTTTTATTTTGTTTTTAAAGTATATAAAAGCGCTCAATAGAAATAAATGACTCTCTAAAACTTCCGGGTTGTCTCCCTGGCAGCGCTTTCTTTAAAGCCATTAAGCTAGGCATATAGTGCTCAAGTAATGGATCCACCCGAATCCCAAGGTATATATATCAAAGCCAATTTTAATTAACAATGATTTGTAATTTAGTAGTGAGCCCAAAGTAATATATATCAAGCAACAACGAAGTCTAACTCTCTTCCTATGCATCGTCATGTCATAAAAGAACAATTCATGCACACCAAGTAAAGGCTAATGCAAAGTATAAGCAGTTTCTTGGAATTTTATCATATTGGAAACATAGAGAGGTGGAGATATAGTTCCTCTCTCATAATAATTGCAAGTAGGAGCAGAAAGTACATGCATATCACATTCATCAAAGTTATCATGTGCAATGGTAAAAGCCAACCCATCAATATAATCCTTAATAAGCACAAACTTCTGTGATATAGTGTAGTCGGGAGAATTCAAAAGGATAATAGGACTATCATGCGTGGGTGCAATAGCAATAGTTTCATGTTTAACATAAGGAACTATAGCAAGTTAATCTCCATAAGCATCATTCATATTGGCATCTTGGCCACAAGCATAGAAAGCATCATCAAAAAGGGATATTTTAAGAGAATCAACGGGATCATGGCAATTATCATAGCAATCATCCTTCGGTAAGCACGAAGGGAAATCAAACAATGTATGAGTTGAAGAGTTACTCTCATTAGAACTGGGCACAGGTAGCTAATCCTCTCTTCCTCCTTTTGTTCTTCGCTCTCCTCATCATCTTTTTCATCCAATGAGCTCACAGTTTCATCAATTTCTTCTTCCATAGCTTCCTATAAAATATTAGTCTCTTCTTGGATAGCGGAGACTTTCTCAATAAATGCATCAATATTGGAATTATATTCATAATTTTCATAGAAATATCTAAGTATAGCAAAATTTTCAGGTCTGTAAACTGAATCATCAAAATCTTCAAACTCTTTAAATATAGATTCAATCTCATAAGCACCCATAAAAGCAATGAATTCTTCTATTTGTTCCAGATCATAGTAATCATAGATACCATTAGCATAAGAAGCCAAGGTTTTATCATCATTAAATTTGCATGAAAAGGGAAGGTGTGGAGCCTTCATCCTAGAGCAACAAGTATAATCATATCTCAAGCATAGTTGCCTATCATACCAATATAACATATAAATTTGATCCCATAATAGTTTCCCTTTTTGTGCCAAGTGATAATCCCTAAAGTATTCACGTTGATCCAACGTGTCCCCGATTACATAATTGAATGGGGTTTTCTCTGGATTATCAAAGTAGTACATAATTTCTTTCACATAACGAGCATCGAGGGTTTTAGGAGGTTCCCCATCTCCATGAGTAGCAAGTACACCTAATTTTTTTGGTATTTCATGTTCCATATCCATAACTACAAATAGAGAACAACTTAGAACAGCAAAATAAAAATTACTTAGTGATAAAGCAAACAAGCACACACAAGAATATTCACCCCATGCTATGACTCCCCGGCAACGGCGCTGAAAAAGGTCTTGATAACCCACAAGTATAGGGGATAATTGTAGCCTCTTTCGATAAGTAAGAGTGTCGAACCCAATGAGGAGCTAAAGGTAGAACAAATATTCTCTCAAGTCCTATCTGCCACCGATACGACTCTACGCACGCTTATTGTTTGCTTTACCTAGAACAAGTATGAAACTAGAAGTACTTTGTAGGTGTCATAGGATAGGTTTGCAAGATAATAAATAACACGTAAATAAAAATTAGGGGTTGTTTAGATAAAGAAGCAATAAAGTAAATATTAGTAGAGAGCTTTTTGTCACGAGAAAGTTATTTGTCCCTAAGCAATCGATAACTAGACCGGTAATCACTATTGCAATTCTATTCGAGGGAGAGGCATAAGCTAACATACTTTCTCTTCTTATGGTCCTCACGCACCTCTTATGGTCAAATTATACGGCTAGACGTCATGAGCTCATTTGGGAATAATGACCACCTCTTATGGTCCTCTCGTAGTCATTTATATTGCACCTTTTTTTTCCTCGCTCTTCGACGCCGCCATAAATTAGTTCGGCACAAATTTTCTCTAAGATGCAATCGGCTAATAGACTCAGGGCTCGATTGTAATACTCTCCCTATGCATAAAGTCCGTCACTATCTTTTCTATTTGTGCTTGGCGTCTCGGATATTGCACTATATGAACCGGTTCTGAATTATTTTTTGGGTCAATTGTTAGGTTGCCCGGCTCCTGTGTTTACCCTCTCACGTTCTGCATGTTCGAATGGGAGGGTAAAGGGAGAACCACTGCGATTATACTTCCAGCTCGCCTGGTTAAGTACCTCAATGGAGAAAGCAGAAAACCGACTGTCATAATAAGCGAGAACTACTCGGCGATCCGATTGCAAGTGTTATACTAGAAGTCGTTGGAGATTACACCGTGTCATACGAAGGGTTTGTCTTCGGCCAAACCATGTGATAAAGGTATATACCTTGGCTCCCGAACATCACAAAACATCGGGGGCTAGTAACTAGCCCCCTCAATCAAGCTCCTATGGCTAAGTGAATGTAATAAAACCGCATAGTCCAATTGACTTATTTCCCTCACGCACTACCGCCTTCGGGCACCGAGACGTCGGCTAAAGGTCACAGTGCGAAGGTCGAAACACCCCTTATAGCATCTACATGGGGGCTGAAGCCAACGACTAAAAACTTTCAGAACAAAATAGCCGGACATGAGTCAAAATAAACAAAAACGGATACAAGTATGATAAACCATATGAAATAACCACATCATAAAGCAAAAGGTTCAATTGTCATTTCAAGTATGATAAACATGGTCGCACACTCACTCAAGGGTTACATCTTTCGAACACTGGGCCTCTATTGCCCGAGGACCATCCATCACGATGGGGAAATATTGCTTGGGGCGCATGTGCTCCTTTCCGGCGGGCGGAGGTCCAGTGGCCATGTCGACTGGCTTGATCTTGGTCCAGTGCACCATGGTCTTTGCGAAGGCCATCCGGGCTCCCACAATACACATGGAGAGCTTAACGGCATCGACCCGGGAGGCAGCGTCGCGCAGCTTCTGCGCCAGGCCGAAGTAACTACTCGGTATTGGCTCTGTAGGCCACAACTGGGCATAGAGGTCATTTATGGCCGGTTCTGCCATCAGGTGCAGCTCCATCAGCTGCTTCATCTGGTTACTCGGGAGGGGAGGGTGTTCAGGCACCTAGAACTACGCCCTGAATAGCCTATGGTCGGCATCACCCTCTCGAGTCGTATAGTGCCTTGCTGCATCCGCTGCACTCCTCAGAATCTCCGCAAATGCGCCTGAGGAACGCCACACTCGTGTGAGAAATGCTAACCTTTGACCGCCAAAGACACTCTATGGTAAGTACGACTTACCATCTGCAATTTGCTTCACTTGACAGAGCTCTTCTCAGGCACTCCGCGTCTCTGTCCTCGCCTCCTGGATCTCCTGGTTCACCTTGGATAGCTCAGTGGCCTGACCTTTTTTCTTCTGCTCAAGGTCCTCATGTTTAGTGATGGCATCCTTGAGCTCCTGCTGCACTTCGGCAGCTTGGGCCTCATGCTTCTCACTAACGGTATTCACCGTCTTGAGTTTGGCGGCCGCTAGCTCGGCCGCTGCCTTCTGTTCGGGCGCCTCTTCCTTGGCCTTCTTTAGTTTGGCCCTGAGGCTTTCGACCTCTGCGGCGATAGCTATAGTCGTAATTAAGCAATTCTTGCTTAGGGATAACCCCAAATAACTTGCCCGACAAGGAAAGTACAAATTGCTAAGTCTTAACTGGACTAACCTTGCACTTTGTCAAACCGCTTGTTGACAAGGTCAAGCTTCTCATTGAAGCTTTTGAACTTCCGATACATTTCGGCCAGCTCCGCGACATTGGTAGCCGCTGGCAAGGACGAAGCCTACAAAAACAAAAAATATCACATCATTTAAACTCTCGATTCAATGATCTTCAATCCACTGCCAGGTTTTTCAATCCTAACAGAGTCATGGGGGCTGCTATATACAAGGATTGCACAAACTTCGTTCACAAAAACCGCTTTGTGGAAAGAATATTACATGGCTTATCTCGAATCCCATCAGGAGGTTACCAAAGGCTTCCTTCAGTCCGCTGTTAACGGACCGAATACTTTACAAAACCACGGCCATCAGGGTGCAGTGTTCCATGACTATGGAGGACCTATTCAAAGGCTCCTCCATCACATCTAGCCACCCAGCCGTAACCTGATGTCAAGTGTTCGACGCTGGCGGTGGAGTCCGGGCTCCCCCTTTGGTGGAGGGCGAAATTGATGCCTCCGAGGGCCTTGGGGGCTATAGGGCCGTCTTTCGGGAGGGTTCAGATTGACTGAACTCCTCCTCCTTGTTCACCAAGAGGGATCCCCTCTCCTGGTATGTGGTGACCGAGGTGTTGACCTCAGCCATGATTTATGCACCACCACCTCCTGTGTCCGGGACGGGAGGGGTCCATCGAGACAGTACATCTCCGGTCTCCCCGATGACTAGAGGAGGCGTAGAGCGCTACATGGTCCTACTCTCCGCCAGTTTGGCTGGCGGAGAAGACCCCTCTGGGACTTGATCAGTGGGGAGGTCGCGCGGTCGGCTGTAACATAAAGTTCACACATACTATCGATAATAGACTAATGAAACAAGCGACTGGGGAATCTCCGGATACGTACCTTTCAGTAGGGGCCTTGAACCCGGGGTTCCTCTTCGGACGCTGCTGTTGGTGCAACAATCCCTGGGTCCGTTGCCCAGACTCTGCACAGGCACAATAACAAGATCACAACACCAAGATCAGATTGAAGCACAAGGGATCGGTCCTTCAAAGGACCAACGTGTAGGACAAGGAGACCAATATTGGCCAGAGAGACAGGATACAACTAAGGGAAAAACCTGGCGAGGGTGGATTTCCCCGGAAAGCAAGCTTTCAGATTGTCCCAGCGAGCCTGCCGTGGCTCGCGGAGGCAAACCACTCCACCGCACCACCTCACAGCGATGTAAGTCATCAATCAGTGCAGTGTCAAGCCACAAAGTGACTTAGTGGCTGCTATTTTCCACATGGCAGACACTTCCTACAGAAATACCACCAAGCGACACCCATCCTGAGACATGTCAAGCAAGCAGGCGCGAAGCTGGCAAAACAGCCCGGCAGGGCCACCGGGCAAGTTGTGCTGTGACATTGAGCGGCGCATTGAATGTGCTTTGTCAGCCTGCATAGTTAGGTATGATAGCTTTGTTTGCTATCTAATCAGTATGTAATGACTGATTTGCCACTGTGGTGACCCCTTAATCTATAAAAGGAGGCCGATGGCAACTGTAGAAAGGATTCGGACCCCCTCACACTCATAAACGCATAGCTCCTCTCCCCCCGAGGCAACCTTGCCGTGCGAGAGCATTGCGCTTCTCCACCACTTTCCACCATCAGTCCACCAAAGCAGGAGTAGGGTTTTACACCTCACGGCAGCCTGAACCTGGGTAAAACTGCCCGTGTGATCTCTGCTGCGTTGTGTTATGCTTCTCCGCTCTTTGTGCAACATGCCCCCCTCCCGCCAAACCAAAAGGGGCCCTTGGTCCCATAGGTGGTCGTGGTTTTTCATGACATCTTTGGGGCGCCAGGTAGGGGAATCACTTGCGTGAACCCGAAAGCATAAACAAGGTCGTCATCTGCATCACAATTTTCATCATCGACGGCTCCATCGACAATGGCGCCCAAGAAGAAGTTCGGTGCCGCAGCTCACCCAACCACCTCAAAGGCCCCGCCGCTTGTGGCCACCGACATAGTGGGGGACGCGGGGCCGCATGAGGATGCGAGCGCTACAGGGGAAATGGTCGGCGCAGGTGGCGTTGTCACCACCTCCCCGCGGCCAAAGCAGGAGCGGGAGGCACTGGAGAAGAATAGCACCAACAACATCCCGACGACCACGCTCTGCAAGGTACGGGTAGAGATATTATTCCTTCTATCCCTCTTGGCATGGCCGAGAGGCATAGACATGGCGGTGACACTCATCATGCGACGAATCGCAATCCTACGGCCGCCCCCGCCGTGGGTGCGGTCGCTGGACATGCACTGCCCCCAGAACAAAATGGCCCAGCCAATGCCCCTAACGGAGTCGTTGGCCCGTGCGCGCCATCACCTGTCACCATGCCATCCTAGCGACTGGCTCTTGACGACGATAGCCCGGCGCAGCCACCGCTGGCACCGTCATGAGCTGGGCAACGCTACGGTCTACGTCATCATCACCAATGCCAAGCACCACTTCGGAGGCCATGGCGCGGGCCCAGCTGCTGTTGAGATTTCCATCGACAGCTGATCAGATGGATGAGCGGAGAGCCACCATTCCAAGTTTCATCGGTTTTGCCGAGGCTGGGGGCTCACAGCAAGCTGGCCCGCCACGGCCTCACCAGACAACGATGGCGGCTCGTGCTGCTGGCCGTGCACATGGGGCCACCCTCATGGTGCAGTCCCCGCCACGGCAATCAGCGCGAGAGCCGTGGGATCAAGAACCCGATGACGTGTCGATGGCCTCTTTCGACCCTCGAGCACATTAAGGCCAACGGCGAGCCCCAGAGGATAGGCAGAGAGAAGACGCGCGCGTCGTCATCGAGTGATGCAGCGACAACCATCATCGGACCAATGGGTGCGATGGCCCTAACGTCGACGAGCCTGCACTCAAAGATGGTGGGTGCCTTCCTTTCGAGGTTGGGTGCCTCGCCTTCACTCGAGAGCTGCGGCAAGTCTGTTGGCCATCCGCTCGCACGTTCAAGCCATGTTGGGAGACTGAACTGTGCAGAGTTCTTGAGCATCTACACCATCACTGTTCAATCTGCCGGGGGAAGGGATGAGAAGGCGTTGGCCAACTACTTCCCTTTGGCACTCAAGTCAAATGTGAGGTCTTGGCTGATGCACCTACCAGAGAACTCCATTTTGACCTGGGCTGACCTGGGCCATGAGTTCATTGGCGCCTTCATGGGCGGCCATCAAGAACTAGGGCGGACCAGCGACTTGCAGCTTCTTCAACGGAAAGAAGGAGAGACTCTACAAAAGTACTTGCAGAGATTCAGCCGAGTCCACAGAAATATCCCAGACATCCAGCTGGCAGCAATGATAGTTGCCTTCCAATCCAATGTGCGCAACCGTAGGATACATTCTAAGATGAATGTTCGGTTGCCCAAGACTATGAAGGAGCTTCACACCTTGGTGGACAAATGTGCTCGGGTGGAGGAAGGGAGGAAACTCCCTAGAGAGGAAGATTGCATCGACATCGAATCATAGGATGATGACGAGTCCACTAGTCAGAATAAGAAGAACAAGAAGCGCAATAAGAGGTGCAAGGATAAAGCAGTGCTGGCAGTTGAGGGATTGGGCGCGCCTAGTACTGGCAAGAAGGCTAAGGCCAAAGCCCCCGGCAAGGAAGTTGCTGCGTGCACTGACTGCCGGGAGGCTGCGGCTACCGAAAAAGGTTGGAGAAGTGATGGGTCATACTGCAAGATTCACAGGACCAAGGGCCACGATCTCCAAGAGTGTCATTGGGTTGAGCATCTCATCAAGAAGCAGAGGGCTAAGTATGAGAAGCGTGATAAGGAAAAAGGTCAGAATGGTGCTGGCGGGAAGGGCCGAGGGGTGAAGCAAATTGCCCGGGCAAGGCTCTTCGGAACCAAGGAAAACCCGCTGGAGGCCGAGAGAAGGAGAATTGCAATGATGATAGTGCTAGAGGGGATGAAGAGGAAACCAGTGAGCAGGAATTCCAGAAGGCTATTGATGCCCTGTGCATTGTCGGGGGTGCATCTCTCCACTCCTCTCACCACCAACTTAAACGGTAGGCACGTGAGGTCAATGCCATGGAGCCAGCGGCAAAGTCCCGGAAGCCGCTCAAATGGTCACGCATGCCCATCATCTTTGACGAAGAGTGTCGTATTACGGGTTCCGCAAACCCTTGATAGGTTCAAACTCTGGGGTGCGTGCAGAGATCTCAACCTACACAGCCTGCCTACTCGTGATCCTCCTAAGACTAGCACAACAGGCTCAAAGAGACAAAGAGACACAACAGTTTATCCTGGTTCGGGCCACCTTGCGGTGTAATACCCTACTCTAGCGTTTTGGTGGATTGCCTCGAAGAGCTGAGGATGAACTAGTACACTGGATTAACTGGCCTCAGGAGGTGAGGTGTTCTTGAGCTCAAGAGAGCTGGTGGGTGAACTAGACCTCTCTCCCCCTCTATGGTGGTGGCTAAGTCCTATTCATAGTGGCCTTGGTCCTCTTCCCAAATTTGGCGGGAAGGGATCCCGCAACGGCCGAATTTGAATGGGGACAAGTAGTACAACTTATCCTAACAAAAGTGGTCTTCGCCTACAAAAAGCCCATAGTCGTGACGCTGCAGTGGGCTCGGTGATGACCTCCGTCCTGCCGTCCTGGCGGTCTTGGTCTTGTTGCACCAGAATGGAAACCTTTGGCTCATTCCTCGGGACTCCGCGCCTGTGGCTTGCCTCCCTTGCACCGAAGAGGAAACTAGTGCTCTGCACCCACTGGCGCCCGCCTGGCCTTGGTCGTCATGGCTCAGGTCAGCTGATCCTCATGAGGTGCACCTTGCAAAGAACTATCCGCCCCTCGGGAGCCAACCTGAGGAGGCCGATCCCCTCGGGGGTCTTGGCATCGTCCGCCTTGCGAGGCTTGGCCCCTCACGAGGGTCTTGAGTTGTTGATGTCGAAGCTAGGACGTACCAGGCCGTCGGTAGATCCACGCGGTGGGCCGCAGGCAGGCAAGTCTAGATACCCCCATATCCAGAACGCTGACAGTAGGCCCCGGGCCCAAGGCGCGCTCGGATTTGGCCTCCAGGCGAAGCCAAAGGGCAAGTGCGGAGCACCGTGGGCCCTAACCGCCTGCGGCCTTGATGATGTGTGGAAATTGATGGGACGTTGGCGTCTCCACTTCCCCATGCTGCCTTGGAAATTGTTCGACCTGACGAAATGATGTGGCATGCAGAAGGTCATCATGGCGCGAGGTCATGGAGGCTGGCGGTTAGCCTTCCTTGGCTATAAATGTGGGGGAGGGGCAAAGCCGCCCCGCTCATCTCTCCTTCGTCTACCTACCGCCCGCTTCTTCTCTTTCCTCGCCCTGCTTCCATGGCGTTACCGAGGAGGTTTTCGGCGGCCGAGAAGGGAAAAGCTTCCAAGGAGGGACCAGCCTCTCCGCCTCCCAAGAGAGGCTGCGGCCGTCCCCGTAAGCACCACACGGCGGCCCCAGGGGGCGCGGGCGTGCACCCCCAGAGCCGACATTTCTCTTGGTGCCCATGATGGCACCTCTTCTCACGGCGGGGGGCACCGGCTTTGGAGCAGCCCCCATGACGAAGGGAGGCACGCCGTGATCATGCGCCCGCCTCGACCACGCTTCTCCTCGCTGGACGTGCTCCCTGAGTTTGTGGTGTGGTCGGAGAGCCCGGCCGGCACCTCGCTCCGGCTACCGCATTTCTTTTACGGCGAGCTTCCATCCTCGGGGCTCGATGGTCTCTAGCTATAGGCTGACGGCTACTACAGCAGGGTTTCGTGGGTCAGGACTGAGGTCGCCGCCTCTGGCAGCGTGGTCCTGACCCATGGCTGGCAGACGTTCGCTCCCGCATGAGGCCTGGGTGGAAGGTGCACCCTCCACTTCAAGTATGATGGCCTGGCGACCTTCTACGTGAGGGTGTCCAGGGAGGATGGCCGCCACGTGGGGTGCAGCCCAGAGGATGGCAGCAGCGATGAGGGAGGCGAAAGTGAGCTTGGCCTTGGCGGTGTGCGCTCCTCTTTTCACGACGGCGGCTCTTGTTGGGATGAGAGCTTGAGCAGTTGTGGCTCTGACCAGCCCCCACGTCGTCGTGCTCGGGTCGAGGATGGCGGTGGTTCGTCCCGCTGCAACGCTCCAGTGAAGCTGGAGAGGAGCCCGCGTGAGTCTGGGGGCCGCCGAACTTGGACTCAAGACTGGCTGCAGCCCCAGGTCGCCTATGGGGGAACTGGTGGAGCACCGGGCCACATTGAGGGGCTGCTTGAGGATGCGGCGCTGGTGCCGGGTTCGTATGCCCTCGGGTCTTCTGTGTTTAGCCTTTCCTTTCTCCTGTAATTCGTAAAAAGATGGTGCACCCCGCTGGGGCGTGTAATGAACTATGGCAGTTATGCCCTTTAGGCTATGCTTCCTATCTTGATGCTGTGCTATAATGTTTGTGCTCTGAGTAAGCTAGGATAGGAAAACATAGCTTGATATGTGTGTAGTAGCTTTCTGCCTCACGAGGACTTGGCTTCTGGCGCTCCACAAGGCCCCCTTCCTGAGGAGCTGGAGGTCACAGACCTCAAGAGATGCCTCGGGGTCTAGGGAGCCGCCGCGGAACCGCTATAGGGCTACTTTTAGAGGAAAAGTTAAACTGACGAGTACCTCAATCCTCCTTATGTGAGCCCCCTAGCATAGATTAGCTCTGACTTAATGCACCATGTCGCGCTGCCCGGGGGGCACGGATGTGAGGGTTGCTAATGCATGTGAGCTTGATCAAGGGCTCCTCGCAAGGACAAGGCCGCAGCACTAGGGCAGCGGGGTTCGGCGTGGTGTGCGTGCAAGAGGGCAGGCCCAAGGCGCACACACCTGCCTAGCCCCCACGCGCGAGGCGCACGAGGGAGAGTGACGGGCAACTGCCACCTATCTCTTGTCCTCAGGCCAAAAACAACCAAGCAGGAGGAGAAGAAATTAACTTGGCGAACCAAAACACGAAAGCACCAAATCCATTAAAAGATTACTAAAAAGAGCAAGCAACTTTGAAAAGCAAATGAATAGCCACGTCTGGCACCTAATCTAGTCTTCTCACCAGCGCGGAGCTAAGTGCTGCCACTAAGACGTGGGAGGGAGCCCCCATGAGGCCCCAGGGCGACTCTCAGGAGACTCCGGGGCGTGTATAGCCCCAATCGTTATTACATGAGAGTGTCACGACCGGAGACCTTCACAGGTTGGAGCCTTTCTTCAGGGGTAGAAATTCCGGAGGTGCTAGATGTTCCAGGCGTTCTAGATGGGGACCCCGTCCAGTGTCTCCAGGCGCGCGGCGCAAGGCCTGGAGACACGGGCAATCCTAAATGGGCCCTCCCACATGGGAGAGAGCTTGTGCAGCCCCTCCCTGGAGAGCACCAGCCTCAGGACGAGGTCGCCCACCTCTAATGTCCTGGAGCGGAGCTGCAACGGTGATACCGCCGCAGCGCCTGCTGGTATCTTGCCGCCCGGAGCGAGGCTTAACGGCGGCATTCCTCCCCCAGAACGAGATTCATCCCCCGCGTGGCATCCTAACGCGCCTCATCAAATGCCAGGACCCGCGTGGAGTGATGCTTGACCTCATGTGGGGGATCCTCTTCTACTTCATAGACGAGGAAGAACGGCATCTCTCCCGTTGGCTTGGTCGCGGTGGTGCGGATAGACCATAGCACGGACTGTAGCTCGTCGAGCCATCCCCTGCCGCAGGCCTCGAGCATCTTCTTGAAGGTTCTTGTCTTGAGGCCCCTCAGGACTTCGGCATTGGCCCGCTCGGCTTGGCCATTGCCCGGGGGTGTGCCACTGAGGTGTAGCATATATGCGTTCCAAGGTTAGCACAGTATGATTTGAAAATGTTGCTAGTGAACTGCGAGCCGTTGTTGGTGATGATGCGGTTAGGAAACCCAAACTGGCTCACGATGCCCTTGATGAACTTGACGGCCGACCCAGCCGGGATGGTGCAAACGGCTTCTACCTTCGCCCACTTGGTGAATTTGTCGATGGCAACATAGAGGTATCGGTAGCCCCCTGATGCTCGAGGAAGCGGCCCCAAGATGTCCAGCCCGCAGACCGCGAACAACCATGTGAGCGGGATTGTCTGGAGGCCCTGCGCAGGCTCGTGAATCTTCTTGGCATGGAATTGGCATGCTTCACAGGAGTGCACCAGCTCTGTGGCGTCGTTGAGCGTAGTGGGCCAGTAGAAGCAGCTGCAGAACGCCTTGCCCACCAGAGTGCGTGATGAGGAATGATGCCTACAGTCCCCACCATGTATATCTGCTAGTAGCTCAAGCTTCTGAGGCATGGGGTAGCATGCCCGTGCCTCCCTCAGCACCGTGCTGATGAAGTACACAAGATGCTCGATGAGGGAAGAGGCACTAGTGGAGTCTTGTTCTTCTTGAGGATGCGGGCCTTCGGTGGTCTAGCGAGGTCCGTCCTCAGGAGCCCCTGCAGCCATGAGGTCAGTCGCAACCTCGGGAGGGACATCGGCCGCTAGGATGGCCGGGGCCCCAGGTGTGCTGGCTGAGTGATGGGTGGCTGCCAAATAGAGCACCAAGGGCTCGAGAGGGTGCGGCGCCACCATCACTGGTGTGCTGGTCAGGTATCTCTTGAGGTCTTGAAAAGTTGCGTTTGCCTCCGGGGTCCAGTCGAACGACTCCTTCCTTTTCATCACCTTGAAGAACGGGAGGGCGCACTCCCCCATCTTGGAGATGAAGCACCCAAGCAAGGTTACGCAGCCCGCCAGCTTCTGCATCTCCTTCAGGGTCTGCGGGGGGCTCATGTCTTCTATTTCCTTGACCTTCTCCGGATTGGCCTCGGTCCCTCTATGTGACACCAGGAAGCCCAGCAACTTTCCAGAGGGAACCACGAATACACACTTCTCGGGATTGAGCCAAAGATCCACCCTGCACAAGCTGGCAAACGTCTCCTCCAGATCTGCTATCAGGTCCCTGGCCTCCCGAGACTTCACTACTATGTGATCGACATAGGCCTCTATGTTTCTCCCGAGCTGCGTGCCTAGGGTGATATGCATCTGCCCCTGGAAGGTAGCCCAGACATTGCGCAGCCCGAAGGGCATGCATCTCCACATATTGCACGGCCATCTTGATCTGGTGGTAGCCTGAGAAGGCATCCAAGAAGCACAACCGGTCGCACTCGGCGGTGGAGTCCACGATCTGGTCAATGCGAGGAAGCGAAAAGGGATCTTGAGGGCAGGCCTTGTTGAGGATGGTGAAGTCAACACACATGCGTTCCTTCCCTCCTTTCTTGGGGACGACAACGGGGTTCACCAGCCACTCTGGGTATCGTACTTCCTTGATGATCCCTGCGTCTTGCAGCTTGTAGGTTTCTTGGACGATAAAGGCTTGCTTCTCGATGGACTGACGACGAGCCTTCTGCTTCATTGGCCGTATGTTTGGGCATACCTTCAGGTGGTGCTCAATTACCCCCCCTTGCGACCCTAGCTCCCAAGCGAATACATCCTTGTTGGCGCGCAAGAAGTCAACCAACACTTTCTCTTGGTCCTGAGGTAGACCAGCTCCTATGGTGAAGGTGGCGCTAGTTGTTCCCTCCTCACTGACCAGCACTTGCTTTGTCTCGGCTCGGTCTTGGGAGAACAGCTGCTTCTTCTTGGCTGGCGCCGCTCCCCGGGCCCCAGTACCCCCTTTCTCATCAGGCAGCATGGATGCCGCTGACCTGAAGGCGAGCTTGAGGGCCTACAGTGTGTCTTTAGTGTCCCATGCCACTATGAGGACACCATTGCTGCTAGGCATCTTCACGAGGTTGTAAGCTGGGTGAGTCGCCGCCATGAACTTCGCCAAGGCCGGGTACCCCAGGATGGCGTTGTATGGCAGGTCGATCCAGGCGATGTCAAAGCTGATGAGCTCGGTGCGGTAGTTGTCGCGGGTCCCGAAGGTGACAGGGAGGCGGATCTGCCCCAGGGGCTGGTGGAGCCATCGCCGACCCCGGAGAAGGGCTTGGTGGGGCTGAGCCGGCCGGGGGGCACGTGCAGCAGGCCGAATGTCTCCGGGGAGAACATGTTGATGCCGGCTCCACCATCAATGAGGGTCTTGGTGACTGCCACATTGCAGATGGTGGGGGTGCAAAGCATCGGGAGCGCGCCTGCTCCTGTTGTGGCGGCTGGATGTTCCTCATGGCCGAAGGTGAGGCAGCCTTAGGTGCCGCCCAGCCCGGGGGAGCCCCCGAGCCCGCCTGGGCGGCACTTACTTGTTAGTAGAACTACTTGATGTGGCGGTCGAAGGGTGGTGCATGCGAGCCACCTAGGAGAGCTGCGACGACTGGGTGCGTGGTGAAAGTGCAACTATCCCTAGGTGGTTTTGGTAATTCATAACAACATATAGCTCATTGAGCTAATGCTATTCCAAGACTATTATTTCAGGAAAGCTCAATGAATGGCATGGCATGGATGATGAAAGTGGATCCCTCAATATACTAAGGACAAAGAATTGGCTCAAGATCAAAAGCTCAAGACTCTTCATTTTATATTTTAGTGATCCAAGATCACATTGAGTCTATAGGAAAAGCCAATACTATCAATGAGGGATGAGGTGTTGCTTAATGAGCCTCTTGCTTCATGTGCTTAGTGATATGCTCCAAAACCCTCAGCTACTTACTCACATCCACAAATGACCTAAACCTAAAGCCAAAATCGGTCACAACGATTCTTCCTATCCGGCGCCACCGATTCCAAAAGTCATAGCCACTGCCACAAACCCTAAGCAAATCAGTCTTACCGATAGGGATCTCGGTCTCACCGAGCTGGGATTGTAATCTCTCTGTTTCCCTTCGTAACATTTAGGTCTAACCGAAGTGAGCGATCGATCCCACCGAGATTGCAATGTAAACTCACTGTTTCCCTTTTGTAACATTTCGGTCTCACCGAAAAGAGCAAATTGGTCCCACCGAGTTTACCTGACCAACTCTCTGGAAAGCTTATTACCAAAATCGGTCTCACCGAGTTTGTGTAATCGGTCTTACCGAGATTACGTTATGCCCTAACCCTAACCGAATCGGTCTCACCGAGTTGCATGTCAGTCCCACCGAAAATCCTAACGGTCACTAGGTTTGCTAAATCGGTCCGACCGAGTCTGTTGAATCGGTCCCACCGAGTTTGGTAAATTGTGTGTAACGGTTAGATTTTGTGTGGAGGCTATATATACCCCTCCACCTCCTCTTCATTCATGGAGAGAGCCATCAGACTAAACCTACACTTCCAACTTACCATTTCTGAGAGAGAACCACCTACTCATGTGTTGAGGCCAAGATATTCCATTCCTACCATATGAATGTTGATCTCTAGCCTTCCCCAAGTTGCTTTCCACTCAAATCTTCTTTCCACAAGATCCAAATACTATGAGAGAGAGTTGAGTGTTGGGGAGACTATCATTTGAAGCACAAGAGCAAGGAGTTCATCTTCAATGCACCATTTGTTACTTCTTGGAGAGTGGTGTCTCCTAGATTGGCTAGGTGTCACTTGGGAGCCTCCGACAAGATTGTGGAGTTGAACCAAGGAGTTTGTAAGGGCAAGGAGATCGCCTACTTTGTGAAGATCTACCGCTAGTGAGGCAAGTCCTTCGTGGGCGACGGCCATGGTGGGATAGACAAGTTTGCTTCTTTGTGGACCCTTCGTGGGTGGAGCCCTCCGTGGACTCGCGCAACCGTTACCCTTCGTGGGTTGAAGTCTCCATCAACGTGGATGTACGATAGCACCACCTATCAGAATTACGCCAGAAACATCCGTGTCTCCAATTGTGTTTGAATCCTCCAAAACCTTCCCTTTACTTTCTTGCAAGTTGCATGCTTTAATTTCCACTACCTACATACTCTTTGCATGCTTTCTTGAATAGTGTGATGATTGCTTGAGTTGTCCTAAGATAGCTAAAATCTGCCAAACTCTAAAATTGGGAAAAGCTTAAGTTTTTAATTGGTCAAGTAGTCTAATCACCCCCCTCTAGACATACTTTCAAGGTCCTACAAGTGGTATCAGAGCTTTGGTCTCCATTTGCTTTGATTTCCATAGCTTTTGGTGGTCATAGCCTTGGTTTCACAACCTAGTAGAGTATGGCGTCTAGCGAGGGAAATTATCACCGTAGAGGTCCTTACTTTGATGGTACTAATTTTTCTAGTTGGAAGCATAAGATGAAAATGCATATTCTTGGACATAACCCCGCTGTTTGGGCAATTATTTGTGTTGGCTTGCAAGGTGAATTCTTTGATGGGAGAGAACCGAACCGTGAAGCTAATGCGGAAGAATTGAAGATGCTGCAATAAAACGCTCAAGCTTGTGATATCATCTTCAACGGATTGTGCCCCGAAGAATTCATCAAAATCAGCCGTCTTGAGAATGCAAAGGAAATTTGGGATACTTTGATTGATATGCATGAAGGTACCGAATTCGTCAAGGAATACAAGTTGGATGTGCTCCAAAGTCAGTTTGACAAGTTCAAAATGAAGGATGGTGAAGGTGTCGCTGAAATGTACTCTAGGCTTGCACTTATCACAAATGAGATTGCCGACTTAGGGAGTGAAGAGATGACCGACAAATTCATCATCAAGAAGATCCTAAGAGCATTGGATGGAAAGTATGATATCGTGTGCACATTGATCCAAATGATGCCAAACTACAAAGATCTCAAGCCAACGGAAGTCATTGGAAGAATTGTTGCTCATGAGATGTCACTCAAGGATAAGGAGGAACTTCACAACAAGTCAAGTGGTGCTTACAAAGCCTCAAGTGAAGCCCCCACATCATCAAGTGAGAAACAAACCTTCAATGAAGAATTGAGCTTAATGGTGAAGAACTTCAACAAATTTTACAAGAGTAGAAGCAAAGAAAGAAGCTCCAAGTCAAGGTCTTACAATGACAAAAGATCTTCTAGTCGAGAGCGCAATTGCTACAATTGTGGGAGACCCGGACACTATTCCAATGAGTGTACGGCACCCTACAAAAGAAGAGAAGATTCTCCAAGAAGAAGAAGCAAAAGAGAAGAATCACCACCAAGAGAGAGGAGGAGTAGAGATGATAGTTATGAACGAAGACCCTCACGGAGAAGCAAGTATTCGGAAAGGAAGGACAAGTCATCAAGGAGCTACACAAAATGAAGATATCAAGCTCATGTTGGTGAATGGGTATCCGGCTCCGACTCCGACAATCACTACGAGAGAACTATCACTCCGACTCCGAATATACTCAAGATGAAGGTGTTGCCGGTCTAGCACTTGTGTCAACCAACTCCTATGACATATTTGATTCACCAAATGAAGGAATTGGAAGATTCTTCATGGCCAAAGGTCCAAAGGTAACACATCCCGAGTATGTTGATTTCAATAGCGATGAAGATGACTTGCTTGTGGATGATGATTTACTTGTTGACAACTCTAGTGATGAATACTATGATGAAACGTCAATGAATCATGCTAATCAAGATAAAACGAATGACAATGATAAGGAGAAGATTGAGCTCCTAACTAAAGAACTAAACACTCTTAAGTTGGCTCATGAAACTATCTTCGAAGATCATCGAGAACTTTTAAGGGCTCATGAGAAGTAACGCTTTGAAAAGCTCAATCTTGAGCAAGAGCATGAGTTCTTAAAGGCAATCAATGATGATCTCCGTAAGAAAAGTTCTTCTTACATTGCCAAGCATTTACTCTTATCTACTTACATGCCTCAAGTCAAGTCTAGTAACAAGTACAAGAAAGATACTTCCTCTAGTAGTAACAATAACAATGTCAAATCCAATATTGTTGCTTCTAGTAGTTCTCTTGATTCCACTAATGATTCTCTTTGCCAAGTTACACTTGAGCAAGAAAACGGCTTATTGAAGGGAATTATAGAGAAAGGTGTTTACAAGAGCCTTGCCGGGAGTAACCAATTCGAGGAAATTGTACGCAAGCAAGGAAGGCACCGGAAGAATCAAGGTGTTGGTTTTGAACGAAAGTTCAATGCCAATGCAGTTGAGTGGGAAGAAGATCAATAACCCAAGACGAAGTTTGTTCCTCAACAAGAGAAGTATGATCCTACTTCCTTCAAGGGAACACAAGCACAAGATGATCTTCCACCACAAGACCACAAGAACAAAGGCAAGGACAAGCTTCAAGAAGAGATTGATGCATTTGAAGAAGCACCTAAGGCCTCGTTCAAGTGGGTTCCCAAGACTACGTCAAGTTCTACTTCATCAAGTACAACTACAACTCCAAGGATTCCCATCAAGATGATGTGGATCCCGAAGAAGAAGAACTAGAGAGTTCTTGAGGGTGACTCCGCCAACATTCTTCACTCATATCATTATGGCAAGAACAAGTGCAATCAACTTCCACATGTTGCACTAGTTCAAGGAGTCACAAACCCTCTTGTTTGTAAGGCAAGGGACAAGGTAACCTAATGATTTCATGGACATCATCTTGTGTGTGCATCACTCTATGTCTATGGATATTCTTGTTTGTTCCTTGTGGGACTAACCCATGTAGGTAAGTTGAAAGTGCAACTCACTCCAAACGATTGCTCCAAATGATCTACATCAACATTGAGCATCCACATCTTCAACACCTACATGAAGTCATCATCGACAAAACCCAAGGTTAGTTCATCCCTCTAAGGGGGGATCTCACATCTAGGGGAGCTTCACTCTAAGAATTGAGTCAAAGCAACACTAATGGTGTGAATACATCAATGCATTATGTAAAAGTGGTAACCCCACTTGAGCTTAAACGATGAGTATGACCTATGATCAAATGTTTTTCATTTGACTCCTAAGTCAATATACTCATATATAGATGACCTAGTCATCGCCAATTGTTTTATAGATGCTAGAATTGGTTGTGCATGTTTTACCACATATTTCATTTGCTATCTTATTGTGTGAGCATGTTGGTGCATATTTTACTCATTCAAGGACATCCACTTGTTGTTTTGATTGTTCGGCTTCTTTTCTTTTTGCCAAGTGGATGGACAAGAATGCCTAAGAACCTTCTCTAGCTATCTATGCTTTCTCGTCTCAAACTCTATTCATGCTACATCACAAAATTTGATCAAGTCAGATTCGAACCACTTTGTGTGAGGAGCACTCAGAGTCCCCGATTCGTCATAGACTTAAACTTCCAAAACTTCTTTGTGATTCTCGGTCTGACTGATTCATCCTTTTCGGTCCTACCGAGATCATTAAGTTGATCTAAGTTTTCAATCTCGGTGCAACCGATTTGAACTTTTCGGTCACACCGAGTTGCTGTAACTGTACACAGTTAGGCATCTCGGTGCCACCGAGTTGTTCCACTCGGTCACACCGACAGGGTCGGGCTATATATAGTCACGGGCAAAATTTTGGAAATTTCTCCGAACCCTTTCGCCCGCGCAATAGCTCGCTCTGCCTCGAAGGTCTCCGGATCGTCTCCTCGTCGCCAGCCGCCTCCTGTCGCTGGTCTCCGCCGCCATCAACGGATTTCGCCCCCGCCGTTGCCGCTGTAGTGAGTTCATCGCCAAGCTAGGGTATGGACTCGATCATTGTGCTATCCTCGTCTAATTCCTAGCACATTGTGTTCTTATTGATTCTTGCCACGATTGAAACACTCCTATCCACTCAATGCAATCCGTAGATTAGATGAGATTCGAAATTTTAGGGTTAGGTTTCCGCCGAAACCATCTCGGACCAACCGAGTTGAAAAACTCGGTCCCACCGATTTGGCTAATGCCATTGCACTAGTAACTCTCGGTCTGACCGAGAATTGCTAACCGGTGAGACCGATTTTAGGACTTTGTGAAACCCTAGCAGCCTCGGTGCCACCGAACTATGATTCGATCCAATCGAGCTCATCAGTTTAGGTTCCAAAACTGCTTCGGTATCACCGAGTTTGAAAATCGGTTGATCTGAAATGCTTTCTATGGAAAACTAAAACTGAATTTTTGAATCATTCTTTTGCAAAAATCTCTGCATTTTGTGATGCTCATCCATTCTACTCTTCACAAGGTCAGCAGTCAGTGTTTGCAGCATGTCAGACCAGAGTGACAGCCAGAACAGGTCAGAAGAGCACATTGACATGAGCAAGGGCACTAGTCCCTCAAGTTCTTCAGATGATGGGAGCAGAAGCACTCCAAGTAATCTGCCTAAGGCTTCTACCAGGCAAAGGAGGAAGAGAACTTCAGACTCAGAGGATGAAGACTACAAAGCTAAAGAAGATGAGGCTACTTCCAAGAAAGTAGTGCTCAAAAAGGAGTATGGCTCAGCACATAGCACTAAGCCTGGACTAAAAAAGAAAGTTCCTGCCAAGAGGACACCAATGCCCAAGGCCAAAAGGTCCACTCAAGTGCTAGAACAGACTGAACCCAAAGAGGCACCTGAAAAGAAAGTGACATCTTCCAAACCCAAGAAAGTTCCCACTGGAGAAACAATGAAGTTTACCATTGAATCAGAGGATGAAGGTGCTCAGGATAAGAAGAAGAAGAGAGCAAGAACCACAACTGCCCAGGTTCTTGGAAAGCCCTCTATGAGAAGAGATTCTAAAGAGGAAGAAGAGGTTGTTGCACCAGCACCCAAGGCACCAAAGCTTATGGGTGATGTTATTAAATCAGGGGCTGCAACATCTAAGCCCAAGGAAGCACCCAAAGCTACCTCCAAGGCCAAGCTTGCACCAAAGAGGAATACTAGGAATATTCCAGCTGCTGAGAATAATAAGGCCCAGTGCCAAATGTTGCTGATGAAGAAGATGAATAAGGAGAGGTCCTAAGGAAGCTCAAGCCCAAGATACCAGACCACAATGATGCCCATCCTGTGGCTGAGGACATGAGGATCAGGAAGGACTCAGGGTTGTGGAGCAGCTGCAGGATGACATGCAGGAGAGGAAGGGCAAGACTACCACTAATGTGTTTGCCAGAGTGCCTAGAGCCCAGAGGTCAGTTGCAGTGCCTGTGACAGACACTAGAGCAACATCATCTGCACCAGCTACAACCCCTACAGCTCCAGTGCAACCAGCTCCAGCATCAACTCCAGCACCCTCTACTTCAACTGAAGCCTTCATTCTTGGAGTTATCCGGACACCGCCACCTGAAGATCAAGCCTGAGAGTCGATCTAGCACTATGCATTTTCTATGAACTTTTTGGTAACTTGTTGCCAAAGGGGGAGAAAAATGTATAGATCATAGGCTTCGAGAGAGAGAGAGTTGCTTTTATTCTCTCTTGTTTTGATTTGGTGGTTAAACTTGTTTGCTTTTGATTGCTTGACATACTATGCTGTGAGACATTGATGATGATGTGTTTGATCATAAGCTACACTTATGCATGTTTGATGACATTATCTTATCTATCCTATGTGATCATTCACTTTGCTTGGTGATGAGTGCATGTATTCAATCTTTATTATTTTGAGCGCTCCACCAAGATGTATGTGACACGGAAGAGTAACCCATGAGCCTAATTCATTGTGCATTTGCAGTCCAAAGCAAATCTTAAACTATGCACAAATTTAGGGGGAGCTCTTGCTTATCACATACTTCTCAAAGCGACGATGTTGTTAAATCTTATTATCATTTGTCGAAGCTTTGATCTATATCTTGTCATCAATTACCAAAAAGGGGGATATTGAAAGTGCAACTATCCCTAGGTGGTTTTGGTAATTCATAACAACATATAGCTCACTGAGCTAATGCTATTCCAAGACTATTATTTCAGGAAAGCTCAATGAATGGCATGGCATGGATGATCAAAGTGGATCCCTCAAAATACTAAGGGCAAAGGATTGGCTCAAGATCAAAAGCTCAAGACTCTTCATTTTATATTTTAGTGATCCAAGATCACACTGAGTCTATAGGAAAATCCAATACTATCAAGGAGGGATGAGGTGTTGCTTAATGAGCCTCTTGCTTCATGTGCTTAGTGATATGCTCCAAAACCCTCATCTACTTACTCACATCCACAAATGACCTAAATCTAAAGCCAAAATCGGTCACACCGATTCTTCCTATCCGGCGCCACCGATTCCAAAAGTCATAGCCACTGCCACAAACCCTAAGCAAATCGGTCTTACCGATAGGGATCTGAGTCTCACCGAGATGGGATTGTAATCTCTCTGTTTCCTTTCGTAACATTTCAGTCTAACCGAAGTGAGCGATCGGTCCCACCGAGATTGCAAGGTAAACTCACTGTTTCCCTTTTGTAACATTTCGGTCTCACCGAAAAGAGCAAATCGGTCCCACCGAGTTTACCTGGCCAACTCTCTGGAAAGCTTATTACCAAAATCGGTCTCACCGAGTTTGTGTAATCGGTCTTACCGAGATTACGTTATGCCCTAACCCTAACCGAATCGGTCTCACCGAGTTGCATGTCAGTCCCACCGAAAATCCTAATGGTGACTAGGTTTGCTAAATCGGTCCGACCGGGTCTGTTGAATCGGTCCCATCGAGTTTGGTAACTTGTGTGTAATGGTTAGATTTTGTGTGGAGGCTATATATACCCCTCCACCTCCTCTTCATTCGTGGAGAGAGCCATCAGACTAAACCTACACTTCCAACTTACCATTTCTGAGAGAGAACCACCTACTCATGTGTTGAGGCCAAGATATTCCATTCCTACCATATGATTCTTGATCTCTGGCCTTCCCCAAGTTGCTTTCCACTCAAATCTTCTTTCCACCAGATCCAAATACTATGAGAGAGAGTTGAGTGTTGGGGAGACTATCATTTGAAGCACAAGAGAAAGGAGTTCATCATCAACGCACCATTTGTTACTTCTTGGAGAGTGGTGTCTCCTAGAATGGCTAGGTGTCACTTGGGAGCCTCCGACAAGATTGTGGAGTTGAACCAAGGAGTTTGTAAGGGCAAGGATATCGCCTACTTCGTGAAGATCTACTGCTAGTGAGGCAAGTCCTTCGTGGGCGACGGCCATGGTGGGATAGACAAGGTTTCTTCTTCGTGGACCCTTCATGGGTGGAGCCCTCCGTGGACTCACGCAACCGTTACCCTTCGTGGGTTGAAGTCTCCATCAACGTGGATGTACGATAGCACCACCTATCGAAACCACGCCAAAAACATCCGTGTCTCCAATTGCGTTTGAACCATCCAAACCCTTCCCTTCACTTTCTTGCAAGTTGCATGCTTTAATTTCCGCTGCCTATATACTCTTTGCATGCTTGCTTGAATAGTGTGATGATTGCTTGACTTGTCCTAAGATAGCTAAAATCTGCCAAACTCTAAAATTGGGAAAAGGTTAAGTTTTTAATTGGTCAAGTAGTCTAATCACCCCCCTCTAGACATACTTCAAGGTCCTACAGCGGGTAGGCTATAGAGGACTCCGGCAAGTTGAGCAACCAGGAGTGCGGTGCGCCTACGAGGGCCATGGGGAGCCGGTTGGTCTTCACCTTGTCGTCTCCGCCAGCCGCCCAAACTGCTTCTTCGTACGCATGGAGGAAGGCATCCGGGTCCGTCGCACTGTCGTAGCGTGGTGGCATCTCTGGTCTGAACTTGGGTGGCGACTCCACCCACCATAGGAAGAGGGTGAAAGAGCGCAGCCTCGGCGCTTCTTTGAAGGCGCGCATCAGCCGAGTCGATGGAGAAGTGCCTGCCATTAAAGCCGACGGCGCGATCTTCGGACGAGGCAGAAGATCTCCGATGCACCCCTACCTGGCGCGCCAAATGTCGGATTACAGGTTCCGCAAACCCTTGATAGGTTTGAACTCCTGTGTGCGTGCGATGATCTCAACCTACCCAGCTTGCCTACTTGCGATCCTCCTAAGTCTAGCGCAACGGGCTCGAAGAGACAAAGAGACACAATAGGTTGTCCTGGTTCGGGCCACCTTGCGGTGTAATACCCTACTCTAGCGTTTTGGTGGATTGCCTCGAAGGGCTAAGGATGAAATAGTACAGTGGATGAACTAGCCTCAGGAGGTGAGGTTTTGTTGTGCTCAAGAGAGCTGGTGGGATATGAACTAGATCTCTCTCCCCCTCTATGGTCGAATCTAAGTCCTATTCATAGTGTCCTTGGTCCTGTTCCCAAATGTTGGCGGGAAGGGATCCCAGAAAGGCCGGATTTGAAAGGGGACAAGTAGTATAGCTTATCCTGACAAAAGTGGTCTTCGCCTGTGAAAAGCCTATGGTCGTGACGCCGCGGTTGGATCGGTGATGACCTCCGTCCTGCCGTCCTGGCGGTCCTTGTCTTGTTGCACCAGAATGGAAACCTTTGGCTGATTCCTCGGGACTCCGCACATGTGGCTTGCCTCCCTTGCACTGAAGAGGAAACCTGCGTTCTGCGCTCGCTGGCGCCCACCTGGCCTTGGTCGTCATGGCTCACGTCAGCTGAGCCTCGTGAGGTGCACCTTGCATAGAACTCTCTGCCCCTCGAGAGCCAGCCTGAGGAGGCCGATCCCCTCGGGGGTCTTAGCGTCGTCCGCCTCATGAGGCTTGGACCCTCGCAAGGGTCTTGAGTTGTTGATGTCAAAGCTGGGCCATACCAGGCCATCGATGGAGCCACACAGTGGGCTGTAGGCAGGCAAGTCTGGATACCCCCATATCCACAACGCCGACAAAGAGGACCATCCAGACCGCACCACCACGGTAGGAGGCTTGCCATTGTTAGTCTCACCAACAATCCGCAACCTCAAGGTCACAAAGATGTTGGTTGACGGTGGGGCCGGGTTGAATCCGATTTCCCCGAAGGTTATCAGCAAGCTTCAGATACCAGAGGAAGAACTCAAAATCACAGGCAGGTTTCAAGGAATTAACCCTGGTAGGAGTCATCCTAAGCGAAAGATCACGTTTCCATTGACATTTGGGGGAGAGTTGAACTACCGGGCTGAGAAGTTTGTGTTTGATGTGGTCGACCTCCCCCAGTCGTACAATGGAATCCTTGGATGCCCAGCCCTGGCAAAATTCATGGCGACATCTCACTATGCCTATAACACTTTGAAGATGCCAGAGCCGGTGGGAGTCATTTCCATTCCGTCAGACGAGAA
This sequence comes from Triticum aestivum, assembly GCF_018294505.1. Classification (NCBI taxonomy): domain Eukaryota; kingdom Viridiplantae; phylum Streptophyta; class Magnoliopsida; order Poales; family Poaceae; genus Triticum; species Triticum aestivum. The sequence goes on from NC_057801.1 coordinate 241,560,488, forward strand.
GGATGCAATTATTTGTGTGTATAAGATGTACCGGGAAGCTGTCGCATCAGAGGCTGTGGAAGCCACTATTACCGCCAAGGAAATCATAGGAAAGAAGAACGATAGTAGGGACACCAGCAAAGAATCCGGGAAGCATACCTATACGGAGTACGCCACACCTATTGATGACTTGCCGGACAGTTCCAACAACAAGAGATCCAAGGATGCTGCACCTCATGTTAAAAAGGTCCCGGCAGGGCTAGCTGGCGCTGACCGTACCTTTACTATCAACGCCACCCTTGATGACAAACAGGAAAGCGTGCTCGTTTCCTTCTTGTGGGCGAATATCGATGTGTTTGCCTGGCAACCATCTGATATCCCCGGTGTTCCCAGGAAGGTAACCAAGCACCACCTTGATGTCTTCCCACATGCCCAACTGTTCAAGCAGAAGATTCGGAAGCAAGCTTTGGAGTGGAAGCAATTCATTGCAGAAGAGATCAAGAAACTTGAGGCAGCTGGTTTGGTTAGAGGAGTATTGCATCCAACATGGTTAGCAAACCCCGTGGTCGTACGCAAGGCTAACTGAAAATGGAGGCTTTGCATAGATTTCACAGATATCAATAAGGCTTGCCCGAAGGAACCATTTCCCATGCCGCGCATCGACCAGATTGTGGACTCCACTTAAGCTTGTGACTTGCTCTCCTTTCTAGATGCATACTCTAGATATCATCAAATCTTTATGTCCAAGCATGATGAAGAGAAGACCTCATTCATCACCCCATGTGGCACATACTATTTTGTGCGCATGCCTTTCGGGTTGAAGAGCGCCGGGTCCACTTTTGCTAGAGAAGTCCAGATTGGTTTTGAATCACAGTTGCACAGGAACATTGAGGCTTATATGGATGATATTGTGGTCAGTACCAAGGATAGATCAACTCTCATTCAAGATTTGGAGGAGACATTTGCTAACCTATGCAAGATCAACTTGAAGCTAAACCCGGAGAAGTGTGTGTTTGGCGTTCCCTCCGGCAAGCTACTGGGGTTCTTTGTGTCCCATCGTGGGATAGAAGCTAACCCCGATAATATCAAGGCTATCGAGCAGATTCAGGCACCCAGGTTAGTTAAAGATGTGACGCGTCTGACAGGGTGCGTTGCCACACTTAGCAGGTTCATATTCAAGTATGTCGAGCGTGCTTTGCCGTTCTTCCCAATTTTGAAGAAGGCATGGCCCATAAAGTGGACTCTGGAAGCAAACGCAGCACTACAAGATTTGAAGGCCTAGTTGTCCTCTGTGCCCAGTTTGGTTGCTCCTAAACCACAAGAATTGTTGCTTCTATACTTGGTGGCAACTAATCAAGTGGTTAGTGCAGCCCTGGTGGCACAGCGGGAAGTAGAAGAGACAGGGAGTGAGGACAGCCCAGCAAGGCCAGATATGGATCAGGACAAAGAAGCGCACGGTAGCGGAGACAACCCCAAGGACGTAGCAAGGAAGAAAGTGGTGCTGCGCCTAGTGTACTTCGTGCAAAAGTTGATTTTTGGCCTCATCATGGCCTCAAGGAATCTGCGCCACTACTTCCAAGCCCATGAGATCACGGTTGTCACCTGCTTCCCTTTGCAAAGGATACTTCGAAACCCTGAGGTTACTGGAAGAATAGTGGGGTGGGCATTGGAGGTATCCAACTTTGGCATAAAGTTTGAAATCACATCAACAATTCAGAGCAGGGCATTGGTGAGTTTACTACAGAATGGACGCCAACCCTGATGAAGAAGTGCCAGAAACAGTTACCCCCGGCAAGGAACCACCCCAAGAATGGATCATGTATTTTGATGGTGCCTTCTCCTTACAAGGTGCAGGGCCTGGCAAGCTTCTCATTGCTCCCACTAGAGAGCACCTGAAGTATGTGATATGTCCATTATGCATCATGCTTTTATATCGATATTTATTGCATTATGGACTGTTATTACATGCTATGTCACAATACTTATGCCTATTCTCTCTTATTTTACAAGGTTTACATGAAGAGGGAGAATGCCGACAGCTGGAATTCTGGGCTGGAAAAGGAGCAAATATTAGAGACATATTCTGCACAACTCCAAAAGTCCTGAAACTCCATGAAAGTTATTTCTGGAATTAATAAAAAATAGTGGGCAAAGAAAGTACCAGAGGGGGCCCACACCCTGTCCAAGAGGGTGGGGGCGCGCCCCCTGCCTCATGGGCACCCTGGAAGGCCTCCGGTGACCATCTTCTGCTATATGAAGTCTTTTACCCTGGCAAAAATCGTAAGCAAGCTTTCGGGACGAAACACCGCTGCCATGAGGCGGAACCAATCTAGGGCTCCGGCGGAGCTGTTCTACCGGGGAATCATCCCTCCTGGAGGGGGAAATCATCGTCATCATCATCACCATCGATCCTCTCATAGGGAGGGGGTCAATCTCCATCAACATCTTCATCAGCACCATCTCCTCTCAAACCATACTTCATCTCTCGTATCCAATCTTTGTCCTAAAACCTCAGATTGTTACATGTGGGTCACTAGTAGTGTTGATTACTCCTTGTAGTTGATGCTAGTTGGTTTATTCGGTGGAAGATCATATGTTCAGATCCTTTATGCACATTAATACCCCTATGATTATGAACATTAATATGATTTTTGAGTAGTTACGTTTGTTCCTGAGGACATGGGAGAAGTCTTGCTATAAGTAGTCATGTGAATTTGGTATTCGTTCGATATTTTGATGAGATGTATGTTGTCTTTCCTCTAGTGGTGTTATGTGAACGTCGACTACATGAAACTTCACCATTGTTTGGGCCTAGAGGAAGGCATTGGGAAGTAATAAGTAGATGATGGGTTGCTAGAGTGACAGAAGCTTAAACCCTAGTTTATGCGTTGCTTCGTAAGGGGCTGATTTGGATCCATATGTTTCATGCTATGGTTAGGTTTACCTCAATACTCCTTTTGTAGTTGTGGATGCTTGCAATAAGGGTTAATCATAAGTTGGATGCTTGTCCAAGAAAGGGCAGTACCCAAGTAATGAACGTGAATCATATGAGCGTGATGAAAACTAGCTTCACGATAATTCCCATGTGTCCTCTGGAGCGTTTTTCTCCATATAAGAATTTGTCCAGGCTTGTCCTTTGCTACAAAAAGGATTGGGCCATCTTGTTGCACTTTATTTACTTTCATTGCTTGTTACCCGTTACGAATTACCTTATCACAAAACTATCTGTTACCGATAATTTCAGTGCTTGCAAAGAATACCTTACTAAAAACCGCTTGTCATTTCCTTCTGCTCCTCGTTGGGTTCGACACTCTTACTTATCGATAGGACTATGATAGATCCCCTACACTTGTGGGTCATCAAGACTCTTTCTGGCGCCGTTGCCAGGGAGTGAAGCGCCTTTGGTAAGTGGAACTTGGTAAGGAAAAATTTATATAGTGTGCTGAAATTTACTGTCACTTGTTACTATGAAACATAATCCTTTGAGGGGCTTGTTCGGGGTATCTTCACCCCGACCAGTAGATCAAAGAGTTGCTCCTCAACCTACCGAACCTACTGAAAATATTTACTTTGAAATTCCTTCAGGTATGATAGGGAAACTGCTAGCTAATCCCTTTATAAGAGATGGAACATTGCATCCCGATTTGCACCTAATCTATGTGGATGAAGTTTGTGGATTATTTAAGCTTGCAGGTATGCCCGACAATGTTATCAAGAAGAAAGTCTTCCCTTTATCTTTGAAGGTAGAGGCATTGACATGGTTTATGCTATGTGATGATATGGGATCATGGAACTACAACCGATTGAAATTGGAATTTCATCAGAAGTTTTATCCTATGCATCTTGTTCATCGTGATCGTAATTATATATATAATTTTTGGCCTCGTGAAGGAGAAAGCATCTCTCAAGCTTGGGGGAGGTTTAAGTCAATGTTATATTCATGCCCCAATCATGAGCTCTCAAGAGAAATGATTATTCAAAAAAATTATGCTTGGCTTTCTCTCAACAATCGCTCCATGCTCGATACTTCTTGTACTGGTTCCTTTATGATGAGGACTATTGAATTCAGATGGGATTTATTGGAAAGAATTAAACGCAACTCTGAAGATTAGGATCTCAACGAAGGTAAGGAGTCAGGTATAACACCGAAGTTTGATTGTGTTAAATCTTTTATGGATACCGATGCTTTTCGTGAATTTAGCACTAAATATGCACTTGACTCTAAGATAGTAGCTTCTTTCTGTGAATCATTCGCTACTCATGTTGATCTACCTAAGGAGAAGCGGTTTAAAAATAATCCTCCCACTGAAGTAAAAGTAGTTGTACCTGCTAAAGTTGAAGAAAAGACTATTACTTATAATGATCCTGTTTTTCCTACTACCTATATTGAGAAACCGCCTTTCCCTGTTAGGATAAATGATCATGCTAAAGCTTCAACTATGGCTTGTAAGAGTAATACTAGAACACCTACACCACCTGAGCAAATTAAAGTTGAACCTAGTGTTGCTATGGTTAAAGATCTCTTGGCTGATAATATTGATGGGCATGTAATTTACTTATGTGATGAAGCTGCTAGAATTGCTAGACCAGACACTAAGAATAAACATAGACCTGTTGTAGGCAAGCATGTTATTTCTGTTTAAATAGTAGATCATTGTTATCATGGCTTATGTGATATGGATGCTAGTGCAAGTGCAATACCTCATTCCTTATACAAAGAAATTATGCATGATATTGCACCTGTTGAGATAGAAAAAATTGATGTTACCATTAAGCTTGCCAATAGAGATACTATTTCACCAGTTGGGATTGTTAGAGATGTTGAAGTCTTGTGTGGGAAAGTTAAATATCCTGCTGATTTTCTTGTTCTTGGTTCCCCACAAGATAGCTTTTGTCCCATTATATTTGGTAGACCGTTCTTGAATACTATTAATGCTAAGATAGATTAAGGATATTGTTACTATTGGTTTGGGGGATATGCCTCATGAGTTTAATTTTGCTTAATTTCATAGACAACCCCATGATAAAGAATTGCCTAGTAAGGATGAAATTATAGGTCTTGCTTATATTGTCGTGCCTCCTAATGATCCTTTAGAACAATATTTGCTAGAGCATGAAAATGATATGTTTATGAATGAAAGAAGGGAAATAGATGAAGTATTCTTTAAACAGGGACCTATTTTGAAACAGAACTTGCCTGTTGAAATCCTAGGGGATCCCCTTCCACCCAAGGGTGATCCCGCGTTTGAACTTAAACCACTACCTGATACTCTTAAATATGCTTATCTTGACGAAAAGAAGATATATCATGTTATTATTAGTGCTAACCTTTCAGAGCAAGAAGAGGAGAAATTATTGAAAACTCTGAAGAAGCACCATGCTGCTATTGGATATACTCTTGATGATCTTAGGGCGCTAGTCCCACTCTATTCCAACACAAGATAAAATTGGAGAAAGATGCCAAACCAGTTGTTGATCACCAACGGCGGTTAAATCCTAAGATGAAATAAGTGGTAAGAAAAGAAATACTAAAGCTCCTGGAGCAGGTATAATTTATTCCGTTGCTGATAGTCATTGGGTAAGTCCTGTCCATTGTGTCCCTAAGAAGGGAGGTATTACTGTTGTTCCTAATGATAAAGAAGAATTGATCCCGCAAAGAATTGTTACAGGTTATAGGATGGTAACTGATTTCTGCAAATTAAATAAATCTACTAAAAAAGATCATTACCCTTTGCCTTTTATTGATCAAATGCTAAAAAGATTATCCAAAAATACACATTTTTGCTTTCTAGATGGTTACTCTGGTTTCTCTCAAATACCTGTGTCAAAAGAGGATCAAGAAAAGACCACTTTTACTTGCCCTTTCGGTAATTTTTCTTATAGACGTATGCCTTTTGGTTTATGTAATGCACCTACTACCTTTCAAAGATGCATGATGGCTATATTTTCTGACTTTTGTGAAAAGATTGTTGAGGTTTTCATGGATGATTTCTCCGCTTATGGATCTTCTTTTGATGATTGCTTGAGCAACCTTGATCGAGTTTTGCAGAGATGCGAAGATACTAGTCTTGCCTTGAATTGGGAAAAGTGCCACTTTATGGTTAATGAAGACATTGTCTTGGGGCATAAAATTTCTGAAAGAGTTATTATGGTTGATAAAGCTAAAGTTGATGCTATTTAAAAGATGTCGTGTCCCAAGGATATTAAAGGTATAAGAAGTTTCCTTGGTCATGCCGGCTTTTATAGGAGGTTCATCTAATCTGTTACAAAAAGATATTCCTTTTGTCTTCGATGATGATTGTGTAGAAGCATTTGAAATACTTAAGAAAGCTTTGATTTCTGCACCTATTGTTCAGCCACCTGAATGGAATTTAGCCTTTGAAATTATGTGCGATCCTAGTGATTATGCTGTAGGTGTTGTTCTAAGAAAAAGAGTTGATAAGAAACTAAATGTTATTCAATATGGTAGTAAAACTCTAGACAGTGCCTAGAGAAATTATGCTACTTCTGAAAAAGAATTTTTAGCAGTCGTATTTGCTTGTGATAAGTTCAGACCTTATATTGTTGATTCTAAAGTAACTATTCACACTGATCATGCTTCTATTAAATATCGTATGGAAAAGAAAGATGCTAAACCTAGACTTATTAGATGGGTTCTCCTGCTACAAGAATTTGATCTGCATATTATTGATAGAATGGGAGCTGAGAACCCCGTTGCAGACAAGTTGTCTAGGTTAGAAAATGTTCTTGATGACCCACTACCTATTGAAGATAGGTTCCCTGATGAACAATTAGCTGTCATAAATGCTTCTCGTACTGCTCCATGTTATGCTGATTATGCTAATTACATTGTTGCTAAATTTATACCACCTAGTTTCACATACCAGCAAAAGAAAAAGTTTTTCTATGATTTAAGACATTACTTCTGGGATGACCCACATCTTTATAAAGAAGGAGTAGATGGTGTTATTAGACATTGTGTACCTGAGCATGAACAGGAATAGATCCTATGCAAGTGTCACTCCTAGGCTTGTGGAGGACACCATGCTGGAGATAGAACTGCACATAAGGTATTGCAATCCAGTTTTTATTGGCCTACTCTCTTCAAAGATGCTCGTAAGTTTGTATTGTCTTGTGATTAATGTCAAAGAATTGGTAATATTAGTAGATGTCAAGAATTCCTATGAATTATTCCCTTGTTATTGAACCATTTGATGTTTGGGGCTTTGATTATATGGGACTGTTTCCTTCCTCTAATGGGTATACACATATTTTAGTTGTTGTTGATTATGTTACTAAGTGGGTAGAAGCTATTCCAACTAGTAGTGCTGATCATAACACCTCTATTAAGATGCTTAAAGAAGTTATTTTTCCGAGGTTTGGAGTCTCTAGATACCTAATGACAAATGGTGGTTCACATTTTATTCATGGTGCTTTTCGTGAAATGCTTGCTAAGTATGATGTTAATCATAGAATTGCATCTCCATATCATCCACAGTCTAGTGGGCAAGTAGAACAGAGTAACAGAGCTTAAATTGATTTTGCAAAGGACTGTTAATAGATCTAGAAAGAATTGGTCCAAGAAACTTGATGATGCATTATGGGCTTATAGAACTGCATATAAAAATCCTATGGGTATGTCTCCATATAAAATGGTTTATGGTAAAGCATGTCACTTACCTCTCGAACTAGAACATAAGGCATATTGGGCCATTAAAGAGCTCAATTATGATTTCAAACTTGCCGGTGAGAAGAGGTTATTTGACATTAGCTCACTTGATGAATGGAGAACTCAAGCCTATGAGAATGCCAAACTGTTTAAAGAAAAAGCTAGAAGATGGCATGACAAAAGGATACAAAAGCGTGACTTTAATGTAGGTGATTATGTGTTGCTCTTCAACTCTAGTTTAAGATTTTTTGCAGGAAAACTTCTCTCTAAATGGGAAGGTCCTTACATTATCGAGGAGGTCTATCGTTCCAATGCCATAAAAATCAACAACTTCGAAGGCATGAATCCGAAGGTGGTAAACGGTCAAAGAACCAAACATTATATCTCAGGTAATCCTATAAATGTTGAAACTAACATTATTGAAACCGTAACCCCGGAGGAATACATAAGGGACACTTTCCAGAACGTTTCAGACTCCGAAAAGGAATAGGTATGTGGTACGGTAAGTAAACCGACTCCAAAACAGTTCTAACAGCGGTTTTTCTCCGTATTGGAATTAAAAAATAGGTAAATAATAAGTAGTATGGGAAGGACACGAGGCTTCCATGAGGGTGGAGGGTGCACCCTACCCCCCTGGGCGCGTCCCCCTGCTTCATGGGCACCTCGTGTGCTCTCTGGACTCCGTTTTCTTGCATGATACTTCTTTTGGTCAGTAAAAATTCATTGTATAATCTCCCAAAGGTTTTGACCACTGTACCACGAAAAAATCCTCTGTTTCTGCCGCAGATTAGAGCAATATGTCATCCCAGGATTCGGAGGGAGAAAGCTATGTGGCTGACTACCTTACAGACCCTAAGGTCTACGGGGACTTGGAGCATTATGGCTGGACCACTGAGGAGGAAGAAGACTACGAGCCTAAGGGAAAGGAGGAGACGAGCTCAGATGAAGATGAAGTCCCATTACCTCAACCTGGGGACATGCATGTGGAGTTTAAAAAGTCAAGCCTCCCTGATAGAGCAAAGAAACCTAAGATCGAGTTTATCCCTTTTCGTCTCTTGCAGGAGAACAAACAGGAACTATGCAAAAGGATATTATGCCTTGAGCAGGAGATCGATGATCTAAGGGAGCAAAATTCCATCCTCAAGTGCAAATTAAGGAAGAAGCCTACATCATCAACAACTCCATCATCACCACTTCCGAAGAAGGAGACATAAACACATGGGTATGGGCACTCCCCTTGGCAACTGCCAAGCTTGGGGGAGGTGCCCCGATATCGTATCACCATCACACTCTTATCTTTACCTTTTTGTTAGTTCGATCCTTTTAGTAATATCTTGGTCTAGTAGAATAAAAGTTTTGGTATGACTTAGTTTTGAGTTTTCTTTATGATCCGTCTATGTAATCGAGTCCGTGAGCTTTATATAACAAAGATTAGTGTTGAGTCAAGGGCTTTGCTATCTTGCTATGATCTTGAGGGAATAAAATAATAAAGAGAAATAAAGAGATTATATTGATCTTATGGAGAGTAATGACTTCACATATTAAGAGTATGATGAATAAAAGTTGTTGAGAGTTGGCAAACATAGTTTCAGTCATCGTTGCAATTAATAGGAAGTAATAAAGAAAGAGAGGTTTTCAGATATACATACACTATCTTGGACATCTTTTATGATTGTGAGCACTCATTAAAATATGACATGCTAAAGAGTTGATGTTGGACAAGGAAGACAACATAATTATGTTTTCCTATATCCGAAATAAAGTATATTGTCATGGATCATCCGACATGTTGAGCTTGCCTTTCCCTCTCATGCTAGCCAAATTCCTTGCACCAAGTAGAGATACTACTTGTGCTTCCAAATATCCTTAAACCCAGTTTTGCCATGAGAGTCCACCATATCTACCTCTGGATTGAGTAAAATCCCTCAAGTAAGTTGTCATTTTGCATGCATAAAAATTGCTCTCTAAATATGTATGACTTATTCGTGTGGAGAAAATAAGCTTTATACGATCTTGTGATATGGAAGCAATAAAAGAGACGGACTGCATAATAAAGGTCTGTATCACAAGTGGCAATATAAAGTGACGTTCTTTTGCATTAAGATTTCATGCATCCAACCATAAAAGCACATGACAACCTCTGCTTCCCTCTGCGAAGGGCCTATCTTTTACTTTTGTCTTATACTTTATGCAAGAGTCATGGTGATCTTCACCTTTCCTTTTTACATTTTATCGTTTGGCAAGCACCTTGTGTTGTAAAGATCCTGATATATATTTCCAATTGGATGTAAGTTAGCATAAACTATTATTATTGACATTACCCTTGAGGTAAATGGTTGGGAGGCAACACTATAAGCCCCTATCTTTCTCTGTGTTCGATTAAAACTCCATAACCATAAGTATTGCATGAGTGTTAGCAATTATGAAAGAGTAAATGATAGTTGAGTATTTGGACTTGCTGAAAAGCTCTTTCCTATGTTATGATAAATTGCATTTTCTTCAATGACCGAGATCATAGTTTGTTGGTTCTCAATGAAGTTTCTGATTCATACTAGACATTGTGAATAGATTGTTACTTTAGCATAAGAAATCATTTGAATATATATATATATATATATATATATATATATTTTGCTGTTATAAGAATGATCATGATGCCTCATGTCCGTATTTTATTTTATCGACACCTCTATCTCTAAACATGTGGACATATTTTTCGATTTTGGCTTCCGCTTGAGGACAAGTGAGGTCTAAGCTTGGGGGAGTTGATACGTCCATTTTGCATCATGCTTTTATATCGATATTTATTGCATTATGGATTGTTTTTACACATTATGTCACAATACTTATGCCTATTCTCTCTTATTTTACAAGGTTTACATGAAGAGGGAGAATGCTGACAGCTGGAATTCTAGGCTGGAAAAGGAGCAAATATTAGAGACCTATTCTGCACAACTCCAAAAGTCCTGAAACTCCACGAAAGTTATTTCTGGAATTAAGAAAAAATCTGTCAGGACCACGATTCTATGCCACACCGATCTAGCATGTAACACCTCATATCACTTTGCGGCCTCACACACGGTATTCCCACTGGTTTCGCCTTACCATGCCCGGGACCGTTTGCGCCTTTTGGCACATGTATATGACAGTGTTGCTAGCATCCATATGACAAAGAACCCGGGCTGACATGGCTAGTCGTGAACCCAAAGTGGGACTAACTTATAGGGACAGGCATACATGACCCAGCAACGAACGTGTCGGTCATCAGCGAGTGAATCCGGGCTATAGCAGCTGGGCTAGCAGGACTCCGGAGGATCCGGGCTGTAGCAGGCTAACAGGACTCCGGTAGACACCGCGTGACATCTCCCCGAAGGGACAGACATAGGAACGAAGAAGGACACATGCCGGCCAGCCTAAGTGTTCCGGAGCAGTAGCAAGCTACCAGGGCTCAGTGGAAGCACTAGGAGACATTTCCTGGTAAGAGAGGCTACTAAGGATAAACAACTAGATAGTCAGATCCCACACATAGCAATACACATTACACGTATGCATAACATGCAAGTATGTGCTGTACAACATGGCATCACAGCATAACTTAACAACTGATAGAGATAAGGCTCAAAGAGCCATCATAGCATTTATTGCAAACAGGGGTCACATGACCCAACATTCAGAGCATTCAAGCAACAAGCGGAAGCATTACATGTCTGAGTACAGACATCTACAAATGAAAAAGGCTGAAGAGCCTGACGATCTACAACGTCCGATCAAGATCTTAGATGAGGTACGAGCTACTTGTCGAAGCCCACGAGAACACTAGTAAGACCGAAGTCTCCGCTGCAAAAACATAAATAAAGCAACATGATTACAAAGGTACTCAGCAAGACTTACATCAGATCCTATCATACATGCATTTGTATCAAGAAGGTAATGTGGGGTTTAGTTGCAGCAAGCCAGCTTTAACTTAGTGGCTATCCTGTTCTACGACTACGAGAACTTCTTTGAGGTGATATCACTACTAGGGAAAAGGCTAGCAGCAGCGCGGGTGTCGGTGTACTAAAGTAGGGGTAACTTAGCACCCCGAACTTGTGCACGGGCAGTCGCAGCGCCCCGCGGCAAGGCTTGCCGGGCGTCCGCCAAGACCCTCCGCCATTCATATTACTGCCATTCAAGAACAAAGTGTTAACTAAGAAGGACAAGACCCCGGCAAGAGGAGCTTGCCGGGAAGGGCAAGACCCCGACAAGAGGAGCTTGTCGGGAAGGACAAAGACCCCGGCAAGAGGAGCTTGCCGGGAAGGACAACCAAGGCACTTCAGAAAACTTGCCGCGACGCCCCGCGCGTCCCGGCAAGGCACGGCGAGCGGCAAGCTTGCTGGTACGACAAGATAACGGCCGTGGCAAGGTGCTTGCTGCGACAAGGCTGCCACTCTGCACCCGAGCTCCAGCGCATCCAACGACGTGTCACCCCAGGACTATCCCAGGAGCACGTGGCGAGGCGCTGTGCAGCCATGCGGTGCGAGGTGGCAAGCGAAGCTGACAAGGAGGCCATCGTGGCGATCGGTGGCGCCCCTAACGGTCGCTTCCTTGCACTGTTGGGGCGACCGGACGGGCATTAAATGCCCTTGTCCCCTGCCGTCAGAGTTAGGTAGGGGGCACTGTTGGTAGTAGTTGTACCAACCTGCGTTTTTACTCTTTTACCCCCTTTTTTACGCTGCCACCTGTCGGTGACCCCCTTTGACCTATAAAAGGAGGCCCATGCGCACGTAGAAAGGGTTCCGGGGTTTGGCTCATTCGACACATTCGACACCACAGCGTGCTCACGCTCCTGAGCAAGAACATAATACCACCACAAAGCAGCAGTAGGAGTTTTATCTCTCCGGAGAGCTCCGAAGCTGGGTAAAATCCCCCGCGTGCTCTCGCCTCGATCTGCTCTGCGTGCGCCCTCCGCTCCCTTGCCGGACCAGAAGGGGCCCTCCTGCCCCATAGGTGCTCGTGCTCCCATTCCCCACGACAGCGGGTTTTAGATGTATCAGTAGCGCGGGGACATGCGCTACTAATAAGGCGCTATAGCTAACGCATAGCAGTAGCGCGTGCTCACCGGCGCTACTACTACACAAGTGTAGCAGCAGTGCGGTTAGAGGAAGCTCGCTACTGCTAGTAGCGCTAGCGTGCTTTGCCTGGACGTGCTACTGCTATTGAGGCGCTGCTTCTAAGTTTTATACACTCGCTACTGCTAATTTAAGTAGTTTTTTTGGCATATTTGTTTTGTATTTGAACGGGCTTTGTAGAAGAATCTTTAGCACATAGAAATGTCATCATGATACACATACAATGCCTGCGAGACCACAAATTTAATCATAGCATGTACATACAAATAGTCTCATCATAATCATCATCCAACACAAAGTGATATCTTGTCATCATCTCGAAAAAAGCAATACATGCAAGTCTCGAATACTTGCAACTACAACAACGTCATCCATCTAAACAAAGGTATATGCAAGAAGTGCTATCACTATGAGTGAAAGCGGAACTATGCAGTACATGAGGTGGCGGTTAGGAGTCCTCTCTCGTGCTAGTGTGAACCTCAAGTAACTAGCTTCTCCTTCTTGTCTGCTTTTGAAGCCTTTATGGCTGGCGCCCGTGAACCCATTCACTTGCGCCTGACACTCACGCCACATGTTGTACACCCCTGGAACCTTCCCTTTGTACACGACATAGCATTTCCATCTCGCCATCAAGAAACTAGGTACCTGTTAGAGATGCATGTTCATGAAGAGGATGTACAATCATATATATGCAACAAAATATACTAGAGCAACACCGAAAAAGAAAGGGTTAGCAACTAGATGCAACATATACAGTACGCAAATTAATTAACTAGAGGTACGCAGGTCATCGTACGCAAACTAACAAAGTAGCGTTACGCAAGTTCGGCAGGGACCGTGAACATCACAAAGTTTCATCGCTACAAAAAGTATACAAGTTCAACCGACACATATCATCATCATCGGCATCATAAATCACTAGAAGTTCCATCCTTCCATATCATCGAGGACGAACCCTAGCTTCTTGAACGGCGTGAGGTCTAGACGTTGCATGCCTATGCGAGTTCGGACGTCAGCTCGCGATATAGGGCCGTGGTGGAACATCCCCTTCTCATCGACGACTTCTTTCATGATGATCGTCGCAATGTCGCTTTGGATGCGAAAGAAGTCATCTCTAAGTTTATAATTCGCTTCTCCATGAGATTCTAGCCACTTGTGGATATGATCATCATTTCTGCTGTTAATGCGAAGCTTTTGGTGATCCGTGTTGAACTGAATCATGAGATGGACGATGTAGAATCCATCCTTCTTGCTTGGTTTTGGGACATGGATGCAGGAGAAGTTAGTTTTATGCGCGAAACCCATCTTCTTGTTCCTTTGTTTCCTGATCTGCACGTGGCCACCTCTAAAGCTGAAGCCTTGGAGAGCATCATCTAGAATATTCATTATGTGGGTGTAGTCCTTTTTCTCGTAGTCTCTGGAAGGGTCAAAATACACGGCGTGGGAGACTTGCGGGTAAAGAACGATAAGGACGGCGCGCCCGTTGCTGCGGGGAAAAGACACCTCAAATTATTCCCCATATGAGAGAGAAGGAATGATTGAAATGTACGAAAGGGTTGTCCGGAACTGACTTACTTTGGATGATAAGGCACGAGGACAATTTCCCGGTCCTTATTCTGTACCATGAAGTTTTGGAGGTACTCCCTAGCAGTTTCACGCTCAAAGTCGCCGAGACTCAAGAAAGACTCGTGCATGTAGTACGGATCCGCCACACAGATTTGCGAGACTTCTTCACTCTTCATGACGGAGCTCATATGTAGCGCAAAAAGGCGGACGATAGTAAAATCAAGCCGCCTTGTTAGAAACATCTCAAAGATATGGTCAAACCGCAGGAAGAACACCTCCGCGGGCCGTGTGTCGACGTAGCACTTCCCCTCAGGCACACGAGCCGCGTATGTCGGATATCCTGGATCCTTTGAGGCTAGTAGGCTTTTCTCAGTCGACAGCACATGGTCGTGCAGTCTCCTGAGATCCCCTGATAGTGCCTCCAGCGGTTTCGGCGGTAGCATCGGCTCGCCCGTGAGATGGAACATGACCGCACCTTTCACGGGTACACGCTCTTCAGAATGCATCGTCTGGCTGCTATGTGCTCTGGCTTGTTTGGAGGCAGTTACCTTCCCCGATCTCTTCCTCTCCTTTTTCTTGGGCACACCTTCCAGACCCTTCCTTAACCCCTGCCCCAGTGTTCCCGGGCTAAGTACTGTACGACCCTCGCGCCCGGCTAGTTGAGCCTGTGTTGAGGCGGCATCTTCAGGCGTGTCCTGTGAGGATTTCATGAAGAGAGACTTTTTGCAATCCATGGTACGACCCTGCCCGGGCATATCATCCATATCCTCATTAGCAAGCTGATAGCCCGATTCGTCATATGGTTGACTCATCATATCTATGTCACAGTCATACGCGTTTGTATTGAGGTAATCCATAGGGTCGACCTCCGTCTCATCATCCATTCTCTGTTCTACAGGAGAAATTACATCAGCCAGTACTATTGCACCCCCTTCATCATGTCGTCCGCCGCTCTCACCCGGCACTACAGGAGCTGGTAATTGCGTAGGCGGGGTGGTGGTCTCCGCACATGCTTGTTGATGTGTGGTAGTTATTGGTGTGCTCTCGGCCGGCTCCAGACGAATAAGATTCTTCGGCCATAGCAGCACCCAATTCTTGCAGCTTCCAATCCGCGGCGGGGTCTCGTCGTCCGCTCCCACATGCTGTACTGGAGGAGGCAAATCCTCGTGCCCCGATTTCACACTGGTCAAGCTAACCCTGAAGTGCCCAGCGGGGATCGGCTGGTTGTGGAACGTGCGTTGAGAGGGGTCCATTATCATCCCCTTTCCCACATCCACCTTCTGGCCTTTGATCAAGTAGAGTATGGTGCACGGGGTTTCTTTCGCCTGCAAACACATATGTCTGTGGCGTAAAACAACCGAAAGGCAACAAAAATGGAATATTATCTATATATATATATATGTTGGTGCGACATGTAATTACCGTGACGGCGTCGAGCTCAGCCAAAGACGAAGGCCCACCTAGCGCGCCTGAGACTGAGGACGGGCTGCTATGAGCGGGAGCGGCTGCGAGAGGAGGCCCGGTTGCTTGAGCAAGTGATGGTGCGATGGTGTTGTTGTTCATGGAGTTGCTCCCGACGAAACTGGGCATCGGGAAATCATGTACCGTCTTGTCTGGATTTTCCTTCGCCCAGTTGATGATAACTGGAACCAAGTTAGTAGCAAAATCATTTCTGCAGGCAGTTACAGCTGCATTGACTGCCTGCTGTAGCAACTCATATTTGTCCTCGGCTGCTTTTTTCGCGTCCTCAGCTGCTTTTTTCTCGACCGCAAGCTTCACCTTCGCGTCGATGTCCGCCTGACTAAACTTCTTTTTCTGCTTCTTGGCCTCCGGGCCCTCGTTGTAAAACACCTTCCACGTGGCGCCGTCTCCAGCGCCGTGCACACGACCATATTGCGGCCGCTGGTCCAAAGGGAGTCCCTTAAGTTCGTTCAAGGCCCGGTTGAGAGGGGTGTCCCACTTGGGCCTCATCGGAGAAGTAGGGCTTTCGGCTGCAAGCCGGTGTTGCTTCTCCAGTAGTCTAATCAATTTCCTCGTGATCTTGTCCGTGTAAAAAACCTTTTTCTCCTTGTCCCACTTGTAGCGGGCCCTGATGAAGTCATGCTCCAAGGGGTTGGTGAACTTCGCGAAGGGGTCTGGGAGACCCGCGGCTTCACGTTCCGCGTCCTCCTTATCCCATATGGGCCTTTTACCGAGGTAGCCACGGCTTCCGAGGCGATGCTTCCCCGTGTTCCTTTGCTGAAGGCTTTTGAATTTCGCAGCCTTAGCCTTGGCTGCCTCGGTAGCGCAAGTGTCCTTGAACTTTTCGAACTCCTCTTCCGTAAGTGTCGGATTTTCCTCCAGAATCTTGGACAGGGGTTCATCAGCCTCAATAGCTCGTTTCACCCTCCCTTTCCAGGAGGCCAAATCATTGCTGAACATGCCCATGGCGTGATTGTTAATCTTTTTCATCTTCGGATCATCCCACGGTTGTTCTATGTTATCATCCCGGTCGGGGAACTTGAATCTCTTGTGCAACTTCGTTAGGAGCAACTGCGTCAAATGTTCTTTACTCCTTAAGTCATCGTCGTTGATGCTCGCGCATTCCCGTAGGATGCATCCTACTTGGTTCCCATAGCACTTGCGAGGTTCTTCCGGCTCTAACGGCTCAAACTTGCCAGGTGCCATCTTTGTGATCACAAGTCGTCCAATCCCTAGTTTGTTAGGTTTTCGTATCCTCTGCTTCTTATGCTTCCTCTTTTCGGTAGCGGCATCGGGGCCGGTACCTTCCCGCCGTACTTCCCGCCGGTACCTTCCCCACCGGTCTCGGTGCCGCCATCGGTGCCGGCGCCGTCGGTGTCGATGTCGGCGTCAGTACCATCATCGAGGCCGACCTGCAAACCTTGCTTAGCAGTCAAATAGTCGAGGTACTCTTGTTCACCCTCATAATCCATCTCGTCTGCATCTTGGTCAGAAGGCCCAGTTTCTTCGTTGTTCGACATGTTTCCTATGATTAAGTGTCCTCATTTATTTCTAAAAGTATGAATAAATGAGAAATGACATAAAAAGAAATCTATGTGCCAGCACTCGATATGCCAACTATGTAGCACAAATCATGCCTTTATTCACGGGAAATTTCGGCATGACCTTTGCTAAAAAATGGACATATCGAGCGCCTGAAATTCACCGGGACGGAAATGAGTCAACATTCCGGCGTAACATAAGCCACTCAGATCATTTTCCAAACATGACATGTCCAAAACATGACATATGCACATATCACATGTCCAGTTCAAATTTGCATATAATTCAGCTAATTTTGAAACCTAGCTAAATTCATAACTAAATAGATAACCTAATTAACATAACCGAAGAACCCTAGCAGAGAGAGAGGGGGGTTACAGAGGGTGCAGGGGCGAGGAGGCAGGCCGACGACGGCCGGCAGGGGAGAGGAGGGAGGGGAGGGCCGATGGGTCGGGGGCGAGCGCGCTGGGGTCGGGGGCGAAGCGCCGGCGCCGGAGTCCGGGGGCGAGGGCCGGCCGGGTCGGGGGCGAGCGCCGGGGTCGGGGGCTAGCGTCGGCGCCGGCGGAGTCGGGGGCGAGCGCCGGGGCCGGGTCGGGCACGGCGGTGCGACGGGGGAGAGAGAGTGGGGATTTGGGGGGAAAGGCGGGATGAAGCAGGGCGAGTGAGAATTTTGGGTTAAGTGGACGTAGCAGTAGCGCATTATGTCAAAACGCGCTGCTACTAACATTCAGTAGCTGTAGCGGTTTAGGCAAAATCGCTACTACTAATTCAGTAGCTGCAGCGGTTTATGCAAAACGCGCTGCTACTACCGTCGCTACTGCCAGTTTTCCTTTTTCTTTTCCTTTATTTTATCCCACTTTTATTTCCCGAGGGCAGTGAACGAAGGGAGGGCGATATATATTGCATCATTTGACGGTTAAATATGTATGCAAAATAGGAACATATATATTACACATCATTGGACCCATGCATAATAATGGCTAAGTGTGTATACAAAATAGGAACATATATATATATATATATTACACATCATTGGACCGATAACATACGTTTCCTCAGTGCTGACGTTTTCGTTTTTGAGTCAGCTTCTTTCCCTTCTTGTTCGTCGAAGAATAATTGAGCCCCTCATTGTGACTTTGCCTTTTCCATGGAGTACGATTTTTCTTAGGTAATGTAGTATTGATTCTTCTTTTGACGTATACTTCATCATCATCGTCATCTTCCCTCATTGGGTTGCCGTACTGATCATAGTCTTCCTCGTTGGCGACTCCATCCATTCCAATGATGTTCCTTTTGCCTCTCCTCACGACAACACGGCTGGGATTGCGCGGGTCAGTTATGAAGAAGCATTGTGTCACGTGCTTAGCGTGTACCCATGGCTCGTTTTTTGCGATAGCGTTCACGGTAGCGCTCTTGGCGTCGGGTATAGTCATGGTAGTGAAAATCCGGCTTTCTCTTTCGACATTCTTAGCCCATCTGACACGGAACATCGTCGTGTTGTGCAGTCCAGAGTAGTCAAGCTCCCAGATCTCCTCGACCCTTCCATAAAATCGTTCAGTTGCGCCGTTGTCGCTGCCGGTCATGCATTCCATCGTCACC
Organism: Triticum aestivum; assembly: GCF_018294505.1. Lineage (NCBI taxonomy): Eukaryota > Viridiplantae > Streptophyta > Magnoliopsida > Poales > Poaceae > Triticum > Triticum aestivum. The sequence continues at coordinate 241,579,412 of NC_057801.1, forward strand.
CCTGAGTTCTGATCATCACTGTCCATATCTTTGGCCTCCGTGTAGAACGTGTATCCGTTGATATCATATGCCTGATAGGTTACGAGGTTGGGCGAGGGGCCATGTGCTAAGGCGTATATGAGCAATCCGTCCTTAGAGCCCTCCTCCGGGGGATTAGCAATAATATGCTCTTTGAACCAATGCAGGAAAGTGGAGTTGTGCTCTCTAGTAACTTCGGCGTCCGTCCTGCATACCCCCCGGTCACGATACTTCTTTGCGATAATTTCTTTGTGCAGTGCCACGAAAGGATCTACCTCGTCTAGGTGTTGTAGCACTACCAAGTTTGCTCTGTCAAAGTCGCTGCATCGATCTGAGTATGCCACGTGCAGTTCCCTGCGACCGTTGCAGTGACCATCTCCTTCGAGCCTCCCATCGTGCTTGTTAACGGGCAAACCAACACTAACACCAGGCGGCTGGTCTGCGCCATATAGAAAATTCTCACAGAAAGAGATGCACTCTTGTGCCAAATAGCCCTGGACGATGCTTCCATCCGGACGGGACATGTTACGAACGAATCCTTTGATGATCCCATTCATCCTCTCAAACGGCATCATGTTGTGCAGGAATGACGGCCCCAGGTCTATTATGTCATCCACAATATGGACACACAGATGCACCATCACGTCGAAGAACGCGGGCGGGAAGTACATCTCAAGCTCATTCAGTATCACAACGATCTCTTCCTGTAGCCTTTGGAGCTGCTTCACACTGATCGACTTTCGAGAGATGACGTCGAAAAAGTTGCAGAGACCAATAAGCGTGTCACGGACGTGCTTGTCCATTATCCCTCTAAGGGCAACAGGTAGTATCTGCGTCATCATCACATGACAGTCATGAGACTTCATCCCGCTGAACCTTTTCTTGTCCGTGTCTAGATATCTGCTTATCTTGCCACAGTAACCGGAACTAACTTTGACTCCGGTAAGGCACTTAAAGAATTGATTGATCTCAGCCTGACTTAAGGTGAAGCAAGAAGGGGGGCAATAATCCTCTTTCTTTATTTTCTTGCCCTTCTTCTCCCGTGCCTCTGTCTCCGTCTCTGTCTCGTCTGACATTTTACGGGGCGGCATGTGCAGATCTTCCCTGATTTTCAAATCTTGCAAGTCTTTTCTTGCCTTCGGCCCATCCTTGGTCTTATCCGGCATGTTCATCAGTGTTGCGAGCAAGCTCTCAAGGACATTCTTACAGATATGCATTTGATCAAGGCAATGAGGTGTATCGAGTTTGTGCCAGTACTCCAAGTCCCAGAACACAGACCTCGTCTTCCATACCTTCAGCAGCGGCTCCGGCGCCTTTCTCATCGTCTTTCCCGGCGCGGGGCACTCCTTCCAGTTTTTCAACAGCTCATCGATTTCGGCACCGCTCCGCTTACGTGGAGGTCCTCGATGCTCAGCGTGACCATTGAATAGATCTCCACGGTTTCTCCACGGGTCGTCCTGTTCAAGCCATCTTCGATGCCCCATGTACACGATTTTCCCAGACCCGCCATCTTTCCTTGACGTTAGCTGCTGAGACGTCGTATCATCCATGCACCGCGTGCATCCGCAATATCCATGGCACACCTGGCCTGCCACATATCCGTAACCGAGATAGTCCTGCACTGTCGTGATCAGCGCGGCTCTCATGTTGAAATACTCACCTTTGCTGGCGTCCCATGTCTTGGCCGGTGTTTTCCATAACGTGTCTAACTCCTCTTGAAGTAGCCCCAGATACAAATTAATATTATTTCCTGGTTGTTTCGGCCCTTGAATAAGCATGCTCATGTGAATGTACTTCGATTTCATGCACAACCAGGGGGGAGGTTGTACATCCATACAAACACGGGCCATGTGCTATGGTTGGTGTTCTGGTTGCCAAACGGATTCATGCCATCGGTACACGCGCCGAGCACGATGTTCCTTGCATCACATTCAAAATACCGATAGAAGCTGTTCAACGCTCTCCACTGGCTTCCATCCTTCACGTGTCTCAGCTTCGGATCATCTCCATCGTCGGGCTTCTTCCTCTCCGCGTGCCAGCGCATTAGCTTAGCTTCCTTGGGATCTACAAAATACCTCTGGAGACGGGGAGTGATCGGTAAGTACCATACAACTTTCTGGGGACATTTCTTCCCGGCCTTCTTGTATCGAGAAGCATTGCACACCGGACAGCTTGTTTTTTCCGCGTGCTCCTTCCGATAAATTATGCAATCGTTGATGCATGCATGGTATCTAACGTGTGGCAGATCAAGAGGGCACACGATCTTCTTGGCCTCATCAACACTAGTAGGACATAGATTACCCGCGGGAAGAACATCCTTTAGGTACTTGAGATGCTCATCGAGGCTAGTGTCGGTCCATTTGTTTTTAGCCTTCGTCTTCAGGAGTTGGAGCGTGAAACTCAAGCGGGTCACCTCAGGATTGCAACCATCATACAATGGAGTGTTCGAGTCTACCACCAGTTGCTCCAGCTTAGCCTCCTCTCTAGAAGCAGCTCTCTCAGTACTCGTCTCCTTGCGAAGCAATGCTTGAACATGAGGGTCCCGCACAATTGAACTTAGTACCGACGAACTCTGCTGCATGGAGTCCATGTCGTTCTCTCCGCCGCCATGTCCGGCCCCTTCTCCTCCGCCATGTCCGGCCCCTTCTCCGCCGCCATGTCCGGCCTCTTCCCCGCCGCCATTATCGATCATCTCTTCGTCTTGCCCCGTGTCATCATTGCCTGCCCCGTCGGCATCCTCAACATCGTCATCCTCATCTTCAATTATCCACCGAGTATAGCCATCCATGAAACCAGTCATGAGCAGGTGCGCTTCGACACGACCATCGTCATGGGGGTCGAGCCAAACTATTCCTTTGCATTTTCGACACGGACATAAAACCTCTGTCCGGTTATTTTCTTTCATGTCCTGCACCGCCGACCGCAACCACCTGTCCACCATCGTTCCACTGACCATCGTCAACTCTGCACGGTAATAATAAACAAATTGATTATAAAAATGCATGCATGCATCAAAGTCATAAAAAATTTGGCATGACCTTCCCTAAAAATAGGACATATATGGATCTAGAGTTTGCCCGGAATTCGCCGAAACGGAAATAAATCGACATTTCGGCAAAACATAGGCAACTCAAAAGCACAATTTGGGCGTCAACTCATGCCACACACACAATTTCCACAAACATATCACACACACATAAACATATTTCCATTTTGCAAAAGCATGAAATTTTCATCACCTCTATCTCGATCGAGATCGAGCACACGGTGGAGATGATGTTGTAGGGAGATCAAAAGTGCACAAAAGCTCTTCTTGACAAAGATAGATCTAGTTAGGGGGCAAATAGGTCACTTAACTAAATCCTACATCTACCTAGCTACCTAATTTGGAGGACAACTTCAACTAGTGGAGGGGAAGGAAAAAGAGAAAGGAGATGCATTAATGGAGGTGGTGTAGTTAGGTAGGAGTAATGAAGAGAGAGAAAGGTGGATAGAAGAGAAAGAGTAATGGGGGAGAAGTATTGAGGAAGAAGAAGAGTGAGAGTGGAGCATGTGGTGGAGGTACGGGAAGGAGAGAGGAGGGGGAGGGGGAGGTAGGGGAAGGAAAGAGAGGGGAGGGGAGGGACGGGTGGGGAAAAAGGTAGTGGGTTGGTGCGGGTTAGCAGTAGCGCGGGATGTAAAACGCGCTGCTGCTAAGGAATTAGCAGCAGCGCGCTTTGGGATACGGCGCTACTACTAACAGGGACAAAAAGTGTGGCAATTTGAAATTTAGCAGCAGCGATCTCAGAAAAAGCGCGCTACTACTACAAACTTAGCAGTAGCGCGGTTCTCGCGACCGCGCTACTGCTAATTAGAGTTAGGTGAACACCACCGGTCGATATTTGTAGTAGCGCGTTTTACGCCGAGCGCGCTACTGCTAAATCCTTATCAGCAGCGAGTTTCCAGCACACGCGCTACTACTAGGTAGCAGCAGCGCTTCTTTTTGAGCCGCGCTGCTGCTAAGATTCTGTGTATAGGCTTTTCCCTAGTAGTGTATGGCGCACACTAGTCCACTAATCACCACACAATACACTACTATGGATTCATCCCCGTCTCCCTACGAGAAGGCCATCCATAGCACTCACACTTGTCTTGAGCATTTTAGAGTATCCACTTCAAGTTGTCTATGTACCACGTAAGCATCCAAGAAGTCCATAACCGTGAACCCGGCTATTCGAATAGATCATGTTAACCCTGCATGGGTGTACTTCTTCACACACGCTCTTTCCACTTACCGCCATGTACACTTCATGTATCTCGGAAACCTTCAAGCGGAAGCCTGGCGAGGGTGTCGGCCACGACCTAACTGTAGGACCTTGAAGTAAGTCTAGAGGGTGGGTGATTAGACTACTTGACCAATTAAAAACTTAACCTTTTCCCAATTTAAGAGTTTGGCAGATTTTAGCTATCTTAGGACAAGTCAAGCAATCATCACACTATTCAAGCAAGCATGCAAAGAGTATATAGGCAATGGAAATTAACGCATGCAACTTGCAAGAAGGTAAAGGGAAGGGTTTGGAGGATTCAAACGCAATTGGAGACACGGATATTTTTGGTGTGGTTCCGATAGGTGGTGCTATCGTACATCCACGTTGATGGAGACTTCAACCCACGAAGGGTAACGGTTGCGCGAGTCCACGGAGGGCTCCACCCACGAAGGGTCCACGAAGAAGCAACCTTGTCTATCCCACCATGGCCGTCGCCCACGAAGGACTTGCCTCACTAGCGGTAGATCTTCACGAAGTAGGCGATCTCCTTGCCCTTACAAACTCCTTGGTTCAACTCCACAATCTTGTCGGAGGCTCCCAAGTGACACCTAGCCAATCTAGGACACACCACTCTCCAAGAAGTAACAAATGGTGCATTGATGATGAACTCCTTGCTCTTGTGCTTCAAATGATAGTCTCCCCAACACTCAACTCTCTCTCATAGGTTTTGGATCTGGTGGAAAGAAGATTTGAGTGGAAAGCAACTTGGGGAAGGCTAGAGATCAAGATTCATATGGTAGAAATGGAATATCTTGGCCTCAACACATGAGTAGGTAGTTCTCTCTCCGAAAATGTATGCTGGAAGTGTAGGTTCGGTCTGATGGCTCTCTCCACAAATGAAGAGGAGGTGGAGGGGTATATATAGCCTCCACACAAAATCTAACCGTTACACACAATTTACCAAACTCGGTGGGACCAATTCAACAGACCCGGTCGGACCGATTTAGCAAACCCAGTGACCATTAGGATTTTCGGTGGGACTGACATGCAACTCGGTGAGACCGATTCGGGTAGGGTTAGGGCATAACATAATCTCAGTAAGACCGATTACACAAACTCGGTAAGACCGATTTTGGTAATAAGCTTTCCAGAGAGTTGTTCAGGTAAACTCGGTGAGACCGATTTGCTCTTTTCAGTGAGACCAAAATGTTACAAAAGGGAAATAGAGAGTTTACATTGCAATCTCGGTGGGACCGATCGCTCACTTCGGTTAGACCGAAACGTTACGAAGGGAAACAGAGAGATTACAATCCCATCTCGGTGAGACCGAGATCCCTACCGGTAAGACCGATTTGCTTAGGGTTTGTGGCAGTGGCTATGACTTTTGGAATCGGTGGCGCCGGATAGAAAGAATCAGTGTGACCGATTTTGGCTTTAGGTTTAGGTCATTTGTGGATGTTAGTAAGTAGCTGAGGGTTTTGTAGCATATCACTAAGCACATGAAGCAAGAGGCTCATTAGGCAACACCTCATCCCTCCTTGATAGTATTGGCTTTTCCTATAGACTCAATGTGATCTTGGATCACTAAAATATAAAATGAAGATTCTTGAGCTTTTGAGCTTGAGCCAATCCTTTGTCCTTAGTATTTTGAGGAATCCACTTTCATCATCCATGCCATGCCATTCATTGAGCTTTCCTGAAATAATAGTCTTGGAATAGCATTAGCTCAATGAGCTATATGTTGTTATGAATTACCAAAACCACCTAGGGATAGTTGCACTTTCAATCTCCCCCTTTTTGGTAATTGATGACAACATATAGATCAAAGCTTCGACAAATGATAATAAGATTGAGTAACATCGTCGCTTTGAGAAGTATGTGATAAGCAAGAGCTCCCCCTAAATTTGTGCATAGTTTAGGATTTGCTTTGGACTGCAAATGCATAATGAATTAGGCTCATGGGTTACTCTTCCATGTCACATACATCTTGGTGGAGCGCTCAAAATAATAAAGATTGAATACATGCACTCATCACCAAGCAAAGTGAATGATCACATAGGATAGATAAGATAATGTCATCAAACATGCATAAGTGTAGCTTATGATCAAACACATGATCATAAATGTCTCACAGCATAGTATCTCAAGAAATCAAAAGCAAACAAGTTTAACCACCAAATCAAAACAAGAGAGAATAAAAGCAACACTCTCTCGCTCTCTCTCGAAGCCTGTGATCTATACATTTTTCTCCCCCTTTGGAAACAAGTTACCAAAAAGTTCATAGAAAATGCATAGTGCTAGATCGTCTCTCAGGCTTGATCCTCAGGTGGTGGTGTCCTGATAACTCCTAGAACGAAGGCTTCAGTTGAAGTAGAGGGTACTGGAGTTGATGCTGGTGCTGGTTGCACTGGAACAGTAGGGGATGTAGCTGGTGCTGAAGATGTTGCTCTCGTGTCTGTCACAGGAACTGCAACTGACCTCTGGGCTCTAGGCACTCTGGCAAACGCATTTGTGGTAGTCTTGCCCTACCTCTCCTGCATGTCATCCTGCAGCTGCTCTACAACTGACTAAATCTCAGTTACTTTGACATCAAGGTCATGGAATTTGAGTTCCATGATTCTTTCTAATCTCTCCTGATTCTGAGTGAGGGTGGCCAGTCCCTTCTCAATCCTCAGAGTTGATGCTATTAAGTAACCAAGCTGTTCCTTCTTGTTCTTTAAGAAATACTCAGATGCCTCCTCTTGAGTTGGCATCTTGGCAGCCTTCTCCTTCCTTGCCTTGTCCTTCTTCTCTTGAGCTTGAACTGATGATGGATCATTCTCATTCATGACAACCTCATTGTCCTCAAAGTCTGGATAAAGTGGAAAATGTTCCTTATCCAATTGATATTTCCCTATGCACATCTTTGAGTTAAATAACTACTAAATCTGAGGGGCATATCCACAGCTCCTCTTCTGATCTGCTGCAGTCTCTTAATGGTTTCAATCATAAGGCTCATGACTTTGAAGTTCCGTGGCACATCAAACACATGCAACATGTTGATGGCATGCCCTCTGATCATGTTGTGGTCACCAGACTTAGGCAATAGAGTATGCCTTAGGATCCAATTGATAGTTGGCAGCCCTGACAGCAGAAAGTGGACTGATCCAAACTTGTGTGTTTCAACAGCCTTGTCTGGGATCTCCTTGTACATGTGTGCCATGGAATTGTGGTCCATCTTCTTCTTGTCATAAATGTCCAGGTCATCATCATTTTCCTTTGGGGCATTGATCAGACTTGCCCATTCTTCAACAGTGGACTGGTACCTTGTACCTTCTGACATCCAAACTATCCTTCCATCTGGATAGAAGTGTGCTGTGGAGTAGAATTGCATGATAAGTTCATCATTCTAGTTGGTGAGCTTTTGCCCAACAAAATCAGCAACTCCACAAGCAACAAAGTTGTCTTGCACTCCAGGATAGTGCTCTTCATTGTCCTTGATGTAGGTCTAGTCGACCCACCTCATATCACATACTATGGGCTTCTTATCCAACAAGATTGTCTCGTAGAAGTCCTGATGTTCCTTTGTATGGAACCTGTAGTCAACAACAGTTCTTCTCCTTGAGGCATATGGATCTTCCATCCTCCATAGCCTCAACCATGAGTCCTTCCTGATCCTCATGTCCTCAGCCACAGGATGGGCATCATTGTGGTCTGGTATTTTGGGCTTGAGCTTACTTAGGACCTATCCTTCATCATCTTCTTCATCAGCAACATTTGGCACCGGGGCCTTGTTCTTCTCAGCAGCTGGAATACTCCTAGTATTCCTCTTTGGTACAAGCTTGGCCTTGGAGGCAGCTTCGGGTGCTTCCTTGGGCTTAGATGTTGCAGCGCCTGATCTAATAGCATCACCCATAAGCTTTGGTGCCTTGGGTGCTAGTGCAGCAACCTCTTCTTCCTCTTTAGAATCTCTTCTCATAGAGGGCTTTCCAAGAACCTAGGCAGTTGTGGTTCTTGCTCTCTTCTTCTTCTTGTCCTGAGCACCTTCATCCTCTGATTCAATGGTAAACTTCATTGTCTCTCCAGTGGGAACTTTCTTGGATTTTGAAGTTGTAACTTTCTTTTCAGGTGCCTCTTTGGGTTCAGTCTATTCTGGCACTTGAGTGGACCTTCTGGCCTTGGGCATTGGTGTCCTCTTGGCATGAACTTTCTTTTTCAGTCCAGGCTTTGTGCTATGTGCTGAGCCATATTCCTTCTTGAGCACTACTTTCTTGGAAGTAGCCTCATCTTCTTTAGCTTTATAGTCCTCATCCTCTGAGTCTGAGGTTCTCTTCCTCCTTTGCCTGGTAGCAGCCTTAGGCAGGTTGCTAGGAGTGCTTCTGCTTCCTTCATCTGTAGAACTTGAGGGACGAGTGCCCTTGCTCATGTCAATCTGCTCTTCTGACCTGTTCTGGCTGTCACTCTGGTCTGACATGCTGCAAACACTGACTGCTGACCCTGTGAAGAGTTATAGATGAGATAGAGTGGATGAGCATCACAAAATGCAGAGATTTTTGCAAAAGAATGATTCAAAAATTCAATTTTAGTTTTCCACAGAAAGCATTTTGGATCAATCGATTTTCAAACTCGGTGATACCGAAGCAGTTTTGGAACCTAAACTGATGAACTCGGTTGGACCGAGTCATAGTTCGGTGGCACCGAGTCTGTTAGGGTTTCACAAAGTCCTAAAATCGGTCGCACCGATTAGCAATTCTCGGTCAGACCGAGAGTTACTAGTGCAATGGCATAAGCCAAATAGGTGGGACCGAGTTTTTCAACTCGGTGGGTCCGAGATGGTTTCGGCGGAAACCTAACCCTAAAATTTCGAATCTAATCTAATCTACGGACTGCATTGAGTGGATAGGAGTGTTTCAATCGTGGCAAGAATCAATGAGAACACAATGTGCTAGGAATCAGACGAGGATAGCACAGTGATCGAGTCCATACCCTAGCTTGGCGATGAACTCGCTACGGCGGCAACGGCGGGGGCAAAATCCATTGACGGTGGTGGAGACCAGCTACTGGAGGCGGCTGGCGATGAGGAGACGATCCGGAGACCTTCGATGGCAGAGCGAGCTATTGCGCAGGCGAAAGGGTTCGGAGGAATTTCCAAAAATTTTCCCGAGACTATATATAGCCCGACCCTGTCGGTGTGACCGAGTGGAACAACTCGGTGGCACCGAGATGCATAACTGTGTATAGTTACAGCAAATCGGTGTGACCGAAAAGTTCAAATCGGTTGCACCAAGATTGAAAACTTAGATCAACTTAATGATCTCGGTAGGACCGAAATGGAGGAATCGGTCAGACCAAGAATCACAAAGAAGTTTTGGAAGTTTAAGTCTATGACGAATCGGGGACTCCGAGTGCTCCTCACACAGAGTGGTTTGAATCTGACTTGATCAAATTTTGTGATGTAGCATGAATAGAGTTTGAGATGAGAAAAGCATAGATAGCTAGAGAAAGTTCTTAGGCATTCTTGTCCATCCACTTGGCAAAGAGAAAGAAGCCAAATAATCAAAACAACAAGTGGATGTCCTTAAATGAGTAAAATATGCACCAACATGCTCACACAATAAGATGGCAAATGAAATATGTGGCAAAGCATGCGCAACCAATCCTAGAATCTATCAAACAATTGGCGATGAGTAGGTCATCTATATATGAGTATATTGACTTAGGAGTCAAATGAAAAACATTTGATCATAGGTCATACTCATCGTTTAAGCTCAAGTGGGGTTACCACTTTTACATGATGCATTAATGTGTTCACACCATTAGAGTTGCTTTGACTCAATTCTTAGAGTTAAGCTCCCCCTAGATGTGAGATCCCCCCTTAGAGGGATGAACTAACCTTGGGTTTTGTCGATGATGACTTCATGTAGGTGTTGAAGATGTGGATGCTCAATGTTGATGTAGATCATTTGGAGCAATCCTTTGGAGTGAGTTGCACTTTCAACTTACCTACATGGGTTAGTCCCACAAGGAACAAACAAGAATATCCATAGACATAGAGTGACGCACACACAAAATGATGTCCATGAAATCATTAGGTTACCTTGTCCCTTGTCTTACCAACATGAGGGTTTGTGACTCCTTGAACTAGTGCAAGATGTGGAAGTTGATTGCACTTGTTCTTGCCATAATGATATGAGTGAAGAATGTTGGCGGAGTCACCCTCAAGAACTCTCTAGTTCTTCTTCTTAGGGATCCGCATCATCTTGATGGGAATCCTTGGAGTTGTAGTTGTACTTGATGAAGTAGAACTTGATGTAGTCTTGGGAACCCACTTGAACGAGGCTTTAGGTGCTTCTTCAAATGCATCAATCTCTTCTTGAAGCTTGTCCTTGCCTTTGTTCTTGTGGTCTTGTGGTGGAAGATCATCTTGTGCTTGTGTTCCCTTGAAGGAAGTAGGATCATACTTCTCTTGTTGAGGAACAAACTTCGTCTTGGGGTATTGATCTTCTTCCCTCTCAACTCCATTGGCATTGAACTTTTGTTCAAAACCAACACCTTGATTCTTCCGGTGCCTTCCTTGCTTGCGTACAATTTCCTCGAATTGCTTACTCCCGGCAAGGCTCTTGTAAACACCTTTCTCTATAATTCCCTTCAATAAGATGTTTTCTTGCTCAAGTGTAACTTGGCTAAGAGAATCATTAGTGGAATCAAGAGAACAACTAGAAGCAACAATATTAGAATTGACATTGTTATTGTTACTACTAGAGGAAGTATCTTTCTTGTACTTGTTATTAGACTTGACTTGAGGCATGTGAGTAGATAAGAGTAAATGCTTGGCAATGTAAGAAGAACTTTTCTTGCGGAGATCATCATTGATTGCCTTTAAGAACTCATGCTCTTGCTCAAGATTGAGCTTTTCAAAGCGTAACTTCTCATGATCCCTTAAAAGTTATCGATGATCTTCGAAGATAGTTTCATGAGCCAACTTAAGAGTGTTTAGTTCTTTAGTTATAAGCTCAATCTTCTCCTTATCATTGCCATTCGTTTTATCTTGATTAGCACAATTAATTGACGTTTCATCATAGTATTCATCACTAGAGTTGTCGACAAGTAAATCATCATCCACAAGCAAGTATTCTTCATCACTATTGAAATCAACATACTCAGGATGTGTTACCTTTGGACCTTTGTCCATGAAGCATCTTCCAATTCCTTCATTTGGTGAATCAAATATGTCGTAGGAGTTGGTTGACACAAGTGCTAGACCGGCAACACCTTCATCTTGAGTATATTCGGAGTCGGAGTGATAGCTTCTCTCGGAGTGATTATCGGAGTCGGAGCCGGATACCCATTCACCAACATGAGCTTGATATCTTCGTTTTGTGTAGCTCCTTGATGACTTGTCCTTCCTTTCCGAATCCTTGCTTCTCCGTGAGGGTCTTCGTTCATAACGATCATCTCTACTCCTCCTCTCTCTTGGTGGTGATTCTTCTCTTTTGCTTCTTCTTGTTGGAGAATCTTCTCTTCTTTTGTAGGGTGTCGTACACTCATTGGAATAGTGTCCGGGTCTCCCACAATTGTAGCAATTGCGCTCTCGACTAGAAGATCTTTTGTCATTGTAAGACCTTGACTTGGAGCTTCTTTGAAAGTGCGTTATATCGACTAGAGGGGGGGTGAATAGGCGATTTTTATGAATTCTTCACTGAGGAATTTGCTGGTGAGGAAATTCCTTAGCGGAGAACTACTTGCAGCGGAATATGTACTCAGAAGTAAACATAACAGGATACACACATAGTCAGCATGATGAAATGAAGACTAAGAACAGAGTACGGAAAGCGTAAACACAGGATAACAAGATGAAGACAAACAGACTGAAGAAATTGAGCTGAGGAATTTGTGAAAGTCTTCAGTCAAAGTCTTCAAGCACAGATATGAACAACATGCAACACAGAATGAGGAAATGGAAGAGTTGAGGAAATAGAACCAGTCAGTTGGTGAAGACAAATGATTTGGTAGACCAGTTCCAACTGTTGTCTCAGTTGTACGTCTGGTTGGAGCGGCTGAGTATTTAAACTCGAGGACACACAGTCCCGGACACCCAGTCTCTGAGCCGCAACTCAGGACACCCAGTCCTCACCGTATTCTCCTTGAACTAAGACCACGCAGGCCTCGTCCAATCACTCGTGGTAAGTCTTCAGGTGACTTCCAAACCTTCACAGACTTGGTCACTCGGCGATCCACAATTCCTCTTGGATGCTCTAGACCTTGACGCCTAACCGTCTGGAAGAAGCACAGTCTTCAAAGGTAACAAGCGTCGGATCCACGCAGGATCAATTTCTTCAGTGATGCTCAATCACTTTGGGTTTGTGGGGGTTTGGTTTTGGGATTTTCCTCACTTGATGATTTTCGCTCAAAGTCCTCGGAGGATGGGTTGCTCTCAAATGACAAGTGTCAAGTTCTCTCGGAGCAGCCAACCAACTAGTGGTTGTAGGGGGCGGCTATTTATAGCCTAGGGAGCAGCCCGACATGATAAGACATAAATGCCCTTCAATGATATGACCGTTAGGTGGATAAGATATTTTGGGACAGCCGGCGCGCAGCACAGCAACGGTCGGAAATTTGACTCTCAAATTCCTCAGGGCTATCATGTTCCTCACTGTGTAGGCAATTCGCACTGGCGAATTCCTAACTCCTCAGTCAGAGCAAAGTCCTCAGTGAACAGAAGAACTGCGTCTCTGTCACTGATGAATTTGACTGAACTGTATGAGATTTCCAATGGCTTCACTCGAAGGGATTGGTAGGTGTAGGATTTTGAGTTGAGCATCACATGGAAATTTTTCCTTAGTATTTCCTCGACCCCCTTTAACAGTACGGTGTTTCCTATGACTCAAGAAAGAGAAAATGAAACTACGAAAACAAAAGTCTTCACGCTTCATATTCCTCGAATGAATATCAAGTCTTCAAGGTCACACCAATTTCTTCACTTTCAAAGTCTTCAGAAAGTCTTCAGAATATCAAAGTCTTCAGTCGAAGAACTTCATTTTTAGGGGTCGACTTTCTCTGTAAATATCAAACTCCTCATAGACTTATAGACCTGTGTACACTCACAAACACATCAGTTACTTAACCTATAAGTCTTCAATACACCAAAATCACTAAGGGGCACTAGATGCACTTACAATCTCCCCCTTTTTGGTGATTGATGACAACATAGGTTAAGTTTTCAACGGGGATAAACATATGGAGTGTAAATACTGATATTGAGGAATTTGATTGCAAGATATAGAAGAACTCCCCCTGAATATGTGCATAATGAGGAATTTGCTTTTGAGGCAATGCACATTTGAAGAGTTGAATCATGGAGATCTCCCCCTATATCTTGTAATTCATACACGCATTTGATATATAATATGAAGAATTTGAAATGCATGATGAAATATGGTGCCTGATGAGATTCAGCATGCGTGCAATACTATTGACTAGGAATAAGCATGCAGAATATCACATCAAAAGTTTCAGAGCTCAAATATCACATTCAGAGCTTAGTGCTTCAAAAGCATCAGAGCATCAACTGTATCAAAGCACGACCAAAAGTATCAAGGCACCATCGGTTTTAAGATTACAACTCGATCCAATAAAAGTTTCGGAAGAACGAGAGTTGTAACTTAATAAAAACGCCCATAATATAAACCCGCTTGAAGACTAACTCAGATTTCTCCCCCTTTGTCATCAAATGACCAAAAGGATCGAAACTGAGGACCAACGCCCCTGAAATTTTTCAAGTTGATGGAGGAGCGCCAGCATTGTCGGGGTTAGTTGTTGACGTAGGGCCTGCCGCAGTGTCGTCCAAATCTTCATGTTCATCAGTTTCGTGCAACGAAGAATAAGAGCTGGCCACCAGATCGGGAACTTTGACTCTCTTGAATTTCTTCGGAGGTGGTGCAGACCAGTCAAAAGCATCCTGGAGACCCATAGTCTTCAATTCTTCGGCAGAATATACATGATTAAGAATAGCCCGGGTGCGGTTGAGGGTTTCATGAAGGTAGTACGGATTTTTCTTCACTGCATTATGCGTTGAGGTCATGTTGTGAAGAATTGCAGCAAATTGACGCATCACCCATTTCTGATTGCGTTCAACCTTCTGATGAAGACTGAGGAGTAACTCACGATCAGTCATCACCCTGGGTGCTGTTGCTTGAGGCTTTTGCTTGACTGAGGTATTCGCGGCAGTGTCATGTGTTGCAGAATCGTCATTGGTGGAGTAAGATGTAGCTAGACGGAATTGACCATCCAATGGACGAATGCCTTCATCAATCACAGCTGCTGCCTTGCCCTTATCATCAGATGATGAAACTGGTCGCTTGAGGACTTCAATGGGCGGCAAGTAGCTGCCATGGTTCAGAGTGTCAGCCTTGTAGTTTAGTGAAGATCTTGCCCTTATGAATCTCATAATCCAAGGCGCATATGGCTTCAGCTCAAAAGGTGACATTGCAACATTGGCCAGAGTCCTCATGAAGAAATCATGGAAATTGACAGGAACGCCATGAATGATATTGAAAAGCATGTTCTTCATGATGCCAACGACATCTTCTTCGTTTGAGTCGTGGCCTTTGATGGGACTCATTGTCTTCGTCAAGATTCTATAGACAGTCCGAGGCACATACAGTAATTCCTTGACGAGAAATTTGGTTCGAGGGGCCTGTCCTGGCTTCAAAGGCTTCATGAGCACTTGCATAAAGTGATCAGACAGTTCGCGATCATTGTAGATGCAACGTGCAGATTCATGGGGAGGATCAAGAGGAAGGACACGAAGCAATTCAGTTGCTGGTGCCTTGTAGTGAGTATTTTCTGTCATCCAATCCAGCACCCATGAATTGATATCTTCAGCATCTCCGGTGATGTGCAGGGTGGCATAGAATTGAAGAATGAGTTCTTCATTCCAGTCACAGATATCAGTGCAGAAATTCAGCAGCCCTGCATCATGAAGAACACGGAGTACTGGCTCGAAGCACGGCAGTGATTCCATATCCACATGAGGAATATGCTCATGGTCGAAGATCTTGTCCTTGTCAAACAGCACTGAGGAATAGAAGTTGGCTTGAGTTGGAGTCCAGAAGCGTCTTTTCCTCATGCGAGCAGAGTCATATGGATTATAAGCAATGAAGAACACATGCTCAGAAAAGAAGTCCTCAGCCTTGAATTTTTGCTTGCTCGAGAACAGATTCTTTGGTTTGGGCAGAGGAATATCAATGATTTGCAGCACAACCTTAGGAATCACGATCTCAGGTTCTTCAGGCTGAGGAATTTCTGGTTCCTCTTCTTGTGCAGTTTGAGGATCAGCAGTGGGTTCTTCAGCGCTAGTGGCTGGAATTTCTTCATTGACAGACGATGTGGGATGAGTTTCTTCAGAGCCCAATTGAACAGTTGTAGCCGGGGACTGTGGAACTTGTTGAATCGGAGTGAAGAGAGGAGTATTGGGATGCTGACTTGCCCAGAAGTCATCGTTCATCACTGGTGTAGTGCACCCAATATCCACGTCTTCATCTTCATTTTCAATTTCCTCAACACCAGCCTCTTCAGCTGTGAACTGAGGCATGGGTGAGGAAACGACTGGCAGTGAAGGGAATGCTTCCACTTCAATTTCTTCATCAAGCTGTTCTGAGGCAGCAACAGATTGATTTTCTTCATCAGATCCGCTTGGGATCGTGTAATCTTCTCCGTAAGGAACAATTTCCTTAGACGACATGGAGGAAATGGGAATGGCATCAATAGGATTTTCAATCGAGCTGGTCATTGGCTTCATTTTCTTCGCAGCCAAAGAATTTGACGCAGCTGATGCCTTCCTTTTCTTCACTGCAGCTCGTTCTGCAGCCTTTGTCTTCTTCACTTCATAGGCAAAAGGAAGAATTGGAGTTGGTGTTGGCGCAGGAGGAGCTGAGGACTGTGGTTCAGTTTCTTCAGGCGCAACTGGTGCAGTTGCCCTGATCTCTTCAGTTTCTTCAGGCGCACCACTAGTGGATGCCCTGGGAATTTCTTCAGCGGCTGGAATGGAGTCATCAGCCCTGGAACTTGTATTTTCATCAGCATGCTGAAAGTCATCAGCAGTGCTGGCATGTTCTTCAGCAGGCTGAGCAGAGTCTTTAGCCTGAGGATTTTCTTGTTGCGATGGAGCTGCAACAGTTGTCATTTTCTTCGTCAAATTGACGAATCTCACCTTGGCTCCTTGCCAATCAGCATTGTACGCATCGAAATCCTTGCTGAGTGCTTGGATTTCAGATTGAGCTTTTAGAAGTTCTTCAGGAGTCAAGTTGACGATGTTCTTCCTCAGAAGCTTCTCCTTTCTGGCTTGTGTTCTCTTGATCTCACGAGCCTTTTCAAATTTCCATTTCTCTTCAGCAATGAAATGGTTCAGCATATGACTTTGACCAGGAGTCAGTGGCAGATCCGGTATGGGAGTGTTTGGATCCTGATGCCATAGGTCGATGAAGTCAAGGATCTTCTTCGGATCCAGAAGCAGAGGCACATTTGTTCCTTTGGCTCTAGCGGCCTTGGTCAGTCTGTCTCTGATGTTTTCTGCAAGTTCTTCATCAGAAGCTTCATCATCAGAGGGCACGTTGAATGCAACCTGTTTCTTCTTTGGACTTGGCCGAGGACCGCGTCCAGCTGTTGCTTTTGTCTTCAGCAGAGTGGGGCCTGATGAGGACATTGGTGCAGCTGAGGAACTTGCTGAGACACCAGAAGCAATTGAGAAACCTTGAGTCCTTTGACATGTTGCAAGATGCACAGGTGTTGAGGACTTGGAGGGAGCTGCTGAGGATTTGGAGTGAGCAGCAGCAGTCTGAGGAATTTGCCGTGAGGGCGCGGCTGAGGAACTGGGCCGTGAGGGCGCTGATGGTGAAGCACTTGGCTTGCGAGCAGGCTTCTTCGGCATTGATTTCCTCGGCTTGACCGAGGGCTCAGCGGCAGCAGCAGCAGCAGAATCCTCATTGAATTTCCTCACTGCCTCCTTGGCCTGTCTTGCCAGTTTGGCTTGGCGCCTAGACCATTCTTCAGGAAAGTCTTCACCACGCTTGATGCTGGTGGGATCAGCGACTTGGCCAGGTGCCAAAGGAGCTCTTGGGCATGGAGGATTTAAGGCGAATTTCCTCATGTACTTGGGAGTAACATAGCGATATTCCCTCCATTCTCGTGCCCATCTTCTTTCTATCCTCTGTATGCGCACTTTGCGCTGATTTTTAGTCTCCTTGCCAAACTTGGCTTCATCAGGTGTGCAGTAATCTTTGTATATTTCATCAGGGATCTCAAAGGCAGTCATGACCTCCGGTTTCTTTCCTCCCTTCTGCGGTCTCTTGCCATCTGCCATTTTCTTCAGATGAGGAATTTGAACTATAGAGCACTCTGAAGAAGTATGCAGTTTTTCTTCGAGGAACGCTGCAAATGAGTTAAGTTGATGAGAACCTAGTGATTCAGTAGCAGACATGAGTACCTGTGAACAGAGTGTAGGTGCGAGGAATTTGGAGAGGTCATATGCGTTCTCAGAAGATTTTTAAAAGGAACAAGTTTGAGGAATTTGACCAGTTGAGCCTTGAGGAATTTCACTAAGCGTTTCGTCTTAGGTTCCAGAGTTGTACAGATTGAAAATCCGCACAATTGAGGAATCTTGAAGAAATGAATGCTTAGAGAGATAAATCAAGAGCATATAGTGTGTGTGAGGTGTTCATATGTGGAGATTTGAAGAACAAAAACACCTTTGAAGATTTTCAGAAAGATTTGAGAATCAAAGTGAGTAATAAAAGTGACTTTTAATTACCCGAACTGAAGAACACGACGAACAGGAATGAACTGTAGTGAAATTCGTCACGTTAGATCTCCCACGCCCTAACTTGGCAGAAGGAGACGGCTACGGCGGCGGCGGAGTGAAGATTTCCGCGGCCGGCGCGAGTACGACGGCGACGAGGTCGAGGCAGTGAAGCTCTTCCTCACCGACGGCGATGGAGTAGCGGCGGCGCTAGGGTTAGAGGAGAGCTCGAGCGAGAGACAGCGACCGAGCGGAGTAAATGAAGTAAGGAAGGGAGAGGGGTATTTATAGCCACTGTAAAAACTGTTCGCCCGAAGATTTTGGGACGAACATGCCCCTGCCCTTTCTCCTTCACGCGACATGTGTCACCCACGTACTGTGCAGATGAGATCGTGTAAGATCGTGGGTGATTAAACTAAAGTATCGTGGGGAGCGGAACGGTTTGAGCGGTAAAACCGAAAATCTGGATAAGATTTGTTTAAAAATTTCGTTCGCAATTTCTTCAGCTGTCAAGGACAGAGTGAAGACTTTGAACGAGTTTCAATCAGAACGCACATGAAGAATTTGTGAATAGATTGGGTTGAGTATAGCATAGAGGGGGAAGGGTCCGATCACATTCACTTAGCAGAAATCACAACTTGAAGAATTAGCAATAAGTGAATGTTGTAGAGGACATAAACTCACATATGTATACAGCCAATGAAGAAAACAACGGAGTCATTGAAGATTTTGCAAAGTTGAAGAATTTGAAAAACTGAGGAATTTCAAAAATGAGGAAAAACTCAAATTGAAGATTTTCAACTTTTGTGGTGGCGTAGCCCACCGTATAAGAATGATGATTTCAGACACCGCGTACAATTGTCGTAGGGTTCTGAGAATCAAATTCTTCATTAATTTCTTCACACTTAGAGTGTTATTCTTCATTGATTGAAGAAAAACATTTCTTCATGTGTTGCACATCTAAGTCATCAATTTTGCATAAGGGTTAGGATGTGTGTCCTTTTCAAAGAACATTCAAAGATTCTAAGATATTTAGCTCACACCGCAACTTGCTAAATCTCTTCTAATCCAAGGGCTTAGTGAAGATATCAGCTAGCTGTTCTTCAGTCTTCACATGCTCGATGGAGATATCGCCCTTCAACACATGATCACGAAGAAAATGATGACGAATCTGGATGTTCTTAGTCTTCAAGTGCTGAACTGGGTTGTGAGCAATCTTGATGGCACTCTCATTGTCGCAGAGGAGAGGCACATTCTTCACGTTGACGCCATAGTCCTTGAGGGTTTGCTTCATCCAAAGCAGTTGAGCACAGCATGAGCCAGCAGCAATGTATTCAGCTTCAGCAGTAGACAGTGATACGCAGTTCTGTTTCTTCGAGGACCAACAGACCAAAGATCGTCCGAGGAAATGACAAGTGCCAGATGTTGACTTGCGGTCCACACGATCACCAGCATAGTCAGAGTCAGAATATCCAATGAGATCAAAAGCAGAGCCCTTGGGGTACCATAATCCTAGTGTTGGTGTGTGAGCTAGATATCGAAGAATATGCTTCACAGCCTTATGGTGTGATTCCTTCGGTGCAGCTTGAAATCGGGCACACATGCAAACACTAAGCATTATATCTGGCCTAGATGCACATAAGTACAATAAAGAACCAATCATGGAGCGGTATACCTTGTGATCGAAGTCAATACCATTTTCATCAGTGCATAGATGGCCATTTGTGGGCATAGGAATTTTGACGCCTTTGCAATCTTGCATGCCGAATTTCCTCAGTACATCTTTGAGGTATTTCTCCTGAGATATGAATATGCCATTGCGCTGCTGACGAATTTGAAGACCTAAGAAGAATTTCAACTCTCCCATCATAGACATTTGATATTCTTCACTCATCATATAGGCAAATTCATCACTATATCGTTGGTTAGTACAGCCAAAGATAATATCATCAACATATATTTGGCACACAAACAGTTCACCATCATATGATTTAGTAAAAGAGTAGGGTCAAGTGAACCGGGTGTGAAGCCATTCTTCACGAAGAATTCCTTCAATGTGTCATACCACGCCCGAGGGGCTTGCTTGAGGCCATAGAGGGCCTTATTGAGTCTGAAGACTTTGTCAGGATTCTTGGGATCTTCAAAACCTGGGGGTTGAGCAACATATACTTCTTCCTCAAGCTTACCATTGAGGAATGCACTTTTCACATCCATTTGATATAAGATGATATCATGATGGTTAGCATAGGCAAGTAAAATGCGAATAGCCTCAAGTCTAGCAACAGGTGCAAAAGTTTCATCGAAATCAATTCCTTCAACCTGTGTGTAGCCTTGAGCTACTAGTCGTGCCTTATTCCTCACCACAAGGCCATTTTCATCTTGCTTGTTGCGGTAGATCCACTTTGTGCCAATGATATTATGCTTGCGAGGATCTGGGCGATTGACCAATTCCCAGACATTGTTCAACTCGAACTGATGTAATTCTTCTTGCATAGCCTGAATCCACTCCGGCTCCAGAAATGCTTCATCTACCTTAGTGGGCTCTGAGATAGAGACAAAAGCATAGTGCCCACAAAAGTTAGATAAGTGTGAGGCTTTTGAGCGTGTGAGAGGACCTGGTGCGCTAATGTCATCGATGATCTTCTCCACTTGCACTTCTTTTGCAACGCGTGGATGAGTTGGCTGTCGCTGAGGATTTTGATCAGCATTTTCTTCAGCACCATTTTCCTCATCATGTTCTTCAGGTGCATCAGCTCGACGTTCTTCATGAACAGGAATGAATTCTTCAGCAGATTCTTCAGTAGGAATGACATCCTCAGTTGCCTTGAGCTTGATAGCATCCTCAGGTGCTGGTTCATCTAACACAGAAGGTAGGTGCTCTCTTTGCGAGCCATTAGTTTCATCGAACCGCACATCTACAGTGTCAACAATCTTGTGAAGAACAATGTTGAAGACTCTGTAGGTGTGCGAGTCCTTTCCGTAACCAAGCATAAAACCTTCATGTGCTTTCGGTGCAAATTTAGAGTTGTGGTGAGGATCTCTAATCCAACATTTAGCACCGAAGACTTTGAAATAACTCACATTGGGTTTCTTGTCAGTGAGGAGTTCATAGGCAGTCTTCTTGAAGAATTTGTGAAGATATACTCTGTTGATGATGTGGCAGGCAGTATCAATTGCATCAATCCAAAAACGCTGAGGCGTTTTGTATTCATCAAGCATAGTGCGAGCCATCTCAACAAGAGTTCTGTTCTTGCGCTCCACGACGCCATTCTGCTGAGGAGTATAGGGAGCAGATAATTCATGAGTAATACCAAGTTCATCAAGATAGGCATCAAGACCAGAATTCTTGAACTCAGTTCCATTGTCACTTCTGATATGCTTGATCTTCACACCAAAGTTGGTTGAAGCCCTCGAGGAAAATCGTTTGAAGACTTCCTGCACTTCATGTTTGTAAGTAACAATGTGTACCCATGTATATCGAGAATAATCATCAACAATGACAAAACCATATAGAGATGCATCATTAGTGACTGCAGAATAGTGGTTAGGTCCGAAGAGGTCCATGTGAAGCAATTCGAATGGACGGGTAGTGGTCATGATAGTCTTCGCTGGGTGCTTGGCCTTGGTCATTTTTCCGGCTTCACATGCTCCGCATAAGTGATCCTTGAGGAATTTGACATTCTCAATGCCAATGACATGCTTCTTCTTCGCAAGCGTGTTCAAATTCCTCATGCCTGCATGACCAAGTCGTCGATGCCATAGCCAGCCTTCTGAAGCTTTTGCAAGTAGACACACGGCTGGTTGTGGTCCTGTAGAGAAATCAACAATATACAGATCTCCTCTCCTAAAGCCTTCGAAGACTTTGGAATTGTCAGCTTCCATAATCACAACACAGCGATATTTGCCAAAGACAACAACCATATCAAGATCACAAAGCATTGAGACTGACATGAGATTGTATCCTAAGGACTCAACAAGCATGACTTTGTCCATGTGCTTATCCTTAGAGATAGCAACCTTACCAAGACCCAATACCTGACTTTTGCCTTTGTCAGCAAAGATGATATGCTTCAGAGGTGAAGGTGATAAGGGAGCATCCATCAATAGATTCTTGTCACCAGTCATGTGATTTGTACATCCACTATCGAGGACCCATTCAGTGGTTTTGGGTTGATCATCCTGCAGATGAATTAGTGTAGCTTACAATCTCATATGCTTCATCAGTGAAGAATATGACATCAAGTTCATCAGATGAATTTCATCAAGCAGTAAACAGTTATAGCAGTATGAGGACGTGTGAAATGAAGGTTCATTTCATCATGATTCGCCTGCGTCCTTTCAGGCATTTTGTCAGGTCCCCAGCAAATTCTTCAGACGTTAGAGCACGTCTGGAGACCTGACCCTGCAGAAGAGATTAGTTCTTTTTCTTCACCACCCACATCTGAAGGGGTGGCAAAGAGTTCATCATCCTGCGAGCACCATGTGAGAAAGGTGGCAAAGATGCCAAACCATTTCGCTTAGCATAGGAGGGGTTAGGGTATGCATATGAATAAGCAGAGTAATTCTTCGAGGACTTATGAACATAATGGTTTGAAGAATAATGCACATATTCATAGCCCTTAGCTCTACCCTGCGAGACAGAGTTGTTAGCACGATGATAATCATATGAGGACTTTGATCCATGGAATTGACCTGAAGATTTGGTCCATATGAAGAATTTGATCTGGGGTTCCTGTTCTTCACAGGTGGTGTCATGAGGACATTCACCTGAAGACTTTCAACACAGCTTTTGGGAACCCAGATTTTCTTCATAGGGGAACCGTTCCTGCAGTTAGTGCCAACATATCTAGCAAATACTTCACCATTCTGATTTTTGAACAGTTTATAGTTGGAGTCAAATGACTCATCAGAAGAATGAGGAGATTCACATGTAAAGCCAGATAAGTTAGATGGATCAACTGGAGGTCCCTTTGCAGCAACCCATGAGGTTTTGGGATACTGCTCAGGCTTCCAATATGTTCCATCGGCATTGAGTTTCCTCTCAAAGGCAATACCCTCTTTCCTAGGGTTTCTGTTGAGGATCTGCTTTTTGAGCACATCACAAAGTGTCTGATGCCCTTTGAGGCTTTTGTACATGCCTGTCATGTACAATTCCTTCAGCCCTGCATTGTCAGTGATACTAGCAATGTCCTCAGATGAGGAATTAGTGATAGCAGAGGCAGATGAAGAATTTGTAACAGTTGAAGCATTTGAACATTCAGGTGAAGAATTAGCAGATTCACGTTCAATGCACTTTAAGCATGGAGGAACAAATTCTTCCTGAGAAGTGCTGATTTGTTGAGCTAGTAATGAATCGCGCTCCTTCTGAAGATCTTCATAACACACTCTTAGCTTTTCAAGATCTTCCTTTCTTTGAATAGCTTCAAGAGAAAGCTTCTCATGATCTTGCTTTTCTTGAAGAAATTCATAAGAAAGTTTCTCATGATCAGACAAGAGAGAGTTATGATGACCTTGAAGGTTATCATACTTAGACTGAAGTCTCTGAAGATTTTCAGTCAGGGCTTTAGTGCGATCCATTTCTTCACCCAACATATCATCACTTTTATCTAGCATGTTTTGAACCTTTTCAAGAGCCCGTTGTTGTTTCACAGCAATTTTAGCAAGTTTAGAGTAGCTGGGCTTAAGATCCTCATCAGATTCATTTTCACTAGAATCAGAGGAGTTGTATTTGAGTACCTTAGCTCCTTTTGCCATGAAGCAATAGGTGGGAGCGTAGCCATCATTATCTTCATCAAGCTTGTCGGTGGAGTCAGTTTCTTCAGTGTTGAAGATGGACTTGCTGACGAAAGCAGTAGCAACGGCCAGACTCGCCACACCAGACTCAGATTCTTCAGACTCCTCCTCTTCATCATTTTCCTCAGATTCAGCTTCAGAGTCCATTTCCTTGCCAATGAATGCCCGAGCTTTCTTGGAGCTGCCCTTCTTGTGAGATGAAGACTTTGAGGGTTTTGATGACGAAGATTTTGACGATTTCTTCTTCTTCTTCATATCATCAGAACTGTAATCCTTGTATTTCTTCTTCTTCATTTCCTTTTCCCACTGAGGACAATCTTGAATATAGTGACCAGGCTTCTTGCATTTGTGGCAAAGTCTTCTCTTGTAGTCACTGGATGAAGAATCATTTCCTCTTGAGGGTTTTCCAAAGCGACCACGTCTTGTGAACTTCTGGAATTTCTTCACAAGCAGAGCTAGATCCTGGCTCAGTTCTTCAGGATCACCAAGGCTACTACCAGAATCCTCACATTCAGAGTCAGACACAACCTTAGCCTTCAGGGCACATGGTTTGCCATAGTTTGAGCCATAGAGATCTCTCTTTTCAGCAAGCTGGAACTCGTGAGTGTTAAGCCTTTCGAGGATATCAGCAGGATCAAGTGACTTGTAGTCAGCACGTTCTTGTATCATCAGTCCCAGAGTATCAAATGAGGAATCAAGCGATCTCAGCAGTTTCTTCACAACTTCATGATCAGTGATGTCAGTGGCACCGAGGGCTTGAAGCTCATTTGAGATGTCAGTGAGGCGATCAAAGGTTTGTTGGACATTTTCGTTGTCGAGTCTTTTGAAGCGGTTGAAGAGATTCCGAAGAACATCGACTCGAGAGTCATGCTGAGTTGAGACTCCTTCATTTACTTTGGACAGCATATCCCAGATAAGCTTAGCAGTTTCCAAAGCACTCACTCTTCCATACTGTCCTTTGCTCAGATGGCCACAGATGATATTCTTCGCTTGAGAATCGAGTTGTTTGAATCTCTTCACATCGGTAGCGGTCAGTGTTTCAGTGACAGAGGGGACACCATTTTCCACAACATACCAGAGATCATTGTCAATTGCCTCAAGATGCATTCGCATCTTGTTCTTCCAGTAGGGGTAGTCCGTTCCATCAAAGGTAGGACACCCAGCCGAGACCTTGATCATACCTGCGGTCGACATAACTAAACTCCAGGCGGTTAAACCAAAATCACACAGAACAAGGGAGTACCTTGCTCTGATACCAATTGAAAGTGCGTTATATCGACTAGAGGGGGGGTGAATAGGCGATTTTTATGAATTCTTCACTGAGGAATTTGCTGGTGAGGAAATTCCTTAGCGAAGAACTACTTGCAGCGGAATATGTACTCAGAAGTAAACATAACAGGATACACACATAGTCAGCATGATGAAATGAAGACTAAGAACAGAGTACGGAAAGCGTAAACACAGGATAACAAGATGAAGACAAACAGACTGAAGAAATTGAACTGAGGAATTTGTGAAAGTCTTCAGTCAAAGTCTTCAAGCACAGATATGAACAACATGCAACACAGAATGAGGAAATGGAAGAGTTGAGGAAATAGAACCAGTCAGTTGGTGAAGACAATGATTTGGTAAACCAGTTCCAACTGCTGTCTCAGTTGTACGTCTGGTTGGAGCGGCTGAGTATTTAAACTCGAGGACACACAGTCCCGGACACCCAGTCTCTGAGCCGCAACTCAGGACACCCAGTCCTCACCGTATTCTCCTTGAACTAAGACCACGCAGGCCTCGTCCAATCACTCGTGGTAAGTCTTCAGGTGACTTCCAAACCTTCACAGACTTGGTCACTCGGCGATCCACAATTCCATGCTCTAGACCTTGACGCCTAACCGTCTGGAAGAAGCACAGTCTTCAAAGGTAACAAGCGTCGGATCCACGCAGGATCAATTTCTTCAGTGATGCTCAATCACTTTGGGTTTGTGGGGGTTTGGTTTTGGGATTTTCCTCACTTGATGATTTTCGCTCAAAGTCCTCGGAGGATGGGTTGCTCTCAAATGACAAGTGTCAAGTTCTCTCGGAGCAGCCAACCAACTAGTGGTTGTAGGGGGCGGCTATTTATAGCCTAGGGAGCAGCCCGACATGATAAGACATAAATGCCCTTCAATGATATGACCGTTAGGTGGATAAGATATTTTGGGACAGCCGGCGCGCAGCACAGCAACGGTCGGAAATTTGACTCTCAAATTCCTCAGGGCTATCATGTTCCTCACTGTGTAGGCAATTCGCACTGGCGAATTCCTAACTCCTCAGTCAGAGCAAAGTCCTCAGTGAACAGAAGAACTGCGTCTCTGTCACTGATGAATTTGACTGAACTGTATGAGATTTCCAATGGCTTCACTCGAAGGGATTGGTAGGTGTAGGATTTTGAGTTGAGCATCACATGGAAATTTTTCCTTAGTATTTCCTCGACCCCCTTTAACAGTACGGTGTTTCCTATGACTCAAGAAAGAGAAAATGAAACTACGAAAACAAAAGTCTTCACGCTTCATATTCCTCGAATGATTATCAAGTCTTCAAGGTCACACCAATTTCTTCACTTTCAAAGTCTTCAGAAAGTCTTCAAAATGTCAAAGTCTTCAGTCGAAGAACTTCATTTTTAGGGGTCGATTTTCTTTGTAAATATCAAACTCCTCATAGACTTATAGACCTGTGTACACTCACAAACACATCAGTTACTTAACCTATAAGTCTTCAATACACCAAAATCACTAAGGGGCACTAGATGCACTTACATTCTTTCTTTGCTTCTACTCTTGTAGAGTTTGTTGAAGTTCTTAACCATTAAGCTCACTTCTTCATTCAAGGCTTGTTTCTCACTTGATGATGTGGGGGCTTCACTTAAGGCTTTGTAAGCACCACTTGACTTGTTGTGAAGTTCCTCCTTATTCTTGAGTGACATCTCATGAGCAACAATTCTTCCAATGACTTCCGTTGGCTTGAGATCTTTGTAGTTTGTCATCATTTGGATCAATGTGCACACGGTATCATACTTTCCATCCAATGCTCTTAGGATCTTCTTGATGATGAATTTGTCGGTCATCTCTTCACTCCCTAAGCCGGCAATCTCATTTGTGATAAGAGCAAGCCTAGAGTACATTTCAGCGACACCTTCACCGTCCTTCATTTTGAACTTGTCAAGATGACTTTGGAGCACATCCAACTTGGATTCCTTGACAGATTCGGTACCTTCATGCATATCAATCAAAGTGTCCCAAATTTCCTTTGCATTCTCAAGACGGCTGATTTTGTTTAATTCTTCGGGGCACAATCCGTTGAAGATGATACCACAAGCTTGGGCGTTGTATTGCAGCATCTTCAATTCTTCCGCATTAGCTTCACGGTTTGGTTCTCTCCCATCAAAGAATTAACCTTGCAAGCCAATACAAATAATTGCCCAAACGGCGGGGTTATGTCTGAGAATATGCATTTTCATCTTATGCTTCCAACTAACAAAATTAGTACCATCAAAGTAAGGACCTCTACGGTGATAATTGCCCTCGCTAGACGCCATACTCTCCTAGGATGTGAAACCAAGGCTATGACCACCAAAAGATATGTAAATCAAAGCAAATGGAGACCAAAGCTCCGATACCACTTGTAGGACCTTTAAGTAAGTCTAGAGGGGGGTGATTAGACTACTTGACCAATTAAAACTTAACCTTTTCCCAATTTTAGAGTTTGGCAGATTTTAGCTATCTTAGGACATGTCAAGCAATCATCACACTATTCAAGCAAGCATGCAAAGAGTATATAGGCAGCGGAAATTAAAGCATGCAACTTGCAAGAAGGTAAAGGGAACGGTTTGGAGGATTCAAACGCAATTGGAGACACGGATGTTTTTGGCGTGGTTCCGATAGGTGGTGCTATCGTACATCCACGTTGATGGAGACTTCAACCCACGAAGGGTAACGGTTGCGCGAGTCCACGAAGGGCTCCACCCACGAAGGGTCCACAAAGAAGCAACCTTGTCTATTCCACCATGGCCGTAGATCTTCACGAAGTAGGCGATCTCTGTCACACCCTAGCTAGTCATGCATTAGAGTGTTGCATCATGTTTACTCATTCATCAGAAACTTGAAATGGGGATGACAGAACCCCCAGTCCCCTCTGAAACCAACTAGGGCTACTAAAATAATTTTTCAATGAACCTGAAATGCCCTTCTAAAATGCCCATCATTTTTGCCTTGGTTCAGAACCTCTGCCAAAAGTGGTGCACATTTTTCTAGGCCAACCTAGGGTTTTTGAATTAAATCATAAATATTTGAATTTGGGCATTTAAAATAATATAAAATATTTAAATGCTCAAATATCTCCAAACTAAAATGTTTCATGTTGGAAATAATCCAACTATGGACCAGGAGTAGTTTGGTGATTTTTGGAGTTGCCTAGGTATTTTATTTAATTCAACAAAGTTGCAGATATATTAAATAAAAACAGAAAACAGAAAATAAATAAAAGGAGTAGACTTACCTGGACCTACCTGCCCAGCCCAGCCGGCCCAGCACTGTGCTGGCCCGTGCCAGCCAGCTGCTTCCCCTTGCCAGAGCAGGCAGGGAGGTGAGCATGGCGCGCCCGAGCTCGCCACGCACCACCCAGCCTCTCTGCATCGCCCTGGTCGCCGTTGCGCCGCGTGGATCGTCTTCTGGTCGTCGCCCCGACCTCGCCGACACCCCATTCACTCTCCCCGGCTCTCCC
Source organism: Triticum aestivum (assembly GCF_018294505.1). Lineage (NCBI taxonomy): Eukaryota > Viridiplantae > Streptophyta > Magnoliopsida > Poales > Poaceae > Triticum > Triticum aestivum. The sequence goes on from NC_057801.1 coordinate 241,607,996, forward strand.
TCGCTCTCTCTCCCGCCCGACCGAACACCACCGTCGCCGCCGTTCGCCATAGCCACCGTCTCCGACCACCCCTCGCTCCCCCGACCAGCTCAGGAGCTCCGCCTCGACTCCCTCTTCCTCCCCACCGCTCCACGGGTCCCCGGAAGCCCTGCATCGCCGCCACGTCGCCGTTCCCCTCTTCGGACTCCGACCACCGTCGCCGTCAAATTCGTCGTCTCCGGCGCGTCCCCGAGCCCGCTTCGACGCCCACTGCAACCGCGGTGAGCCCCCGGAGCGTTTCCCCCTTCTTCCCTGGTCTCTCCCGACCTCTAGGCCCTAGCTCCACCTCGACCGAGAGCTCCACGCCGCCGGCGATGTCGCCGTCGTGGCCACGGTCGCCGTAGCGCCCAACCGAGCACACCATCGTGCTCCACACATCACCAGGAGCACGTAGAACGCACCAACGCCTCCCCAAACCCCCTGCAACACTGATCCCGACCGCACCCGAACTCCGGCCGCCGCAGCCGAGCTCGCCGCCGTCAACTCCGGCCACCCCGAGCCCAACCACCACCACCAATAGACGCGGCTCAACCTCAGCAACACGTAGATGCCTTCCGCCGTCCATTTGGTCGCCGGAATGGCAAAAAGCACTCTCGCCGCCGTCTCGGATCTCGCCGGCGTCATGTCGCCGGTGGGGTTTGACTTGACCGACCTGGGGTTTGACCCCCCAGGGTCACTGACGCGTGGGCCCTGTCGGCCAGATGGTTAGGTTAGCGCTAACTACTGTTAGTCAACCCCCCTGACACTGACAGTGGGCCCCAGCGCCACTAATTAGTAATTAGAACTAATTTAAATCTGTTTAACCCCCCCTGTCACTGACGTGTGGCCCCCACACGTCAGGTTTGACCCGAGCCAGCCCTGTTGACCTGCTGACGTCACTGTGACGTCAGGCTGACGCAGTAATTGAATTTCTGGATTTAAATTAAATCAGGAAATTCCAGAATATTAATTAAACTTCAAAAATTCATAACTTTTATTCTGTAACTCCAAATTGGACAAATTATATATGAAAAATGATCAGAAAAATCCAATCTATCCATCTGTACTATTTTCATGCATGATCAAACAAGTTAAATTGATGATTCAAGCAGAACAAGGAAAAGCACCTTAAAAGGCCATATTTGAATTTGAAATTTGAATCTTTGATTCAAATTTGTTCAAACCCTTCTGGCTTTAGTTGCATTAGCCCAACACACTCATATTGCCATGTTTCATGCATGCATCATATTGTTGCACATTGTTTGGTGATGCTTGTGTATCGATGCCCTTTGCGACAGGTTCTGTCCCCGAGGAGTACCGTGATTACCCTAACGAAGAACCGTATCCGTGCATCGAACCATCAGGCAAGCAACCAACCATTTGATCATATCGATACAATCCCATGTTCTCGCTCCTGCTCTCTTTTACTGCATTAAGACAACGCGATTCAAACTGCTGTGTGCTACGGTAGTTGAACCCATTTCCTCTGCATGACCTGTCATTGCCACAGTAACTAGATGAAACCCACTAGCATGTGTAGGAGTTGATTGAGCCATATGTATGTGTTGTTCCTACCTTGCTATGCCTGCTATGCTTAGAGTCGTGTCAGGTCTGGTTCATCTGGGTGATGGGCTAGAGTGAAATGATTATGTCGGTAATGAGAGTGGTGTGGTGAACACGATTTGGTAAAGGTATCGATGAGAGGCCATGTAGGAGTACATGGTGGGTTGTTTCATTGAAGCCGACCTTAAGCACTGAGATCTGTATGTGTGATTTAAGAATCAGCTACTACCATGCATTGGGCCCGAAACCAATGGACCCTCTCGACTTCTTATTCACCCTAGTTCTCCGTCCAGGAGTTGCAAGTAGTTTCTGGTGTTTGTAGCCTACTGGAGGCCGTGGACAGCGCTGACCGTAGGGGTGGGCTGTGATGCGGTAGGTACGTGGCACGGTGTACCGAATACCCGTTAGGTATCTCGGGAACCCTGTTCACATCGTTCGGGGCCGTATGGGAAACCTCGGCCGGACTCCCTGCGGATGGAACCTGAATAGGCGATAAACCTGGACTGGAGGCTTAGGTGATTAGGTAGGTCGTGGCCGACACCCACGTTGGGCTTCCGCTTGAAGGTTGCCGAGTACATGTCGTGTAACGACGGTAAGTGGTGAGAGCGTGTATGAAGAAGTACACCCCTGCAGGGTTAACATGATCTATTCGAATAGCCGCGTCCGCGGTAAAGGACTACTTGGTTGCCTATACAGTTCATAGACAAGTAAATGGAAACTACTAAAAGCCTCAAGATAAGTGTGAGTGCCGAGGATGGCTCTTCCGTAGGAAGACGGAGGTGGATCCTCGGTAGTGTATTGAAGTGGTGAGTAGTGGACTCGTGTGCGCAAAACATTTCAAGTTGGAGTATCGTAGGATAGTCTAGCCAAGAGTCAAAGCTGGCTTGCTGCAATAACTCCACCAACCCTTCTTGATACTATGCATGTATGTAGGATCTGATGTAAGTCTTGCTGAGTACCTTTGTACTCATGTTGCTATAATCTACATTTTTACAGAAGACGCTGCAACCCCTTCTGATGGGTTCTATGTAGACGTTGACATCAACGAGTAGGCTAAAGACCCAGGTGGTGACCCTGAGCTTGTGATGGACCACGTAGTATAGCTAGGCTTTCCAAGCCTCTTTTATTTTACTAGTTGTCTGTACCCAGACAAAGTACTTCCGCTGTTGGCTTGTATGACTGTATGACTTGTATGTTGGGTCGTGAGACCCGTACCTTTGTGTATGATATGTATGGCTCCCTGAGCCTTAAATAAAGTACTTGTGTCGTAGAGTCATGTTGTGATGCTTCGTTGTATTTGCACATATCGAGCATATTGTGTGTATGATTGAAATGCTTGGTATGTGTGGGATCTGACTATCTAGTTGTTTATCTTTAGTAGCCTCTCTTACCGGGAAATGTCTCCTAGTGTTACCGCTGAGCCATGGTAGCTTGCTACTGCTCTGGAACACTTAGGCTGGCCGGCATGTGTCCTTCTTCGTTCCTGTGTCTGTCCCTTCGGGGAAATGTCACGCTTTGAGTACCGGAGTCCTGTTAGCCCGCTACAGCCCGGTTTACCGGAGTCCTGCTAGCCCAGTGCTACAGCCCGGACCCACTTGCTGATGACCGACACGTTCGAAGCTGGGTCATGGATGCCTGTCCCTGTAAGTCTGTGCCACTTTGGGTTTACGACTAGTCATGTCAGCCCGGGCTCTTTATCATATGGATGCTAGCGACACTATCATATACGTGAGCCAAAAGGCGCAAACGGTCCCGGGAAAAGGTAAGACGACACCCGTGGGGATACCGTGCGTGAGGCCGCAAAGTGATATGAGGTGTTACCAGCTAGATCGATGTGACATCGAGTCGGGGTCCTGACAGCGTTGGCATCAGAGCCGGACTGCCTGTAGGTTCTCCAAGCCAAACTGGTCGATGTTGAGTCTAGAAATTCTTTAGTTATATGTAGGGGAATTGTTTGTGGGTTGGAACGTAAGGCTCTTTTTACTCCTTATACCTTATGACTTTCTGATCTGAGTCAGTCCATTCTTCCACCGGGGGTTAAGGAATTAGGATCTGTTCTCTCTATCAGGATCACGTGTTACTAATCAGTAGTACCTTATAAGTTTGATGGTTACAAGCCTAGTTCAGTTCTACTACCACATTATGTTGCTAGAATGGTTTCAGAACTTTGATATGATGATGTTGAGTGTGTACGAAATCCTTTGTCAAATGTCTCAAAATCCTTTTTGAGCATTTACAGCTGTTATGCTGCCGAAATTTTGCTAGAAATTCTAATGCCTTTGCATTATGATTATGCTTTCAGATGGCCACTCGCGACCTCAATCAAGTGGTTCGCCTGACTCGATGCCTAGATGTACCCGGCCATACTGCTAAGTTGGTCAGGGTAATGACTGAGGCTGGATACCGCTGGTATCCTGAGTACACGGTCGAAGAGCAATTCCGAGACTTCAATCAAAGCCAGTATCTCTGCACTGTCAGGATATTTCCATCTTATCCTGGATCCACCGAGCCTCTTCACTGCTCCTATGGACTCGGGGTTACTATTGAGATGGCTGTGCAGGATGCCGCCTACTCTATGATGACCATTATGCGAGTCAGATCTGGTCTATTTCGGGACTCTGACTTCCGGTATATGCCAGGATCACTTCCGGGAGCACAAGGGTATCTCCAGGCTATCTATGCTGACTCCACTCAGGAGGATTCACGGACTCGCACCACTGCTGAGATGCTCGAGGATAAGGACCGTGAAAATCGGGCCTTAAGGTTAGAGCTCTTCAATACCCGTGCTGACCACTGGGCCACTTTGACTCGGTTCGCACCGGCGGTGCAAGCTGGATATTCAGATATGCGCGATCTCTATCCTGTGAGATCTGCTCTGCCAGACGTGATGGTTTGGCGTGATGTAGGAGGCATCACCCCACCTCGCGGTCCCCGCAGGCCACCGTTTGTTGGTCCAAGGCCTCATCCTAGCCCCTATGGTCCACAAGCTCCGCGAGATCGTCTGTTTCCGGATGAACATGTTGAGCTTCCAGGCTATGGAGGTGACTTCTACGAGGACTACTACGGATCGGTCTGAGTTAGTGGTAGTATCACTAGTTCGCACTAGCTGTGTCGTCTATCGTCCCGCGTGACTCGTGGGATATGACCTAGTTTGTACTCCTTCCGGAGATGTAGAAAAATAATGTATAGGAGCTTGGAATGCCTCCGATGAGATGTAATCCTTTTCTCACCGTAATAGTACTTTGTTTGGTCTTGTACTAAACCTTGTATGGTGTGTATGACGATGGAATAAAGAAGCAGTTTCTGTATCTACCATGTCATACGGATGATCATCTTGCATTCCGAGTTATTTCTTACATTATGTATCCCATGTCGGAATTTCATCATTCTGACTAAATCATTGTCTTGTTTACCTAGGATGGTCAACACGCGCGCCAACCCTGCTTCCCAAGAGCAGGCCGAAGGCAGTGAAGCCAGGAATGAAAATCTGCCTCATCCTCCTTCACTAGCCGAGGTGATGATGGAAGCTGAGAGAAACAAGCGGGAGACAAACCGTTTGTTGGAGCGTATTGAACAGAATACAGCACACCATCAGAGGGCTAACGTGGTGTCACTCAGTGATTTTATCAAATTGCATCCACCCACGTTCCACCACTCCGTCGAGCCTCTCGACGCTGATGACTGGCTTCGCAGTATCTCTCACAAGCTGCGTTCCGCGCTGGTAGCGGAGGCTGACAAGGTCACCTTTGCTGCATATCATCTTGAAGGCCCCGCCAGTCTATGGTGGGAGAATTATGGAGCTATGCGCCCAGCGGGCCATGTCACTACTTGGGCTGAGTTCAGCGAGGCTTTCCGTGAACATCACATTCCGGAGGGTCTCATGGACCGTAAACGTGAAGAATTTTGCAGTTTCACCCAAGGCCGACTTTCTGTGGATGTCTATAGCAGAGAGTTTGGTAATCTCGCCCGATATGCAACTGAGGAAGTGTCTACTGACGCCAAGAAGCAAGCAAGGTTCCGTAAGGGCCTTAGTCCTGAGCTTCGCCGCGACCTCCGTCTGCATGAGTGCACATCTTTTTCGAAACTTGTCAACAAAGCCATCAGTGCTGAAACTGGTCAGACTGACTATGACGCAACACGCAAGCATGGACGTGACATGGGTTCCTCATCCGGTGCTGGTCCTCAGAAGCGCCGCGTGTGGGTACCCAACACCGCCCTGCCACCCAGGTTCACACCGAGGCCATCTTTCCAGGCGCCTCGCCCCGCTCAACAGTCTGCACCAGCCAAGCCCTATGGGGGTCCAACCAATAATGCTCCTCCACGTACCAGTTCCGTGACTTGTTTCAAGTGTGGGGAATCTGGTCACTATATGCGTGAGTGTCCCCAGACCAACCCCAATCAATCTGCTAAAGCTGTTGGCCGTGGCAAGCCGACAGGGAAAGTGTTTCATGCTAAACCGGTCACCGCTTCACGTGGCCATGTCAACTGTATCTCTGCCGAAGAAGCTCAAGAAGATCCCAACGTCGTTCTCGGTACGCTTCTTGTTAATTGCCACCCGGCATCTGTTCTTTTCGATACAGGAGCCTCTCATTCTTTTATATCTGAAAATTATGCTCGTTTGCATAACGTTGCATTCTGTGACTTGCCATCCTCTATGGTAATTCAAACTCCGGGATCCAAATGGCAAACTTCTAGAGTAAGCCATGGAAATGAAATCCAAGTCGACAGACTTGTTTTTCTCGCATCTTTGATAGCCCTTAAATCTTCAGATATTAATATCATTTTGGGTATGGACTGGATGTCAGCTCATCAAGCCAAAATTGATTGCTTCTCTAGGACTGTTCAACTCACCCATCCTTCGGGGAAGATAGTCAATGTCTTGACCCGAATAGCCAAGCGACAATTATATTCTCTTAACGCCAGCCCTTTGCCAGACCTTGAGGACGTTCCGGTAGTCCGTGACTTCCCGGATGTCTTTCCAGAGGAATTGCCAGGTGTTCCACCTGACAGGGATGTTGAGTTCGTAATAGACCTCATTCCAGGAACCGTTCCGATTGCTAGAAGACCCTATAAGATGGCACCCCTAGAACTAGCCGAGCTTAAGAAACAACTCGATGAATCCTTGAAAAAGGGTTTCATCCGCCCTAGTTCATCTCCGTGGGCTTGCCCCGTCCTATTCGTCAAGAAGAAGGATGGTACGGACCGGATGGTTGTAGATTACCGACCTGTCAACTTGGTCACAATCAAGAACAAATATCCACTTCCCAGGATCAACGACCTGTATGATCAGCTCGCTGGATCCTCAGTCTTCTCCAAGATGGATTTGAGGTTGGGCTACCATCAAATCAAAATCAGAAACGGGGACATTCCTAAAACGGCCTTTGTTACTCGTTATGGCCAATACGAGTACACCGTCATGTCCTTCGGTTTAACCAACGCTCCAGCCACCTTTTCTCGGTTAATGAACTCAATCTTCATGGAGTATTTGGATAAATTCGTCGTAGTTTATCTCGATGATATACTCATCTACTCCAAGAACGAGGAAGAACATGCCGAACATCTAAGGCTAGTGTTGAAGAAACTTCGAGAGCATCGCCTTTATGCCAAATTTTCTAAATGTGAATTCTGGTTGTCAGAAGTGACCTATCTGGGTCATGTAATATCTGGTAAAGGTATTGCTGTTAACCCTGAGCGAGTTCAAGCCGTCCTTGATTGGACTCCACCCGAATCGGTCAAGCAAGTTCGGAGTTTTCTAGGCTTAGCGAGCTATTGTCGTCGCTTTGTCGAGAACTTCTCCAAAGTTGCTAAACCTCTAACCGAACTCCTCAAGAAAGATAAGAAGTTCGAATGGACTCCACAATGTGAGCACAGCTTTCAGGAACTGAAAAGACGCCTGACCTCTGCTCCCGTGCTGGTACCGCCAGACTTCTCCAAGGACTTTGTTATCTACTGCGACGCCTCGCGACAAGGACTAGGTTGCATTCTCATGCAAGATCGACACGTAATTGCTTACGCTTCACGGCAATTGCACCCACATGAGGAGAATTATCCTACTCATGATCTAGAGCTTGCAGCCGTAGTCTATGCACTTAAGACCTGGCGACATTACCTCCTCGGTAATCGTTGCGAAATATTCACTGATCACCAAAGTCTGAAGTACATTTTCACCCAACCGGATTTGAAT